>NC_141002.1:84882024-85218582 GCF_052327205.1 Somniosus microcephalus | reverse complement strand
CTCCCGAGGGGGAGATCGCCCCCGCCCCCTCCCCCAGCCCTCCCCCCTCTCCCGAGCTCCCCCCCGTCCCCTGCCCCCGCCCCCCCGAGCCCTGCCCCCCATCTCCTCGCCCCCCCCGCCCCTCTCCCCACCGCCCGCCTCCCCTCCCCGCTCTCCCCCGTCGCTCGCTCTCTCCCCCCCAGTCGCTCTCGTCTCTCTCCCCCACGCTCTCTCCCCAGCCTCCCCCCCCCCGATCGCTCTCTCTCCCCCCAGTCGCTCTCTCTCATCCCCCCCAGTCGCTCTCTCTCTTCCCCCAGTTGCTCTCTCTCTCTTCCCCCAATCGCTCTCTCTTCCCCCCAGTCGCTCTCTCTTCCCCCCAGTCGCTCTCTCTCTTCCCCCCGTCGCTCTCTCTCTCTCCCCCCAGTCGCTCTCTCTTCCCCCCAGTCGCTCTCTCTCTTCCCCCGTCGCTCTCTCTTCCCCCCAGTCGCTCTCTCTCTTCCCCCCAGTCGCTCTCTCTCTCTCTTCCAACAACAACATGCCCTCGAAAAAGCCTCGGCACTGCCCGGCTCTCCAGCTAGTTATCTATATATATAAATCGGTCGATCTGTCTGTCTGTCATTCTGTCTGTCATTCTGTCTGTCATCGCGTGTGCGTCTGTCGGGCTATGCGCTCGAAAGTTACAGGGCATACCTACGCGCGCGTTACCTCCAAAGAAAGCTTACGCTTCCGAGACGGTTTTAAGCGTATTTACATTTCGGCCGGGCTGAAATCGCGCCCGCGGTATCCCAAAAACCTTCAACATTCCGCTCATTAGCATCTCATTATCCGCTCATTAGCGACAGAGTGACCTCGAGCTCAACCAATCGTACGCCGGGTTGCTGGCGTGTGCCGCCGGGCCAATCGGTGCGTGTGTGGCCGGGCCTTATCGTTCTGAACCGAGGTGAGTCGCCGCCATCTTGCTTCCATTCTTTTTCCTGCTTTCTGCGTCTTTCTTTTCAAATATACATTTCCACCAAAATAAAATTGAATTTATTAAATTGTTTTTAAAAAAATCACTCTTTTGTAAACCTAACCTGAACATTCTTTTTCCTACCTTTCCCCCGTTTTTTTCTTAGGCCTGAAAGCCTGCGCCTTTCTTGCCCAGCCAGGCCCGAGCTAGGTGATTGCGCTTCTGCTAAGCTCCACACGCACGCCCCCCCCGCCGGTGTCACGTTCCCCAGGGCAACGGCGTCAGCCACGAGGGTCAGGGTGCACGCGCAGCAGGAGCAGGTGAGACGCGGCGTCTCTGTTCCGCGCTCGGCGGGGGGGGGCGGCGGGGGCTCGGCCGCCGGCCATCTCTCAGAGCCGCAATCGGGCTCGGCGGGGGTGGGGCGGGGCTCAGCCGCCGGCCGTCTCTCAGAGCCGCAATCGGCCTCGGCCGGGGGGGGGGGGGGCGTGGCTCGGCCGCCGGCCGTCTCTCAGAGCCGCAATCGGGCTCGGCCGGGGGGGGCGGGGCTCGGCCGCCGGCCATCTCTCAGAGCCGCAATCGGGCTCGGCCGGGGGGTGGCGGGGCTCGGAGAGCGGGGCTCTCGGCCGGGGGGGGCGGGGCTCGGAGAGCGGGGCTCTCGGCCTGGGCCCCCCCCGCCCCCACCCCCTTCCCCTTCCTGTCCCCCCTTCCCCCCGCCCCTTCCCCCCCCACCCCCGCCCCCCCTTTCCCCCCTTCCCTTCCCCCCCCTCCCCCCTCCCTTCCCCCCGCCCTCCCTCCCTTCCCCCCTCCCTTCCCCCCAGCCCTCCCTTCCCACCCCCCGCCCTCCCTTCCACCCCGCCCTCCCTTCCCTTCCCCCCCCGCCCTTCCCTTCCCCCCCCGCCCTCCCCTCCCCCCCCCGCCCTCCCTCCCCCCCCCCCAGTCGCTCTCTCTCTCTCTCTTCCAACAACAACATGCCCTCGAAAAGCCTCGCACCGCCGGGCACTTCAGCTAGTCTATCTATCTATCTATCTATCTATTTATCTATTTATCTATCTATATATATAAAGCGGTACTTCTGTCATTCTGTCTATCTGTCATTCTGTCTGTCATTCTGTCTGTCATCGCCTGTGCGTCTGTCGGGCTATGCGCTCGAAAGTTACAGGGCGTACCTACGCGCGCGTTACCTCCAAAGAAAGCTTACGCTTCCGAGACGGTTTTAAGCGTATTTACTTTTCGGTCGGACGAAAATTGTTCGTGCCTTATGCAAAAAACCTTCAAAATTAAACTCATATCTGCTAGCATTCATTGACTGACGTCAAGGTTCCACCAATCCTGTTCCGTCACGATTGACCAATCCTACAGTACGGTCCCCTGATGGTTGGCCAATCGGTGTGTGTGTGGGCGGGACTATTCATTTTCATCTCGGGGATGTGGCAGCCATTGTTTCACTACCAGCTCTGTTCAGCTTCCAGCTCAAATGACTTCAGCTTCCAGCTAAAACTACTTTGAAAGTTAGTATGTCTTTTAAAAATAACATACAATTTACCAAAAACGTTTTATAAGTACTTTCACTTTCATTTTTCAAGCTTTTAAAAGGTAGACAGACAGGGACACAGACAGGGCCCTAAAGCCTGCCACTCGATTTAAAATGTTGCCCAGCACCAGATTCACAAAGGGACACAGACAGGGCCCCAAAGCCTGGCACTCGATTTAAACCGCCTGCCCCAAAACAGCCCTGGCAACGCCGGGCTCTCCAGCTAGTATATATATAAAGCGGTTCTGTACGTTTCATCTGTCCGGCTATACGCTCGAAAGTTATAGGGCGTACCTATGCGCGCATTACATCCAAAGAAAGCTTACGGTTCCGGGACGGTCGTAAGCGTATTTACTTTTCGGTCGGACGACAATTGTTCGCACATTATGCAAAAAACCTTCAAAATTACGCTCATTATCTGCTAATTAGCATTGATTGACTGACGTCAAGGTTCGACCAATCCTGTGCCGTCATGATTGACCAATCCTACAGTTCAGTCGCCTGATGGTTGACCAATCGGTGTGTGTGTGGGCAGGACTAATCGTTTTCATCTCAGGGATCTGGCAGCCATTGCCTCAAGCTAAAAACCCCATTTACTTCCAGCTCAAAATCTGCTAATCCAGCTTCGAAAAAGTTAGTATCTCTTTTAAAAATAACATAACATTTACCAAAAACGTTTTATAAGTACTTTCACTTTCATCTTTGAAGTTATTAAAAGGTACGAATGTTGCCCGGCAGCAGATTCACAGAGGGACACAGAGACAGGGCCCAAAAGCCTGGGACTCGATTTAAAATGTTGCCCGGCAGCAGATTCACAGAGGGACAGACAGACAGGCCCCAAAGCCTGGGACTCGATTTAAACCGCCCGGCCCAAAACAGCCCTGGCAACAACCTGGGACTCGATTTAAACCGCCCGGTAGCAGATTCACAGAGGGACACAGAGACAGGCCCCAAAGCCTGGGACTCGATTTAAACCGCCCGGCCCAAAAACAGCCCTGGCAACGCGGGGCCCCCCCAGCTTTTACTACAAATGAGTCAAACCAACATACTTTGATATACTCTCTGTGATTTGTGCTTGATTTTCTAAAATATTATGTACTTGGCTTTGACAGAAAAAAGAAAGACTTGCATTTATATAGCGCCTTTCGTGACCTCAGGACGTCCCAAACGCTTTACAGCCGATGAAGTACTTTTTGAAGTGTAGTCGCTGTTGTAATGTAGGAAACGCGGCAGCCAATTTGTGCACAGCAAGCTCCCATAAACAACAATGTGATAATGACCAGATCATCTGTTTCTGTGGTGTTGCTTGAGGGATAAATATTGGCCCCAGGACACCAGGGATAACTCCCCTGCTCTCCTTCGAAATAGTGCCATGGGGTCTTTTAGGTCCACCTGAGAGAGTTGACGGGGCCTCGGTTTAATGTCTCATTGACAAACTAAAGATAGGAGCAGTGCAATGATTAGGGTATCAGGACCTGACAAGAGGCATTTAGCATATCTGTATCTCAGTCTATATAGTGTTTACTACATGGTGTTACAATATGCGAAACAATCATTTTAATCATTTAGGTGCATTAAATAATTTTGGGGCCACGTAAGATTACTTGGCAAAACAACATGTTCTATCCCATGTTACATGAAAATGCAAACCTAACCTATTGGCCCGGACTTTTCGCTATGAGTAACAATGAGGCTATCAGCACTAACCGTTATTATGGAGTAAATCGGACAGCAACTCCCGGAGTCTGCACATCTGCAGTTAAACGTGGAAATCAGGAAGTGAATGATTTACCTGACAATTAAATACTTGAATAATCTTCACTTTTACATACGGCCACATGCACAGGCCACATTGATACGAGAAACTTCAAAAGTACATGGGACTTCCTTTTCCTTTCCAAATTGGGAGGCCTGTTTACTGTTGAAGAGGCCACAAGCCCTTAACAATAACCAGAATTGGGTTGAGTTTTTACCCACAACGCTTCCTGCTGAGTAGCAGTATTGAGGGCTAGAAATTCAGCGCCTTAGTGCCTCCCGTTACCGCCTCCGGGGCGGATAATGCAGCACTAAGGTCTTAGCGCCTTGGCGCGGCGACGTTACCGCCGCCTGCAAAATTCGCTTGCCGGTTTGTGGCGGCGGTAACCCCTCTCGCCATGCCTGCATGCGACCGGAGGTTGTGACGTCATCTGGCCACGCAGCGCCCCGGTAGCGCCCCGGACCTGAAATTAATTTCTGCCTCCTGAAGCATCGTCAGGCAAAAGCAACGCCAGCTTCAGTGGATGTGCATCAGGTGACCGCCCGCTTCGGGGGCGATGCTTAAAGGCAAGGTGGCCGAGGTAAGTTAAAAAAAAAAATTACCTTTTTTGATCCTGTTTTTTTCGTGAGTTCCTGCCCGCAATCGATCAGCCCGGCACCCTGAGTGAGTGCTGGGCTGATCGCACGGGTTTGCCGCTCCCTTAATGGTCCAAGTAGGTGCCCTTTCTTTTGCAGAGCTTGCAGCGATGGCCCTTCCCTTTAAGGGAGGGAAGGATGCTTCCAACGCGGCAGCGTTGCACAGCCCAGTGTGCAGCGCTGCTGCAGTCTCCGCCCCGCCTGCTGTCAATCGCGCTCCAAGAGGGAAGTGGACTGCTTGATTTAGTGCTCCACCTCCCTCTTGGAGCAAGAAAAATGATTTTTTTTTAAAGTTAGAGAAACATAGGGGGAGAAATTGAGTATAGCCCCGTTTGGGGCGCCAGCCTCGCCAGGGCGCTAAAAGTAGTGCCCTGGAAGCATTCGCGGCTGCCCGCCGGAAATTGAGTGGTAGCGCCCCAAAGGGAAGCGCGGCGCTACTGGAGGCACCCCGCATCCCTCTTGGGGCGCTGCGACTGAATATCGCTGCGACACGTCGCGCTGCAGTATTGCAGGCCTTCCTCCCCTTCTTAAAGGGGAGGGGCCTTGTGCAGCGCGATCTGGGGCCCAGCTGGGCCCCCGAGGATTGGGAGTGCAGGCAAAAGAGCCCGGCACCGAAGAGAAGTGCCGGGCTCTTGGAGCGCAGCCGGCACTCCGCGGGGGGGGGGCGGTTCAGGAGGCCGGGGACGGGAGTGCAGGCAGGTGCTGGCAGGCGGTCAACAACAAAAATGGCTGCCCCGCACCTCCTTTAATTTGCGCCTCCCCGGCTGCAGGTAGGCCCCCCCTGAACCCGTTGGACATAGCATCCGGCGGTAAATCAGGGGGCGCTGCCAAATATCGCGGCCGGGGCGTCAGCGGGGCGCTGCGCACACCGATGACGTCATTGGTAGCGGCGCAGCGCTAACGGTTAGCGCCACCACTAGCGTCCCACGGAATTTAACGGGAGGCGTGGACAGTGCCACGCCCGGGCGCTAGTTGGCTTGCACCACATTAGAGCCCTCTTAAGGCGCTAACGGGAGGCGCAAGCAACTGAATTTTCCCCCCATAGAGCCTAGCGCTAATTTTCCAAACTTTTAACAGGTATCGCCCCGACCCAATTTCACCCCCTTAGACTTTTGTTAATCTTCTGGCAAAAATCAAGCTTTTCATGTCTGAAACATACAATCCAACTTTAAAAAAGAACTAGTAAAAACTGACCAATGACTTCAAAAGAAGCTGACAACCCCAAAACCACTTTCAATATAGACCGCTAACACACAAATACATTGAAAATGCAGCAAGGCACAGGATATTCAAAACTTAACATACCCAGCATGCCATCATTTTTCATGGGGAGGTTTGGGGCAAAAATTGCAGGGATTTCCCCTCATTCACTGTGGAGAAATTGTGGCTATGTCTTGGTATTCTGTTGCTGAAGCTGATGATTTTTTTGAAATTGTTTGTACATTACACAGAGGCATTCTTCTCCCCCACTTTTCAGCAGTACTCTTCTCTCCCCTTGTCCCCCCACCCCCCTCCCCATTTCACCACCTGCCCACAGTTCACACTGGCAATCTTTTTCCTCTTCTCTGCTCTGCTCCAAATTCACAGTGGCACTCTCCTCTCCCTGCCCCTGTGCAGTTTATGTTGGTACTCTTCCCCCCCCCCTCCTCCCAGCTTATGTGATACTATTCCCATCCCTCTCAGTTCATGCTGCCACTCCTCTCCCAGTTCCTTCTAGCACACTTGTTCCCAATTCAAGCCTTTACCCTTAGAACCAGGAAAGAACTTCCATTTATATATCACCTTTCAGGACCTCAGGATGTCCCAAAGCTCTTTACAGCCAATGAAGGACTTTAGAAATGTAGTCACAGTTGTGATGCCGAGGAATGCGGCAGCATATTTGTGCACAGCAAGGTCCCACAAACAACAACGAGATAAATGACCAGATAATCTGTTTTGATGATATTAGTTGAGAGATAATTATTGGCCGGGACACCGGGAGAACTTCCCTGCTCTTTTTTGAAAAGTGCCATTGGATCTTTTTCGTTCAGCTGCGAAGACAGATGGGGCCTCGGTTTAACGTCTCATCGGAAAAACGGCACCTCCGACAGTGCAGGGCTCCCTCAATACTGCACTGAGATGTCAACCGAGATTGCCCTTCAACTTCTCTCCCCTCAGATCACACAATTACTCTTTCATCATCCCTCCAAGTTCACATTATTACCCTCATCCTGTCTCTTCTCATCACCACTCCTGGCACCTACTCAGTTGCACGCTGTCAGGTGGAATTTCTGATCTCACAAAACTATTGCAAGAATTCCCTCCCACAACACACCATAGCAGCATCAGGCTGAGAGTAACAGTTGGGAGCAGAACACGGGGGCAGCATTGTTTCTCATCCTAAACATGAACAGCCAGACTCTTAACTCCAAAATGCTGCCTGTCCAGAATGAGCAAGGTTGGCATGTATGCTGTAATCATCACTGGCAATAAAGATGATTACATGCATTAGGGTGGTATGTATTGACTGAATTGTTCAAACAAAATCTTGTTCGATTATAAGACAAATGGACAGCTGGAGTTGTGTCCTGCAGGAGACAAACCTCCAGCCGTTTTTGAGTTTATAAATAATGTTGAGTTTATAAATAATGTTAAGGCTCTAACAGTGTTATTGAAACACACTTTGAATCAATCTTAACACCAGTTCATAACTTCTTGATGACATGCTAAGTTAACAATAACTTGTAGTTATAATTCACCTTTACTGTAGTGAAACACCCCCAGGGGTTTCATAAAAAGGGAGGGGAGTGGACACTGAGCAGGATTTAGGAGAGGAGTTGCGGGGAGTTGACTAAAGGCGAGATTGAAGAGGTAGGTTTTGAGGATGCTTTTGAAGACGGGAAGAGATGTAACTAAGCATGAAAGTTTTAGGAAGAGAATTCCAGAACGCAGGCTGAAACCTGTGATATGGATAGTGCAGGGGTGGGGGGAGATCAGAGTCAGAAAAGCAGAGGGTACAAGCAAAACAGGTAGGATGGAGAGGCTATGGAGGGATTTACAAACCAGGATGAGGATTTTGAAATCACTGCATTGGGTGACAGGAAGATAGTGGAGGTTGGTGAGGACAGGGTTGGTGGAGGAGACAGTAATGGGATAAGATGAAGGCAGCAAAGTTTTGGATAAGTTGCAGTTTATATAGGGTGGTGCTCAGGAACTGGCAAGGAGAGCATTGGAGAAGTCAAGTTGGGGCGTAATTAAGGTACAGATGAGGGACAAAAGTGAGTGATGTAATGGAAGTGAAAATAGACTTTTTTGTGATGGATAAGATGAGGTTTGAAGTTCAGCTCAGGGTCAAAAAGGACATCAAGGTTGTGAACCATTGAGTTCACCCTGAATGCTCAGCTAGGAAGTTGTATGGATTTTGGCTGCTAAAGTGCAAAGTTTCTGGTGGGAGCCAAATAGGATTGAACTATCTAGTAAGCCACTGAGACATACAGACCACTTCCATTATGAGTTTGCTCATCTCTGCTGAGCCAGCATTAGGGTAACTACAATTGCCCTCAGTATCCTGGATTGAGAAGGACAAAATCATCCAAGATTCCCACTCTTGAACACAATCCCCGCTGGACATCAGCTGAGGACAGGATCAGGTTCGGCTGTGATGCCCCCATGTTTGAATAGCTTCTACACACTCACTGTCAAGGCTCACACATAAATTACCCAGCCAGCAGTCATCACCTTCAGGAGGGGAGAAAATTGTGGCGAACATTGACAAAAGAAAAAAAAAATGACTGATCTGTGATTTGGTGCGAGGAACTAAAGGCAGGCTGCAATTACCATCAACCTGCATTCAATTTACATGAAATGTCCCCAAGAAGCGTTAGACCCTGTAATGAGAATTTATGTACTGCAGCAGGCTGGCTGCAACTGTGTGGTATTAATGGGGCAACAAGCTCGTCGCTTTCCTGCAATCTAATAATGCTAATTTGCAAACCTTTAGAACAGGACGACCACGATTCGCCTCATAAGATTGTATAAGCGCTGTTAAAAAGCTGTAAATGCAAAGTGTATTTTTCAAGCATTCATCACAGACGATACGTTAAAGGAGCAGTACTGCGTAAATTATTTATTTATCTATCCCAAGCAATCTTACCTTCGCTCGTCCTGAGGACATTGTTCTTTTTAAATTATTGATTAATGCTTACATCAGCACAGTCTCAGCCCAGCTGCTCATCTCTCTCCTCTTCTCTGTCCCCCTGGTCAGGTACAATGACAGACACGGCAGTCTGCCCATCTTTCCCAGAACAAGAATTGCCTAGGCAACAGAGTCAGACATTGTGTAGGTGGAAACCTGCAGCTGTAGTCTACTCATTTACCAGTGTTGAAGATGATGATTGTGGCAAAAATGCTGGAGTAGATCATTTTAAGTGGTAGGGATTTTGTTTATCAATTCATTTGTAAATTTAGTGTTGTTATTTTTCTGTGCGCCATGAGCGCTCTATTACAAATCCATCAACTCCCAGAAGCACAACTATCTGGATTATGCTTCTTCCCACCCCACTTCCTGTAAAGACTCTAGTCTGGATTCTCCTTCACACTCTGACCCCCCAGTCGGCCAGTATGGTGGCAGAAACAGTGGGAGAAAATCAACCCAGGAAAGCCTACCACTGCCTCCTGACACCAACCTTAATTTCCCTTTCCTTGCCCTTACTGGGATCGTTGCTGAACACTCCTCCAGAACAACCGCATGCAAATACTGGTGAGGAGACAGGGCCTAAGTTCCGCCTGCCTCAGTAAAAAAAAAAGTTTGCTGAAGCCTGTGTCCAATGGTGTACCGCAGGGATCGGTGCTGGGTCCTTTGCTGTTTGTAGTGTACATTAATGATTTCGATATGAATGTAGGAGGTATGATCAGTAAGTTTGCAGATGACACGAAAATTGGTGGAGTGGTAAATAGCGAGGAGGGAAGCCTCAGGCTACAGGACGATATAGATGGGTTGGTCAGATGGGCAGAACAGTGGCAAATTGAATTTAACCCTGAAAAGTGTGAGGTGATGCATTTTGGGAGGACTAACAAGGCAAGGGAATACACAATGAATGGTAGGACCCTAGGAAGGACAGAGGATCAGAGGGACCTTGGTGTGCATGTACATAGATCCCTGAAGGCAGCAGGACAGGTAGATAAGGTGGTTAAAAAGGCATATGGGATACTTGCCTTCATTAGCCAAGGCATAGAATATAAGAGCAGGGAGGTTATGATGGAGCTGTACAAAACGCTAGTTAGGTCACAGCTGGAATACTGTGTGCAGTTCTGGTCACCACACTATAGGAGGGATGTTATTGCATTAGAGAGGGTGCAGAGGAGATTCACCAGGATGTTACCTGGGCTGGAGCGCTTCAGCTATGAAGAGAGACTGGACAGGCTGGGGTTGTTTTCCTTAGAGCAGAGAAGGCTGAGGGGGGACCTGATTGAGGTGTACAAAATTATGAGGGGCATAGATAGGGTAGATAGAAAGGAACTTTTCCCCTTAGTAGAGGGGTCAATAACCAGGGGGCATAGTTTCAAGGTAAGGGGCAGGAGGTTTAAAGGGGATTTGAGGAAAAACTTTTTCACCCAGAGGGTGGTTGGAATCTGGAACTCACTGCCTGAAAGGGTGGTAGAGGCAGGAACCCTCACAACATTCAAGAAGCATTTCGATGAGCACTTGAAACGCCATAGCATACAAGGCTACGGACCAAGTGCTGGAAAATGGGATTAGAATAGACAGGGCTTGATGGCCGGTGCGGACACGATGGGCCGAAGGGCCTCTTTCTGTGCTGCATGACTATGGGCAAGATTTTCATTGGGCCGTGGAGGTGGGATTGGAGGCGTGTGGGGGGTTAAAATATCGAAATCAGGGGGCACGAACCCATCCCGCCCCAACCCGCCTCCATGCCAGTTTCAAAGGAGGCGGATACCCGACCTGTGCTGGGACCCACCTCCCTGAGGCGGGAAGGGGATTAGTGCCAATTAACTGCCTGTTAACAGGTAGTTAACAGGCAGTTTTTAGCCTAATCCCTAATTTTATTGCTGAAGTGTGGGCTTCCCGACAGCTCCAAACCACGCCAAGTTAGCGAGGCGGACCGTCGGGCTGAAGGGCTTGGAGGGTTCGAGATGTCCAGTGTTCAGGTGAGTGATGGGTGCATGAGTGCAGAGGTAAGTGTGTTTGGTGTGTGTAAAGTGTTTAAAGAAATTTTACTTACATTTACTTACCTTTATAGCCTTCCTTCCTTCAGGTCTCGGGAGTCCCTCATCTCATCGGCACAGAAAGCAGAATGGCCGCGAGCTGTCAAAAGTTGCAGCATTCAGCTTTCTGTTCTGGAGAGATCTCTAAATCAGCCTGAGAGGAAGGAATTAACTTGGAGTACAGATTGTCAGTGTTTGACAGCTTCAAACAGCTGTCAAACGCTGATATGTTTCATCTGTCAAAAGCTTTTGACAGATGAAATGTCAATCGTTGATGTCACCTGTTGCCGGGTGGCCCTTAATTAGCCTGCTGAGCCCGCTGGGCAGGCTCAACAAGGTCAATCAAGTGAAAATCGCATGGGTTGGCCACAACTTGATGGAGGCGGGACTACAACCCCAAAAGTTGTAGTCCCGCCTCCTACACGCCTCCTCAATTAAAATCCAGCCCTATGACTCTTGAGGTCTCTTGTGCCCCTTTAAGTGGGCTCTTCTGGTACTGTAGTGCTGCTGGGATTTCCCTCATTGGCAGCAGCGGGTTGCCTCTTTGGTGGCAGCACTCGCGACAGGAGCCCACCGATTGAATCTGGGTCCTTCCCGGGTCTGCATAAATTAACCCATTTTAACAGGTTTACTACTTACGTTGTTATTGCTGTGTTACTATTGTCATTTTTTAAAACACGTCCAGATTTTGTGACTAAAGCTTACGTGATACTTCATTTTCCAATAAAAGTGGTTGAGGTCATGACATCTCAAATGGGACTTCACAGAGAAAATATGAAATACTAAAGGGAATAGGGAAAGTAAACCTGGACCAATACTGTCAGATGCACCAAAATAACAAGGCATGAGAGCACAGGTTCAGGCCCGTGAAAGGTGTATTTTTTTTTACACAGTAGTTGCGCAATAACTGGAAGGACTACCAGGAAGTATGCTTCAGACCAGGACACAGGACTCATTCAAGAAATAAGTAAATGCTGCAGTGGGTGGACGTTAGATTTGGTATTCTGGAAGGGAGAGATGAAATGCTGTGAAGAGCCTTCTTCATCCAAACTTATTCTTGCAAATTTCCAGGAATGGTTCCAGGGATGAGGGACTTCATTTACCTGGAGAAGTTAAGACTGGAGAAGCTGGGGTTGTTCTCCTTGGAGCAGAGAAGGTTGAGAGGAGATTTGATAGAGGTGTTCAAAATCATGAGGGGTTCTAGACAGAGTAGGTAGAGAGAAACTGTTCCCATTGGTGGAAGGGTCGAGAAACAGAGGACACAGATTTAAGGTGATTGGCAGAAGAACCAAAGGCAACATGAGGAAAAACTTTTTTACGCAGCGAATATTTAGGATCTGGAATGCATTGCCTGAAATTGGTGGTGGAGGCAGACTCAATTGTGGCTTTCAAAAGGGAATTGGATAAGAACCTGAAGGAAATTTTTTTTGCAGGGCTACGGGGAAAGGGCGGGGGAGTGGGACTAGCTGAAGTGCTCCTGCAGAGAGCCGGCACGGGCTCGACGGGCCGAATGGCCTCCTTCTGTGCTGTAACCATTCTATGATTCTAAATTCTTGCCCTCCCTTACTCCAATTTCTCCAGTTTTCTCTGTGAGGTACAGATAGTCCTAACAGGAAAGGGATTGGCTGCATCAATCGCTACAACTACTGTCGATACAGATTTCTTTTCAAGTGACCCTTTGCAGAAATCGGAAGTGACCAAGACAAAAACAAAGCAGTCAGACAGTGTCACTAAATAGCTGCTTATTCAAGCTTCAGCCTCTATTTAACTGAATTAGAAATCTTTTGATTCAGTAAAAAAAAGTAGTTGTTTAAAATAGGTGTCTGTTGAGAGGAAGTATTACTGGAAGTGCCTGACGCTGTCACAGATAAGAGAGCTGTTAAAGATTCTGAGCCTTCAAAGACAAGAGGCATTTTTACAAAAGTTACAATTTAAGTTTATAATTTCTTGAATGCACCAAGAATATCACAAATACTTTTTCAATCCTTTGTAATAGAATTTAAAATGCACGGAAAAAAGTACGTACTTGGCTTTTCGTGGTAGAACTCACGTAGAAAGCTTGACATATGGCAGTTGAATAATGTTTACTAATTAGACTCTTAGAAAAACCACAATTTTAAAGGAAGTGACTGATGTTTACCATACATTACTTTAAATTTAACTTTTGTGGATTCCAGCAGCCATTTTACTTCATTTTATTCAGAGAATAATAGGAACAGGAATAGGCCATTCAGCCCCTCGAGCCTGTTCCGCCACTGAATCGGATCATGACTGATCTGTACCCCAATTCCATTGACCGGCCTTTGCTCCATATCCCTTAATACCCTTAACTAACAAAAATCTATTAATCTCAGTTTTGAATTTTTCAATTGACCGAGCCGCAACAGCTTTTTGTGGGAGAGATTTCCAGATTTCCAGTACCCTTTGTGTGAAGAAGTGCCTTTACACTTACCTCCTGGATCTAGCGTCCCTGCCTAACCCACTCCGCCCTTGCAATCGGAGAACCCCCACCCCCCGCCCCAGCCTCTGAGTCCTCCGCATGAGGCCTTCCCCAACCCCCATGATCCTCCGGCCCTCCAATGTCATCTGCCTCCTCCCCCTGCTCCTCCTCCCCCCACCCGCTCCTCCTGGACCTCTGATGATGCTCCAAACCTCCCGCCCCCGCCCGCCCTCCACCACTGCTCTGGCCCCCCGATCTGCTGCTCCGGCCCCAATCTGCCGGAAGGTGATACTCAAAAGATTAGGCCAGACTTTCTTGATCCTGAAGCTACTAGAGTCCCTTGATGCAAATACCGGAAAATCAGGCGAGGAGGAGCACCAGCCCATAAGGGAGCCAGGTGATACCTATGGAGTGTGTGTTTCTCCAGACTAGATTTTCCTGTATTTGCTATGCAAAGGCAATCCAATAGCTTCAGGAGCAGGAACAGGAAAATCATACCCCTAATTAAAATAATCCCCATGTCATTCCCCATGGTATGGTCACCATCTTCGCTCTCTTAAGTCCTAGGGATGCAGATTTGATCGTTTATGGTGCACAATTGGTTAGCTATTCAACATCAGATCTGGCTGGACCATATCATGCTCTATTTGGGCTCTACTCTCCTCTGCGAAAACTGCTCATTAGTCCAGAATCATCTTGGACAGCAAAGATAACCCCCGGTTTCTTTTCTCCACTACCAACCGTCTCCTTAAACCCTTCTCCCCATCTCTCTCCACTCTCACCTCCAACAACAAGTTTGAGGAGCTCATGGACTTCTTTGTCACTAAGTTTGGGGCCATCCATTCAGCTGCCTTTTCTGCATCCCTCTTTTCCCCTAGCCCACCGAGCCAAACTTCCCTCAAGGTTTCTCCCCTGCCCTAGCCATGAACTTGCATCTTCCTCTAGTTTCTCTTCTATCTGCCCTCATGCCCTCTCTGAGCTCATTTTCCATGAGACCCACCTCCTGCTCTCTTGATCCTATTCCCACAAAACTGCTGACCACCCGATTTCACTTGCCATGCGAACTGATATTGTAAACAGTTCTCTGTTCTCAAATATTGTCCCCCTCCCCATCAAATCTGCCGTCATCACCCCTCTCAAAAAACCCACCCTGTCCTTGGAAACTACCTTGAAAACTCTGTCCTTGCAAACTACCACCCCATCTCCAACCTCACTTTCCTCTCCAAAGTCCTTGAACATGTTGTCTCCCAAATCCATGCCCATCTTTCCCGCAACTCCATGTTTGAACCTCTGCGAGAAACCTAACTCTTCACTCTTTTGCATCACCACTTCCCCCACCATTACTGGCCGTGCCTTCAGCCGTCTAGGCCCTAAGCTTTGATATTCCTTCCCTAAACCTCTCCACCTCTCCATGGTGCTCTCCTCCTTTAAGCTGCTCTTTGACCAAGGTTCTTGTCACCTGTCCTAATGTCTCCTTCTTTGGCTCGGGGTCAATTTTTGTCTGATTACGCTCCTGTGAAGTGCCTTGGGACGTTTTACTACATTAAAGGCGCTACATAAATGCAAGTTGTTATAATTCTGTTTGGCTGTCTTGTACGGAGTAGGAATTAATTATTAGAAGTCGCAGACTCTGTTTTTGGCAGCTGTTATACTGCAGCTGCTGGCCTCAGACTGGTGTCCATGGAGCGCAGTGTACAGTTTGTCATGAATCTTATTCATGGAGAAATGATTCATGAAATAACACTGTGCGGCCAGCTGGTGGCGCCGTCCAAGGAGTATAAATACTCGGGCGTGGGCCCAGCTTGTTCAGGATGTTTCTGTAACCAGGAGCTAGTGATGTAACTAGAACTCATGGTTGTGAAACAGTTGATTAAAGCCTTGTTTTATACTCAAACCAAGTGCTCAGTAGTTATTTTACATCACAGTTGATAGACTGGAGTTATATTGAGCATTACTGCAGGGCACACTGAGGTTAGCAAGAAAGAAATTCTGCAATTTCCTGCTTGAATGCATCAATAGAGCTTCTCTCCACAAGTGGGTCATTTTTTAATGTTGGGGAAGACCAGATGGCAGCAGCAGTCCTCTAGTGACATTACAAATATTTGAAAAGTGCATTTAGGAAGCCCTCAGAAGGTCCATCTCGGGCACTTTTATAATGCAGATTCACACTGGGAAGTCAAACTGCAATCAATGCAAACTCAAACTGGTACGAGATGGCCTCCTTATGAGCATCTCACGTCACTTGGCTTCAGTGCACTCAGGAGTCAGAGTGGGACCTAATTCATAGAATCATGGCCGTGAAATTCGGCACCTTAATGCCAGTAGGCCGATTTGGAGGAAGAAAATGGCGGTCGCCTCACTTTACGTACCGCCCATGCTGTTCGCCATCTTGTTGAGGGCGATAGCATGGGCGGGACATGCAATGCGCCGGCAGTATGCAGAGTAGGCAGATCATGACGTTAGTCAGTGTGTAAAGCTCATTTGACGCACGACCTGCAGTATAATGTGAATAAATGTGAGGTTATCCACTTTGGTGGCAAAAACAGGAAGACAGATTATTATCTGATCGGCAATAGATTGGCAAAAAAGGGGAAGTGCAACGAGACCTGGGTGTCCTTGTGTACCAGTCGCTGAAGGTAAGCATGCAGGTGCAGCAGGCGGTTAAGAAGGCAAATGCTATGTTGGCCTTCATAGCGAGAGGATTCGAGTACAGGAGCAAGGGTGTCTTGCTGCAGTTCTACAGGGCCTTGGTGAGACCACACCTTGAGTATTGTGTGCAGTTTTGGTCACCTTATCTAAGGAAGGATGTTCTTGCCATGGAGAGTGCAGCGAAGATTCACAAGACTGATACCTGGGATGGTAGGAATGACGTATGAGGATAGATTGGGTTGATTAGGCTTATATTTGCTAGAGTTTAGAAGAATGAGAGGGGATCTCATTGAAACTTATAAAATTCTAACAGGACTAGACAGACTAGATGTAGGAAGGATGTTTCCGATGGGGGAGTCCAGAACCAGTGGTCACAGTCTAATGATAAGGGGTAAGCCATTTAGGACTGAGATGAGGAGGAATTTCTTCACCCAGAGAGTGGTGAACCTGTGGAATTCTCTGCCACACAGGGCAGTTGAGGCCAATTCATTAAATATATACAAGAAGGAGTTGGATATATTTCTTGAGGCTAAAGGGATCAAGGGATATGGGGAGAAAGCAGGGACAGGGTACCGAATTTGGATGATCAGCCATGATCTCATTACATAAGAACATAAGAAGTAGGAGCAGGAGTAGGCCATATGGCCCCTCGGGCCTGCTCCGCCATTCAATAGGATCATGGCTGATCCAAACCTAGACTCACGTCTACTTCCCTGCCCGCTCCCCGTAACCCCTAATTCCCTTATCAGCTAGGAAACTGTCTATCTCCGTTTTAAATTTATTTAATGTCGCAGCTTCCACAGCTCTCTGAGGTAGCAAATTCCATAGATTTACTACCCTCTGAGTGAAGAAGTTTCTCCTCAGCTCAGTTTTGAAAGGGCAGCCCCTTATTCTAAGATTATGCCCCCTAGTTCTAGCCTCACCCATCAGTGGAAACATCCTCACCGCATCCACCCGATCAAGCCCCCTCACAATCTTATATGTTTCGATAAGATCGCCTCTCATTCTTCTGAATTCCAATGAGTAGAGGCCCAACCTACTCAACCTTTCCTCATAAGTCAACCCCCTCATCTCTGGAATCAACCGAGTGAACCTCCTCTGAACTGCCTCGAGAGCAAGTATATCCTTTCTTAAATATGGAAACCAAAACTGTACGCAGTATTCCAGGTGTGGTCTCACCAGTACCCTGTATAACCGAAGCAAGACTTCCCTGCTTTTATACTCCATCCCTTTTGCAATAAAAGCCACGATTCCATTGGCCTTCCTGATCACCTGCTGTACCTGCATACTAACCTTCTGTGTTTCATGCACCAGGACCCCCAGATCCCTTTGTACTGTAGCACTTTGCAGTTTCTCTCCATTTAGATAATAACTTGCTCTTTGATTTTTTCTGCCAAAGTGCATAACCTCACACTTTCCAACATTATATTCCATCTGCCAAATTTCTGCCCACTCACTTAGCCTGTCTATGTCCTTTTGCAGGTTTTTTATGTCCTCCTCACTCACTGCTTTCCCTCCCATCTTTGTATCGTTGGCAAACTTGGATATGTTGCACTTGGTGCCTTCCTCAAAATCGTTAATATAGATTGTAAAGAGTTGGGGTCCCAGCACTGACCCCTGCGGAACACCACTAGTCATTGATTGCCAACCCGAGAATGAACCATTTATCCCAACTCTCTGTTTTCTGTTAGATAGCCAATCTTCCACCCATGCCAGTATATTGCCCCCAGTCCCGTGATTTTTTTATCTTGTGCAGTAATCTTTTGTGTGGCACCTTGTCAAATGCCTTTTGGAAGTCCAAATACACCACATCCACTGGTTCCCCTTTATCCACCCTGTTTGTTACATCCTCAAAGAATTCGAGCAAATTTGTCAAACATGACTTCCCCTTCATAAAACCATGCTGACTCTGTCCGATTAAATTATGCTTATCCAAATGTCCCGTTACTGCTTCCTTAATAATGGACTCCAACATTTTACCAACCACAGATGTTAGGCTAACTGGTCTATAGTTTCCAGCCTTTTGTCTACTTCCCTTTTTAAATAAGGGCATTACATTAGCAGTTTTCCAATCTGCTGGGACCTTACCTGAATCCAGGGAGTTCTGGAAAATTACCACTAATGCATCCGCAATCCCCACCGCCACTTCTCTCAAGACGCTAGGATGTAAGCCATCAGGTCCAGGGGATTTATCCGCCTTTAGTCCCATTATCTTACCGAGTGTAGTGTCCATGTGTAGATAAAGACACTGAAGACAGGAGTTGGTTCATAGGTATTTACTAAGCAAGTCTGGGGGGGGTTCTAAAGGATATACACAATACACAGGCTTATATAGCCCAAGTGGCAATTACCGGCATTACGCACACCTGGGGCTCTTAAAGGCACATACACCACAATTCCTCCCCTTCTAGCTAACTAGTACATCATATTTTAAGTAATTATTAATTACATGTTATATGCAAAATAATATACATTGCTGTATTAATTAATTATAAGTTAGTCTCTCAGGAGGCTTCCCGACTCGGTCTGGATAACGCCTCGGGGGTGTAGTAGTTTCTGGTGGTGTAGTAGGTTCTTCTGGCAAGGCTGATTCGGCTTGAAGGCCAGTGTCGGGTTCATCGGGTTCCAGTATCACCGGATCGGAGGTAGATATGGGTATCTCTACTTCATCGTTAGATGTATAGCGTGGTGGTGTAGGTTGTCCCTTTTCGGATGACTTGATGATTTGGTCAGCATGGCGCCTTATTATGCTTTCTCCGATGTCCACGGTATACATCAGTGGTCCTAGTCGTGTGCAGATAGTTCCAGGCTGCCATTTCTCGGTACGGTAGTCCCGGGCCAAAACCGGTTGGCCTATCTGGAAGGCCCTAGTTGGCCTTTCATTCATGCCCTGAAACTGCTGGTTCTCCACGTCCCTTCGGATGTTGGGCTTGACCAAATCCAGCCGGCATCTTAGGTTTCTATTGTAGAACATCATGGCGGGAGTTTGGTTTGTAACCATATGTGTTGAATTCCTATATGCAAATAAGAAGTTATCCACCTTGTGCTGAAGTTTTATGTCTTCATTACCCATGGCCTTTATGGCCTTCTTAAAGGTCTGGACAAACCTTTCAGCCAATCCATTGGTGGCGGAATGGTATGGGGCGGACGTGTAGTGCTTTACCCCATTGTTCTTTAAGAACTTTCTGAATTCTTCGGACACAAATTGCGGTCCATTATCAGAACATATCTGTTCCGGCAGCCCATTCCTGGCAAATATGGTCCTTAATACTGTGATGGTTTTTTCCGTGGTGGTGGAGGACATCTTTATTACCTCCGGCCACTTGGAGTGTGCATCAACTGCGATTAAGAACATTGAGTCCATAAATGGACCAGCAAAGTCGATGTGCACCCTTTGCCAGGGAGATGAGGGCCACTCCCATGGATGTAGAGGGGCCTGTGGCGGAGCATTTTGGACCTTCTGGCATCCTAGGCAGCTCTTGGTCATGTCTTCGATGTCTCCATCGATACCTGGCCACCATACAAACGCCCTAGCTAGGTTCTTCATTTTCACTCCACCCAGATGCCCCTCGTGAAGCTCCTTTAGCACTTTATCCTGGAGTTTGGGTGGAATCACCACTCTGGATCCACACATCAAGGTTCCTTGGCACACTGACAGCTGTTCTCTTCTTTGCGAGAATGCTGGCAACAGTGGTTCGCCATGTGCTGGCCATCCCTTCATTGTTAAATCGTAGACCCGTGAGAGAGTAGGGTCATTTCTGGTCTCCCTTTCAATGGCAGAATTTGTCACCGGTAGACATTCCACTATGGTAGAGTGGAATATCTCTACTGGGTCTACTGTAGGTGCCTCTTCTATCGTTGGCAACGGCAGGCGCGATAAACCGTCAGCATTCCCATGCTGTTTTCACAGAAACCCCAGAAACCCCACAGTGCAGATAGAGGCCATTTCGGCCCATCGAGCCTGCACCGACACATATCCCACCCGGTCCCCGTAACCCCTACACCAACACGTAACCCCACGTATTTAATCCCCTAACACTAAGGGTCAATTTATCATAGCCAATCAACCTATCCCGCACATCTTTGGACTGTGGGAGGAAACCGGAGCACCCGGAGGAAACCCACGCAAACACGGGGAGAATGTGCAAACTCCACACAGACAGTCACCCGAGGCCGGATTCGAACCCGGGTCCCTGGCGCTGTGAGGCAACAGTGCTAACCACTATGCCACCGTGCTGTATTCAATGTTGTATTGGTGTGCCCCTAGAAAAAGGGACCACCTCTGTAGTCTTTGTGCCGTCATAATGGGGACACCTTTCTTAGGGTTGAATATGGAGATGAGGGGTTGATGGTCAGTCAGCAAGGTAAATTTTTGTCCGTGTAGGTAATGGTTGAATTTCTTCACTCCCCATACCAGGCTGAGTGCTTCCCTGTCTATCTGGGAATAGTTACGCTCAGCTGAGTTCAATGAGCGTGACGCAAAAGCTATCGGCCGTTCCGAGCCATCAGGGAATCTATGGGATAATACCGCTCCTATGCCGTAAGGGGATGCATCGCACGCCAGTCTGATTGGTAGTGATGGGTTGTAATGAGCCAAAGCTTTCTCGGATGTGATTAAGTCTTTACATTTATGGAAGGCACGTTTACAGTCTTCGTTCCATTTCCAAATCACTCCTGTGTGTAGAAGATCATTAAGAGGGTGTAGAATAGTTGATAAGTTCGGTAAAAATTTATGATAGTAATTTATTAATCCCAGGAATGACCTCAATTGTGAAACATTTTCAGGTGCTGGGGCTTTTATAACTGCTTCAATTTTTTCAGGTGACTTATGCAACCCTTCCTTATTAATTATGTGGCCACAATATGATATCTGATTTTGGAAAAATTCGCACTTGGGGCGATTTGCTCGTAGGCCCCGTTCTTTCAGCCTAGTGAGCACCTGCTCCAAATTGGCCAGGTGCTCGTTGTCGTTTTCTCCTGTTATAAGGATGTCGTCTAGGTAACACTGAGTCCCCGGAATCCCTTGCAGGACTTGCTCCATAGCTCTTTGCCAGATAGCTGGAGCTGATGCTACTCCAAAAACCAGTCGATTGTACTGGTACAGGCCTTTGTGTGTGTTTATTGTGAGATACTTTTTAGAGGTCTCCTCAACCTCCATCTGTAGATATGCCTGTGCCAAGTCAATTTTTGTGAAACGTTTTCCTCCGGATAGTGAGGCGAAAATATCTTCTATCCTCGGAAGAGGATACTGTACCGTGTGAAGGACCGGGTTTACAGTCACCTTAAAGTCCCCACAGATGCGAATTTTTCTCTGTTCCTCAGAGTTATTTTTCAATGCTTTTTTCATGACTGGAACGATGGGTGTTGCCCATTCGCTCCAATCTATTTTGGATAATACGCCTGCCTTTTCCAAATTCTCCAGCTCTGCCTCGACTGCCGGACGTATTGCTTATGGCACCGGTCTTGCCTTAAAAAATTTTGGAATTGCTGCATCTTCCACTTTTATTGAGGCGGTGATGCCTTTCAAGGTTCCTAGTTTCTCTTGAAACACTTCTTTGGCGTTGGCCAAGATGTCTTTTAATCGTTCAGGTATGATGTCATCATTGTTTTTTTCCTTACTGGTCACCGTCAGTGCCTGAATGGAGTGCCAGTCTAAACGTATCTTCCTTATCCATTCACGTCCCAACAACGGTGGACCACCATCTTGTAGAATGTATAAATACAACTTTTGTATTTCTTTGCCGTTGTATACCACAGGCACCTTTATTTTTCCTTTGGGGTATACTTTCTGCCCCGTATATGTTTTTAAGATAATGGATGTGTCTTTTAGAGGTATATGCGAAAATAGCCTCTCGTAATCTCATCGATTTATTACGGTTAGAGCTGATCCTGTATCTAGCTCCATTTTAACTGGGGACCCTGCTATTATGAGGGTAACCCAAATGGTCTGGTAATCTTCATTGGCAATTACATTATGTAATTTGAGAGAGCTTAGTCTCTTGTTCCCGGAGTCGCTATCGCTCTTCTGGTCTTTGGAGCTACTGTCCGTCATCATTTGTACCTTTCTGTGCTTTTCCTTATTGATTCTTTTCCCGTTAGTGGATTTTTTATTTTCAGATCGGCATACACGTGGAATGTGTCCCATCTTTCCGCATCGCCTGCATGCTTTTTCTTTGAACCAGCAATCCCTCTGGTCATGGTTGGATCTGCCACAGCGATAACATCTCTCGAAACCCTGTGTCATTTCATGGGTGCCGAAGTCCTGTGGCCTTTGCTGTATCTTTGCCGCTCCTATTGCACTGAAAGCCTTGTCCAGTGTTAAATCTTTTCCAGAAGATACCTTTTTTTGTGTTTCTACACTTAGGGGATCGCAGATGAATTTGTCTTGCAGAGAATCTGCCAGTCCTGCCTCGAATTGGCAGTGTAGGGTATCAACAATCTCCTCAAAATTCTTGTCCATCGGTTCGGCTGGAGTGATTAAGTTGCGTAACAGCTTGTATGTTTCTGCGCCCATTAGATCCAGAAGCACTGAAGCTTTTTTTTCATCTTCTATTCCATTTGCGGTGCAAAACACCTCCACTCTTTCTACATATGTGGTCCAATCCTCTATCTTGTTATCAAAAACATCAGTATTGCCAAAGTTAGGCTCTGTTTCGTTATCAAAAGCATCAATATTGCCAGACTTAGGCATTTCAAAAAAGATATGGCGCTTCCCGCGCTTTTTTTTTTTCTCTCTGTAGCAACGATATGGCGCTTCCTGCGCTTTCCCGCCGCTGCTACCGATAACAACGCTGTTTTACTGTGGTTTCCGTTTATTCACTGTTGGAGACTCGTTCCCGACGGAGGTCTAAACGCTGACCTGCTTGCCGCGCCGGCCGTCTCCCGAGTGCACCCTCCCAGTCCGTTATTGCTTGCCTCCGATTTCGCTGCCTGTCTCAGCTGTAGAGCCCGCCGCTGGAGCCCCAGCCTGACGCCCAGGAAGGATTAGCGCAGTACCTGCCACCAGCTTGGCCAGCTGGTGAAACCACAGTTTCTATTACTTCCTTGAGTCTTCTGGACGCTGGAGGAATCGATGTCCTTGAGGTGCTGCCGAATTGCAGATAAGTTCGTTTCCACTTCGTCGCCACTGTAGTGTCCGTGTGTAGATAAAGACACTGAAGACAGGAGTTGGTTCATAGGTATTTACTAAGCAAGTCTGGGGGGGGTTCTAAAGGATATACACAATACACAGGCTTATATAGCCCAAGTGGCAATTACCGGCATTACGCACACCTGGGGCTCTTAAAGGCACATACACCACAATTGCTCTTAAAGGCACACCGAGTACCACCTCCTTAGTGATTTTAATCGTGTTTAGCTCCTCCCCCACTATAGCCCCTTGTTTGTCCAGTGTTGGGATATTTTTAATGTCCTCTACTGTAAAGACTAAATGGCGGAGCAGGCTCGAGGGGCCGAATGGCCTACTCCTGCTCCTATCTTCTATGTTTCTATGACCTGCCATTTTCGACATCGCTGCTCCATTCACCGCCCTCTCCTAAACACGCACAGCATGAGGGACCCCCCCCCAGCCAGCGCTATTTAAAGGAGTACATCCAACTTGCAGGTAAGTTGATTTTTTTCTCTTGTACTGGCTCTTGCAGAGTTTATATGAATACTGGGTTGCTGGAAGACATTCCAAAAGTTGGTAAAGTACGCAGAGAGTGCTGCTGGACATTGGGAAGACTTGGGCTGCTACTGGAAGTCCTCGGAGTCCACCACTTGCTCCCTGTCCTGGGGCTCCAGTTGCAGTCCCCTTCACGCTGCAGCATAAGCAGAGGCAAAGAAGACAAGCTGCTCGCAGATGGAAGGGGAGGAGGGCTCGTAGCAGGAGGCCTTACCCACCTAGGTCTTCAGGGAGCACTTCGACCTGCACCTAAGCCAGGAGCATTGTGTACGGCGGCTCCGCTTCACCAAGGAGGTGGTCACGGCATTCTGCCACCTCTTGCAACCAGACCCATGGCCTCAGAGCAGGGCAATGATGGCTCTGCCAATGTCCCTCAAGGGATCCTTCCAGGCTGGCACAGGTGACAAAGCAAACACCTCGAAGTTCGCCGTCCATCGCTGCATCCGGGAGATCACAGAGGCTCTGTACTCTAGGACAAGGGACTTCATTGTCTTCTCTCTAAACAGGGAGAAGCAGGAGGAACATGCAAGTGCCTTTGGCAGGCTATCGGGCTTCCCCATGGTGCAGGGCGTCATCAACTGCACACACGTGGTTTTGTGGGTGCCGCATATCAATGCTGAGATGTACTGTAACCACAAAGGGTACCACTCACTTAATGTGCAGTTGGTGTGCGACGCGCCCAGCACATCATGATGGTGAATGCCCAGTATCCTGGCATCAGTCATGATGCCTTCATCCTGCGCCAGTCCGCTGTGCCAGCAATCTTCCAGCCACCATGTCAAACCCAAGGGTGGTTGCTAGGCAACAAGGGCTTGCCGCTCTACACCTGGCTGATGACTCCCATCCGCAACCCCACTACTCGTGGGCAGCAATCATATAATGACAGCATGCTGCCATGAGGAATGTCATCGAGCAGACCATCAGAATGCTCAAGCAATTGTTCCGCTGCCCTGACCGCTCGGGAGGAGCCCTCCAGTACACGCTGGAGCAGGTGTCCCAATTCGTGGTGGTCTGCTGCATCCTCCACAACTTGACCATCGTGAGGGCGCAGCCCTTGTCACCACGGGTTCCGCGACCACCTCAGGAAGAAGAGGAAGGGAGGAGGCAGCCTCCAAATCCCCGTTCCGGACGGGCTGTTCGCTGAGTTTCCACTGCAGCACTCAGACATTGGGTGGCTTCTGCTTGTGCTGCAATGGAAGCTGCGACATCGCCCATCACACCCAGCATCATGGTTGGGTCCACAAGTGCTCGAATGGAATTCCTCATCACTTCCATCCTGGAAATCATGGCCTCCAGGCTCTACGCAAAGCCCTGTGCAAGGTTGGAGCCGGACTCCTCCATGCTCGTTGACAGTGACAAGAGGCTCTCTGGCAGACCTGCCATTGCACCAGGCATTTCTGTGAGCTTGCCCATCACCCTTCTTGCGAAGGCCGCTCCATCGAAGTCGTCATCTGAGTCCTCTGCAGCAGAACTCATGTGCGACCTCACCCTCTTGGGAGCTAGCACTTGTGCTACCCTTTCCCCCTGCCCTGGCAGCAGCCCACTCATGCTTCGTGACTCACCATGTGCAGACCCTGCCTCTATACTACCCTCTAAAGTGTGTGCAATGCCATTTTCTGAGCTGGTGCCTGAGAGTGTCAGATCGAGTGATGGTGTCTCTTCTTCTCTATCACTCTCCTCCTCCAGTTCTTCATGCACAGGCTGGGCTGGTTGAAGTTCTTGGGTATCTGAAAGGAGAAAGGCACAAGGGTTGGGTTGTGGTGAGGAGAGGGGGAAGCAAGATTTACATGCTTACACCATCCGCAGCCTGTAAGTGAGAAGAGATTGTGGGATGAGGGGGTAGTGGGATGCGAGAAGAAGGATTAGGTATGAGCATACCATCATCATCAATGCTTTCAGCTTCGCCGATCGCTACGGCCTCAATGACGACCCCTCCAATTATCTCCAGCACTGTCTCCTCCAGCTGGGTCAGGCTCTGCAGCCATGCCTGCCCTCCGCCTGTTTGCTCCTGCTTGCGCCGAATGTGAGCCACCTTGGCCTGCAAGAGAAAGGGAAGTGTGTCAGTGAGTGTGGTGCAATTTGTTTGGGTGATGTGCCTGTCATGGTTCAATAGCTGGTATTGTGTGCAAGGTGTGAGATGTGGGTGTGAGGCTTGCAGCAGTGGTAAGTGTGTGAGGGTGAGGTGAAGCTATGATTGTGAGGCATGAGTTGTGTTTGTTAGCGATTGTTGGTCGGTGAGTAATGGGGGTGTGGTGCACTGAGCAGTGTGTGAGGCTAGTGGTGCAGTTGGTAGGATATGGCATTTGAAGGTGCATTCACTCACTTGACCACTCGAGTGAGGTCATTAAACTTCTTCCGGCACTGGATCCATGTCCTGGGGAAAAGATTGGTGGCACTGAGGACTTCAATGATCTCCTCCCACTGCCTTCGAACAGTGTGTCTGGAAGGCCTCCTGGCCCACTGTGGGTAGAGAACCTGTCTCCCCCTATAGACCCCCTGCATCAAGGCCTCCAGTGCTGCATCAGAGAACCGAGGTGCCCTTTCTTTGCCCGGTTGAGACATTGCTCCGGCTCCAGTCACAATGAGGTACTTCTGTAACAGAGCACCTCCCCTTTAAGAAGTGCAGACAGCCTTTCACTCTGCAAGCAACCTTTAAATAGAGAGCAGACTCCACACGATATTGGGCCCCTGTTGCACGCAGAGCCAACCAGCAGCACATTTATCGCTGGGCTCAGCACCGCAATCATGGTAATGAGCAGGCAGCATGAATTGTGCATGCTGCCTGCACTAGTTTTCAACGGGCACGGGCAGATCGCGTATCGTGATCCCTGCGCCCATTTTCAACCTTATCCAATTTAGCTCCCAATGGCTATGATAATGTGAAAACTAAAGTAGATTTTGATTTTCACATCTTCCAACATTTATGAAATAATTGATTTCCATTTTGTAAAATATCATTGTTTATGAGAGCAGCTACAATAATTCAATATTGTCTGACCCATACACAGCAAAAATATAATTATGCAAAATGAATCAGTTCATGAAGTAATAACATCACTAAGACTGCTGAATGATCAATAGATTTATACCAAATGCAAACATAAAACATTGCAAATGCACAGCAGAGCAATTGGAATATGATAGAGAAAAAGAGATTAACCCTTGGTCAGAATATAGTTAATGGGCTAGAAATTCATGTACTCACCGCCACTCCGTAGTGCCATGAAATGGCGGTCGCCGTTCTTTTGCCAGCTGGTGGCGCGTCCCATGGTGGCCGCCATTTTTGTCTCCACCTTTGCGCTGCCGGTAACTGGCAGCGCCCTGTAAAAAAAAATGACGGCGTGATAATGTCAATTGGCGTGCAATGCCGACTTAACGTCTCCAACGTAAATGTCGACCTGTAAGGTTCGAAAATTTCTACCAAACCCCAGAACAGAAGGAAAGGTTATTTTTAAAGTGATTTTGGAACATCACAGAAGAAATCTGTAAAAAGGACAACAGTGTGGTTGGGCCAAACAGAAGGATTTCAAAGAGTTTAATTTAAGGAAGAGATTTTTGGACTGGTTTCAGAGTTATTGGGTAAAAAGGATTTAAATCAAAATCCCAGGAAGATTTGGCTGGTTTAAAAAAAAACATGTTCAGACTTGTAGGAAAAGGCTGCGACAGGAATGTGGGATTGACCTCTGCAGAGGAACAGTTTGTGTATTCGAAAGTAGCCAAACTGTCTGGGAGGAACAATAAACGAAACTCAGCCCCTATCTGGGAATTTGCATTCAATCAATGAAAACCCCAGCCTCACCTAAAGCCCAAAGCCCATGCATAAAAGAACCTGCACAGAATTTGAAGGCCTTACAGGAAATCTAAGATTAAAAGACTTTGAGACATTCAAAACCACTTTACACCTTCTTCAACTACTCAGGAAGCTATCCCAAAACCAGTTAACTAAATGGGACCAATCAAGTGGCCCTTAACGAGCCAGCCAAAAATCTAACAAGATTAGCAGGTTTCGTTTTCGTATAAACTAAGGACCTGTCTCCACAAGAAGGCAGTTTGTTCGATGGGTTCGATCAGTACAGTTCAGACAGACACAGAAAAGGGCACAGCTCATTCAAAAGACAACAGAAGGAGAACGGAAGGAATCGCAGCAACCAAGGGCCCCACGAAACAAACAACCAACAATATTACCAACAACTAGGTAATATTGGGCCACCGCGACCAACAAGAAACCAATCTGGAAGAAACCGAAGATCTGCAAGTTTTTCCCACTCTACAAACTATTCCTGCGTTTGGTGAGCATTTCCTGGTCCTCTGGAATTCAACCTAGTTGGTATAGTGGGATTAGGAGGGGTAAGGTATTTTTGTCCATTGTCATTCTCCCTCGCATATTCCGAAGTGTTCCCCCTTTTAGAGTGATAAGATTTATTGTGTTGTGTATATTTTCTTGTCTCAAATAAAATCCAAGTTCTTTTCACCAACTCAGTTGTCTGTTGCAATTTCATTACAACCCCCAAATAAGTCCAGGTCTAGAACCAAGGGAGTGGGAGCGATTCGAACCGCTCAAAGGAGTCAGAGGTGAAGCTGACACACACGCCACCCCTTACAGACCCTAGCGCTGAATTCAGCTTTTGGTCCTCAGCACACCAGGTTAACCTCGCGTCCAAGCATGCTTACAGTGGCTGACAGTGGCGATGTCTGCAGCTCTTAAAGGGACACATACAGCATTCAGGTAAGTTTGAATTAAGGGTTTGGACTTTTTTTTATTTTATTGAAGTGGTGGCTTGCTGCAATAGATGTGAAAAGTTTTTAAGTGTGTAGGGAGTGCTGCTGGACGTTTGCAAGGGCTCGGATAGTAAATTTTGGCCTTTGAGAAGACAGAAGATGCTGCAAAAACTCAGCAGCTCATGCAACATTCATGGAGTGAAAAACAGAGTTCACATCTCAGGTCGACATGCTGACTAACCAACTGAATATTTCCAGCATTTTATGCTGTCATTTCACATTTACAGCATTCGCTTGCAGAGGGAACAGGAAGACACAGAAGAGGAAGATGCAGAAAAGGAAAACGCAGAAGAGGAGGAAGCTGAAGAGGAGGAATCAGACGGAACATTGCAGCCCAGACAGCCCCTTTGTGGCTGGGATATCCGGGGTGGAATCATCTGCCTGCGGCCCCATTGACTGGGCAGGCTGCCTCTTCTTGTTGACCCACTGGCTGGGCAGGCTGAATTTTTTGGGTTTGTGAAATAAGTAAGGCACAAGGGTGGAGTTGTGCTGACAGGAGGGTGGGAAAGCAAGAGGTGCATGCCAGAAGGAGGATAACATACGAAGATACCCGCATATTGTATCCTTTCAGCCCCGCCACTGGCCAAGGGCTCAACCATGCACCATCTCCTCCAAGGGGGTGAGGTGAGGCTAGGAATGGGAGATGTGCCTCGTGATTGGTCCAGATTGTTGGCAGCTGAGTGATTGGGGTTGTGCATTGAGCAGTATGTGAGGCTAGTTGTTCAGTTGGTAGGAGACGGCTTTTGAAGATGCATTCACTGACCTTGACCAGTGGTCTGAGGTCATGAAGCTTCTTTGGGCACTGGAACCAGGTGGTGGGACGACACTGCTGGCAGTGATGGCCCTAGTGATGTACTTCCGCATCGTTCTTTCTGGAGGGCCTCCTGACCCCTGTGGGTAGAGGGCCGCTCTTGCAGTGTTGACCCCCCTGCACAAAGCTGGCGTGCAGCATGTGACACCCTCGGTGCCCCTTCCCTGGCTGGCTGAGCCATTTGTGTTAATGCGGAGGCAGTTTTCCCATTTGTTGAGGTTAGGAAGGTAATTAAGCTTTAACAGCTGAAAATTCACATTTGGAACATCTTTTAAAAATTGAATATTTCGTAAAACGCAGAAAGAGCTGAAAAATGTATTGATTCACTGCATTTTATGTTGTATTGCTTCAGTATGCATGGCCCCTTTAATTCTCAGACCTCCTCATTACCCACAATTCCCTGCGAGCTCCACAGCTTCGCTCACAGAGGCTGTGGGAAGCTGCAACACCAGATCTGGACAGAAACTTCGTCCCGGATCCCTCCAGTAACGCCACCAGGACAGCGTTGCACAGCAGGTGAACAATGCTCCACCTATCTCCCTGCCCCCCCCCCCCCCCCCCCTCACCAGACCAATTTCACTTGGTTAGTGTTGCGGCCATTTCCAGAGGCTGTTAACTGCAGTTGTCGGTGACACCGGCATCTTTGCTGCCGAACACGAAATTTTCCCTCATAATGTTTTCAGTATTTCCTGTTTTTATTTCAAATTTCCAACATCCCACAGTTTGGGATATATCACAAATTAATAAGATTTCTGCCATTGCAAGGCTACCATGATCGAGTGGTCCATTTTGTCATATGCAAGGCCTCATTCTGAACTAACCTTTCATTCTTCAGCTCTCAGCAGCAGCAGTCTTGAATGTTGTTAATTTTCGCAGGATCAGTTGTTTACTGTTACTTTGGGCCCTGATATTTGCGGGGGGGGAGGGGGCAGTTTTGCGGTCGGGAAACCCAAAAGAATGAGTTTCCCTCAGGTCCTGCCGAATTTAACGGCAGGACCTGATTACCATTTTTGACATCTGTTTCCCGGCCGCAGCCAGCCAGATTGATAGGCTGGCTGGCTGTCGGGGGGTAGGCCTGCAGCACCTGGCCTCAGCCATGGAGCAGGGGTGGGGGAAGGAGAGATCGGGGTCGGGGCACATCACTGAGGAGGCCAGGAGAGGTCGGGGGTGAGATCGATGGGGGGGCCAGGAGAGATCGGGGTCGGGGGACATCACTGAGGAGGCCAGGAGAGATCGGGGGTCGGGGGTGAGATCGATGGGGGGGCCAGGAGAGATCGGGGTCGGGGGACATCACTGAGGAGGCCAGGAGAGATCGGGGGTCGGGGGTGAGATCGATGGGGGGGGCCAGGAGAGATCAGGGTCGGGGGTGAGATCGATGGGGGGGCCAGGAGAGATTGGGGGCGGGGGGATATCACTGGGGAGGCCAGGAGAGATCCGAGATCGACGGTGACATCGATGGGGGGGCCAGGAGAGATTGGGGGTGGGGTACATCACTGAGGAGGCCAGGAGAGATCGGGGGGGACATCACTAGGGAGGCCAGGAGAGATCGGGGATCGAGGGTGACATCGATGGAGGGGCCCGGAGATCTAGGACGAGGAGGGGAAAAGATCATGGGGGGGCCGGAGAGATCATGGGAGGTGGGGAGAAGATCGCGGAGGGCCCATGGAGGACATGGTGGAGGGAGGGGGCATCAGATCGCAGGGGGGGGTGGGGAGAAGATCGCAGAGGGCCCCATGGAGGACATGGTGGGGGGAGGGGGCATCGGATCGCAGGGGGAGGCGGGTGTCCAATCGCTGGGCCGGAATCCCGGCCGGCCACAATAAACCTGGAACATAGAAAAAATCTGAGGCATCATTAAAATATTTAAATTAAGGACCCGCCTCCGGAGAGCAGGCTGGACAGCTGCCTCCATTAAAACCAGAAACGGGGAAGCCTGAGGCGGGTTGGGTTCGGTTTTGTGAATTTTTACTTTCCACTCAACCCAAACCCACCTGTATTTGATGGTTAAAATTCCCCAACTTGTCTTTTCCACACTCATCATTAGGGTAATTTATAACTAGAATTCCCTTAGAATTTCATAAAATTTTATGAAAATTCACCTCATATTGAATTCTGAAATGATGCTTCAAAAGTCATCAACACTATCTCTCTTAGTTAATACCAGCACCAGCCAACTGGGCCCTATCTTTAGTGGAGCTGTATCGAATGTCATGGATCTTTCCCATTTACCAATACCAATACTCCTGCCACTGGCTTCCAACAATTACCAACACTGAGGGAGATGTATATTTTCTGGGAGCAGGAAATTATTATTCAACAAACTGGGTTCCAGTCATATTCTCTTTGATGACTATAAGCTCCACATAAACATCCTGCTGGGTCGTTATATTCCTCAGCACTCTAGTAGAGATTCTATTTTGGACTTGGAGCAATATCATAAGAACATAAGAAATAGGAGCAGGAGTAGGCCATTTGACCCCTCGAGCCTGCTCTGCCATTTAATGAGATCATGGCTGATCTGATTTGGGGCTCAGCTCCATTTCCCTGCCCGCTCCCCATAACCCATCACTCCCTTATTGTTCAAAAATCTGTCTATCTCCACCTTAAATATATTCAATATCCACTGCATAAACATTCCCATTGGTTTATCTCCAGTCAGTTATGTAGACTATGGGAAAACTAGGGCAGTTTGCACCTAGGGCAGATAGACTATACAGAATTCCTAATACCATGGAGGGATCATTATTTATGTGCCCGTTGGCAGATTCCCCAATAGTTTTCCGTATACAAACTATGTAAGGAACATTTTTGGGGAACTGTCTCCTCAGTAGCCAATTAGAAACTCTTTTGGAAGGCTCTAAGAAGTACCACTGAAGTCTGAAAGCTATTCCTGGCAAAACCCGAGCAGCCAGGCCCACCAAACTCATGTATTGCCTTCAGAGGCAACCATCCTCACAACATCTACCACACACATACCCCAGAGTAACTTAAGGTCACTGCAATTTATGAATATTGATTATTACTCTAGTGAAGGACTGTATCTGACAGTTTTTAGATGAATGTGAGTTTGTTCTTTGAATTCATAGATAAGGAAATGTCTCATTTGTTACTTAGCAGGATGCCCAAGACAATTGAGGGGGGTCACTTTCTTAGGACAGTCAGAGAGTATTATAGTCTGAGCAACTTTTAGCAGGGGCATAAAAGTTTCAATATTTTTCATAGCAACATAGAAGATAGGAGCAGGAGTAGGCCATTCGGCCCCTCGAGCCTGCTCCGCCATTCAATGCGATCATAGAAACATAGAAGATAGGAGCAGGAGTAGGCCATTCGGCCCTTCGAGCCTGCTCCGCCATTCAATGAGATCATGGCTGATCATCCAAATTCAGTACCCTGTCCCTGCTTTCTCCCCATATCCCTTGATCCCTTTAGCCTTAAGAAATATATCCAACTCCTTCTTGAATATATTTAATGAATTGGCCTCTACTGCCTTCTGTGGTAGAGAATTCCACAGGTTCACCACTCTCTGGGTGAAGAAATTCCTCATCTCTGTCCTAAATGGCTTACCCCTTATCCTTAGACTGTGAACCCTGGTTCTGGACTCCCCGACCATCGGGAACATCCTTCCTGCATCTAGTCTGTCTAGTCCTGTTAGAATTTTATAAGTTTCAATGAGATCCCCTCTCATTCTTCTAAACTCCAGTGAGTACAAGCCCAATCGACCCAATCTCTTCTCATACGTCATTCCAGCCATCCCAGGTGTCAGCCTGGTGAATCTTCGCTGCACTCCGTCCATGGCAAGAACATCCTTCCTCAGATAAGGTGACCAAAACTGCACACAATACTCAAGATGTGGTCTCACCAAGGCCCTGTACAACTGCAGCAAGACATCCTTGTTCCTGTACTCAAACCCTCTCGCTACGAAGGCCAACATACCATTTGCCTTCTTAACCGCCTGCTGCACCTGCATGCTTACCTTCAGCGACTGGTACACAAGGACGCCCAGGTCTCGTTGCACTTCCCCTTCTCCCAATCTATTGCCATTCAGATAATAATCTGCCTTTTTGTTTTTGACACCAAAGTGGATAACCTCGCATTTATCCACGTTATATTGCATCTGCCATGCTTCTGCCCAATCCCCCAACCTGTCCAAATCATACTGAAGTTTCTCGGCATCCTCCTCACAGCACACATGCCCACCCAGCTTTGTGTCGTCTGCAAACTTGGAGATATTACATCTAGTTCCCTCGTCCAGATCATTAATATATATTGTGAATAGCTGGGGTCCAAGGACCAATCCCTGCGGTACCCCACTAGTCACTGCCTGCCACTCGGAAAAAGAGCCGTTTATTCCAACTCTTTGCTTTCTGTCTGCCAACCAGTTCTCTATCCAAGTCAATACCTTGCCCCCAATCCCATGTGCCTTAACTTTACACGCTAATCTCTTATGCGGGACCTTATCGAAAGCCTTTTGAAAGTCCAAATACACCACATCCACTGGTTCTCCCTTATCTATTTTACGAGTTACATCCTCAAAAAATTCCAGTAGATCAGTCAAGCACGATTTACCTTTTGTAAATCCATGTTGACTTGTTTTCCAAGTGCTCTGCTATTACATCTTTTATAATGGACTCTAGCATTTTCCGCACTACCGATGTCAAGCTTACCGGTCTGTAATTCCCCGTTTTCTCTCTACCACATTTTTCTTTGTTTCATTTTCTACAACATTGCATTTTTGGAGTAATTTCTGAGATTTTTTCTAAAAAAAAATTAAGTATGGAATCATTCTGGTTTTATTTTAACTTGCTAGGAATTTTATGAAAGCTTTACACTTTGAAAGTTTTTCCCAGTTTGCTCCATTTTACAGCTCGGAGTCTGTTTGCATTTCAAGAAAGACCGTGCCATTGGAAAAGCTTTAACAGCACCTCCCTCCGTTTAGCCAAGGATTGTATGTTAGTGTAATTTGGCTAATTATATCTGCCACCTCACATTTCTCCTATTGAAATTATCACTAATCTCTAACCTTTCCTCAGAGTTGCCTACTTTGTATTCGTATCTTCTGGTCCTGCAGTCGCAGTTTCATTTTTTAAAAACTGCCAACTTTCACACTGGCCCTGAATTTGCGGTCGGAGGCTTACCGCGGGGAAATGCCTCCGATCCACAAATGAAAAACACCCGCGTACCTGGTGGTACAGAGACTGGCGGTCCTGGGCTCTCCGGGTACCCGCAGGGAAAGGCCCACGTATCACAGGGGCACAGGCGGTTCGCAAGCGCCCCTGGGATCACGTGGGCCGGCCCAACCAATGAAAGAAGGGGGAACCCCATTCATTCTTAAGTACGGAAACCCCATAAGCATGAATGGGAATACCCCCCAAAAATACATCTACACATCAAATAAACAACAAAAACATTATGGCCTCGATTTTCATTGGGCCGTGAGGCGGGCTTTTAGGTGTGCGGGGGGTTAACATTGCAAAACCTAGGGGTCGCGACCCCCCCACCTGGTTCCCGCCTCCACAACATTTTAACCTAGGTGTGTCTGATTGACCCGAATCAATCCCGCCTGCAACAGGTGGGACTGGTCTTTAGGGCCCTTAAACAGCACTGATTGGCCTTTATAATCCCATTTTAACAGGCCCTTGCCTATTTAACCCTTTTCCCACATAAAACGCGCCTGGTGGGGATGACGCCTGTGAAACCTGGCGTGAACATTATTGGCTTGCTGACTATCAGCTGCAGGTCCAACATTGAAGAGGATATTTGATCAGTCATCATTTGCAGGTGGCAGGACTTTGTTGTCTCAGGTCTGGGGGAACTTTTAGAAGGCATAACCACAGCTGTGGAAGTTTGGAGCCTGACACCCATCTCCAGTGTGACCTCCTGCGAGACCCCTCTCGCCACCCTCACTCAGCGCTTCCTCAACTGAGGCACCTACCAGAAGCATGGGAGGCCTTTTTTTCCTTCCCCTCGTGGCATTAGAGGACCTCCAGCCCCATTCGCGAAATGACACACGCCATAACTGCAGAAGTTGCCATCAGAAATTTTATGAAAAACACAAAATACACAGCATTTCACCCAAGTGACTACCCTTGTGACTATTTGTGCTTTATTTGCCTCTTACGCGTGCTCCTACGTAGTGGTTCCCCTGTGGCTTCAGCAGATGTGGAGGCCCCTTGCTCACTTTCCTGCTGCTCCTGTCTCGACACCTTTGGCGGGCGTCCTCTGGGATGGCAAGCCTGTGAGGGCTAGCCAGCAGTCTGCTGCTCCTGCGGTTGTGCAGGGGTTGAGACCTCTATCTCCGTTGGGTGTGGACTCTGGCGGGGCTCTGTCCGAGGGCTCTGCAGTGGCATGGAAGTGTGAGCGCTTGGAGAGGAGCCCCCACTTCCTTGAGGTCTGCCACCAACCTCCCTCTCATGGGTCAGGTCCCCCTCAGTGCCTGCAAGTGGCTTGAGAGCAGCTTGCTGCACATCAGGGGGGCCATGGGGACCCGTATCTGCAATGGCAGTCCTACTCAGAAGGACTTCCATGAAGGTCTGGCTTCTCTGTTCAATAGATGCCCATCGCTCCTCAAGAGATGTCATTCTATTCTGAACACTCACCATGTTTTCCATACCCTGGCGACTAACCTCCTCCATGGCCATAGCCCTCCTCTCCTCTACCGTAGCCAGCCTTACCACGGAGGCAGCAATCATTTCCACGTAGGTAGCCATCCTTTCCGTGTTGATGCGTTCATGCGCCAATGACTCCACAAAGGCTCTGCTCATGTTCGCAATGGACTCCTCCATTCGCTCCACACTTGCAGTGACCCTAGAGACAAAACCTGCCAGAGACTCCTGCATCTGTGCCTGGAGTTCCATCACCTCTGATCTTACGGATGGACTCAGAGGCAGAGGATCGACATGCAGCTGAGCCAAGCTGGCAGAGTCCTGCGCCCTCCGACGAGGACTCTCCACTGCTGTCCCTGTCTCCACAATCTGCTGATGCTCACTTGTGAGCTGTGATACACCAGGTGACAACTCTACTCTATGTCCCGAAGGTCCCACCGAGGTGTGAGTGTCTGCACTGGTGCTGAGTGCGCTTATTTCTGATGACACTGCGCCCTCAGAGGTTGCAGATTCCTCTGAGGAGTTCGGCTGCTCAGGCTCTTCCTCCTGCACCGTGGGGACGGGGGCTCTCGATGGTCCTGTGGGGGAGTCAAGGAAAAAGTTAGAGATGTGATGCCAAGGTTACATCCACATTGCATTTTGCAGAGGATCATAAGTCCATATGATGTAGCTTCAGAATCATTATCAGCGACTCATGCAATGCCAATGAGAGAGATGGAAAACTATTCTGTCACCAGCTTGCGGGGATGCTCCTGCCTGTCCTTCCCCAACGTCCACATCTCGGTCAGCCCCGGCAATCTCCAGGACGCCTTCCTCCCAGGGGGTGAGCTGGGCTAATGAGGGCGGCCCTCCTCCTGTCCTGGCTCGCTCTCTCCTGTTGTGAGCTCTCTTTTCCTGCAATGAGGGAGACAAGTGGAGGTTGAGTGAGAATGAAGGAGTGAGTGCAGAGATTGCATAGCATAGATACTTAGAAGGAGACAAAGATGGAGTGAGGTTGCAATACCAAGGGCCCTCCCTGTGTGTTGTCAGTTGTGTTCAAAGCATCAGAGTGAGAGGGAGTGTGAGGGCTGCATGGTGGCATAGTTCTGTGAATGTGAGCATAGAGAGAGAGGGAATGGGTAAGGGTGCATGGATGTGAGTGTCTAGTGGGATGTGCAGGAAGAGATTGCTAAAGCTGAGTGCTGGTGAGGAAAGGCAATGGGGATCAGATTGAGGGTGATGGAAACATCATACAGTACTTACTTTTCCAGTGCGAAGAAAGTCATGGAACCTTTCCCTGCACTGCAACCACGTTCTTCGTGTTAGCCCCAAGGAGTTGACTTGACCTGCCACCTCTAGCCACACAGCCTTGGTCTGGCTGGGAGGCCTCTTCCTCCCTGAAGAAGGGAAGAGGACCTCCCTTTGGGCCCTAGCACCATCCAATAATGCCTGTAGTGAAGCCTCATCAAATTTGGGCGCAGATCTGGCCCTCCCGCTGGCTGTTCCTCCTGCAGGCTCCTGTGCCATCTTAATGTTGAAGGTTGGAAGCCTGCAGAGGAAGCAAGGCATGCTGTGGACCTTAAAAGCAGCAGTAATGATTATGTCATATTCTGCAACTTTCTGACTGGAAATACTCAATTGCCAAGGCTTCCCACACGCTGGAAATCAATTGGCCAATTGTGTTAAATTTGCATCAATCTCACAGATCCATTTACAATCATGTCGGAATTACTAAATTCGGGGAACCCGCTAATTCCTCGCACCTGAACTAAAATCGACCCCAACATATTTAAAATTAATTAAAATGCCATTTGATTAAATATTTAAAAAAAATTAAATTTAATTGTTTTAAATGGGCTAAAAATAAACTTACCTTATTGCACAGGTTTTTTAATGTATAAATGATAGATATATTTATATGTTTTTTTAAACTCTTACGCTGGTAAACCTGCTTTTAACAGGCGTAAGAATTTCACGGGCATTCGCTGGGCAGATAGCCCAACTCTCTGCCCGCGGCTACCCTTTTCCTGGGGAGGCGGATGATCACAAGTTCCGGGTTTTCACGCGTACAAACCCAGAACTTGCGCAGCCCCTACGGGCGCGTACACACCTCGTACACACCCGTAGGGGCCGCAAATTACGAGCCAATATCTTTGACCATTTAGGCTTTAAAAATCTCGGTCATGTCCCCGCTCAAACTTTTCTTCTCCAGGGACTCCTGGCACTGTATCTTCAGAATACTTGGAATCTCAAAACCTTCTCCGAGTCTTCGACTTTACCTCAGTGTCATTTGGCCACTCCGGTTGCAGCCTTACCATTAAGATAAAGGGGGAAAAATTTGGTATCGTCCATTTTGGGGCGTTAATATTGGCCGGGCGCAAAATTTAACCCCCGGCGCAAATTATCGCTGCCAACCGCGAAATTCGTCTCCAGCGCCCCTGGAGGTGATTGGAGCGCTAAATCAAGTGCTACACACCTCTGTTAGGGCGCTAACATCGGGGAACAAGGCGCTACCTCAGAGCGCCACTCAAACTCAGATAATGTCAATTACCTTGTACTCAGACAGACTGGAGCCTTCCAGTTCTTAAAGCGGATGGTCCATCATGCTGCACAGCCTCACCCTGATCATTGCAGCGTTTGACCTTGGCCTGCAAGCAAGTAAAAATCTTCAGCAAAGATTCATGATGGCTAATCAGAGGCCCAGCGAAAGAGCTCGCCGGTTTAGCAACCAGGCATTGGTGGCTCTGGTTGGCACTGTGGAACACCGACGGGCAGTGCTGTTTCCAGAGACTGGCAGGAGGCCATTGCCCCGGGAGTTTACAAGGGTGTGGAGGGAGGTTGCCCAGCACGTATCATCGAGGAGCCTGGTCCAAAGGACGCATACGCAGTGCCGTAAGAAGTTCAACAACCTCATTCGGGTGGTCAGGGTGAGTACATGCTTGAAAAACCTCTACATCCGACCATCTCAACCTCACTCTGTGCACAGAGGTGTAAAGTCCCAAATCCCCAACACTCACCCAACAACTATGCCCATCTAATAAAAGTCACATGCACATCCAACACCTTGCAGAAATTAACATATTCAACTATGGTAGGCACATCTGCCAAACACATGGCTGCACACTCACTCAGACACTGTCCTTTTTCTTGCAGGCCAAGCTTTCACATAACCGGAGGGAGCAACAATGAACAGGAGGAGGTCAGGCGGAGCTGCACCCCCTCACACAACTGGAGGAGTGAGTCCAAAGACTCATCTCCAATCGTGTCGTCAGTGCTGTGGCCGTTGGAGAGGTCGACCCCCTTGGGGACAGCAACAGTATGTTCATCAGCTTTATCACCTCTCTCATACCACTTCCCTCTCACAACACCAGCCTTTTACACTTTCAATCTAACTATACTGTCTCCATTCCTTGCTCCCTTCCTGCTCCCCTGCCCTCACGTTAAAGCCACTCTTGTACCTTCCTGCTTTCAGATAGTGAGCCATCATCTGACCAGCCTGTCCATCAGCCTCCCAGTGACAGCGATGTGGGAGAGGAGGAGGAACACAAAGCCCGCGCCTCACCGCCTGCGTCTCCCGAGGGCGAGACATCTGACACTGGGGCCACGCATTCACTGGAGGGGAGAGTTAAATGCGTGGCTCAAAGACTGGTGTGGGAGAAATGGGTTTTGCTTCCTGGGACACTGGCACCAGTACTGGGGCAGAGGGAGCTGTTCCGTTGGGACGGGCTTCACTTGGCCAGTGCTGGGACTAGAGTCCTGGCGGGTCATATAACTAGGGCTGTAGAGAGGGCTTTAAACTAACTAGTGGGGGGGAGGTTCCTAGAGAACAAATAATAAAAATGACAACAGAGAAGGTCATAGACTTAGGTAGCAGTGGGGAAATTAAAAACCAGAGCGTGTCAGGAAGGGGCAGAAGGTATGGAGTAAAAGGTAAAGTAATAAAAAGGGCAAAAGCAGGAACTAAGTGTCACAAAACACATTTGAAAGTTCTCTATCTGAATGCACGTAGCATTCGTAACAAAATAGACGAGTTAATGGCACAAATAGCTACATATGGGTATGATCTTGTGGCCATTACAGAAACATGGCTGCAGGGTGACAATGCCTGGGAATTAAACATACCAGGTTATTTAACAATCAGGAAGGACAGGCAGGAAGGAAGGGGAGGTGGGGTGGCTATGTTAATAAAGGAAGGAATCACTGTAATACAGAGAAATGATATTGGGTCAAAAGATCAGGATAATGAAACAGTTTGGGTGGAGATAAGGAATAATAAGGGGAAAAAAACACTAGTGGGCGTAGTCTATAGGCCTCCGAACAGTCGCAACTCGGTTGGACGGAGTATCAATCAGGAAATAGTTGAGGCTTGTAATAAGGGAACATCTATAATTATGGGGGATTTTAACTGTCATATTAATTGGACAAATCAAATTGGGCAGGGCTGCCTTGAGGACGAGTTCATTGAGTGTATTAGGGATGGGTTTCTTGAGCAGTATGTAACTGAACCGACCAGGGGGCAAGCAACCTTAGATCTGGTCCTGTGTAACGAGACAGGATTAATTAAAAATGTCCTAGTAAAGGATCCCCTGGGAATGAGTGACCATAACATGGTTGAATTCCATATTCAATTAGAGGGTGAGGAGGTTGGATCTCAAACAAGCGTGCTAAGCTTGAATAAAGGAGACTATGAAGGTATGAGAGCAGAATTGAATAAAGTGGATTGGGAAAATAGATTAAAGGGTAAGACAATACATGATCAGTGGTGTACATTTAAGGAGTTATTTTACAACTTCCAAAAAAAGTATATTCCACTGAGAAAAAAAGGGTGTAAAAGAAAAGACAGCCATCCGTGGCTAAGTAAAGAAATTAAGGATAGTATTCGACTAAAAACAAGGGCATATAAGGTAGCCAAATCTAGTGGGAGGATAGAGGATTGGGAAAACTTTAAAAGACAGCAAAAAATAACAAAAAGATTGATTAAGAAAGGGAAGATAGATTATGAAAGTAAATTAGCAAAAAATATAAAAACAGATAGTAAGAGTTTTTATAGTTATATAAAATGAAAAAGGGTGGCTAAAGTAAATGTTGGTCCCTTAGAGGATGAGACCGGGAAATTAATGGTGGGAAATATGGAGATGGCAAAAACACTGAATGAATATTTTATAGATGTCTTTACAGTAGAGGACACCAAGAATATCCCAACACTGGACAAGCAGGGGGCTATAGGGGGGAAGGAGATAAACACGATCAAAATCACTAAGGAAGTGGTACTCGGTAAAATAATGGGACTCAAGGCGGATAAATTGCCTGGACCTGATGGCTTTCATCCTAGGGTCTTGAGGGAAGTGGCAGTAGGGATTGTGGATGCATTGGTAATAATCTTCCAAAACTCCCTGGACTCAGCAAAGGTCCCGGCAGACTGGAAAACTGCTAATGTAACACCCTTATTTAAAAAGGGCAGTAGACAGAAGGCTGGAAACTATAGACCGGTTAGCCTAACGTCTGTGGTAGGTAAAATTTTGGAGTCCATTATTAAGGAGACAGTAACAGGACATTTGGATAATCATAATTTAATAAGACAAAGTCAGCATGGTTTTATGAAGGGGAAGTCATGTTTGACAAATTTGCTGGAGTTCTTTGAGGAAGTAACATATAGGGTGGATAAAGGTGAACCAGTGGACGTAGTGTATTTAGACTTCCAAAAGGCATTTGACAAGGTGCCACACAAAAGATTATTGCTTAAGATAAAAAATCACGGGATTGGGGGTAATATTCTGGCATGGATAGAGGATTGGCTATCCAACAGAAGGCAGAGAGTTGGGATAAACGGTTCATTCTCAGACTGGCAATCAGTAACCAGTGGTGTTCCGCAGGGGTCAGTGCTGGGTCCCCAACTCTTTACAGTCTATATTAACGATTTGGAGGAGGGGACCGAGTGTAACATATCAAAGTTTGCAGATGATACTAAGATGGGAGGGAAAGTAGTGAGTGAGGAGGACATAAAAAACCTGCAAGGGGACATGGACAGGCTAAGTAAGTGGGCAGGGATTTGGCAGATGGAATACAATACTGGAAAGTGTGAGGTTATGCACTTTGGCAGGAAAAATCGTAGAGCAAGTTATTATCTTAATGGCAAGAAACTGGAAAGTACTGAAGTACAAAGGGATCTGGGGGTCCTGGTGCACGAAACTCAAAAGGTTAGTATGCAGGTGCAGCAAGTGATTAAGAAGGCCAATGGAATGTTGGCTTTCATTGCTAGGGGGATAGAATATAAAAATAGGGAGGTATTGCTTCAGTTGTACAAGGTATTGGTGAGACCGCACCTGGAATACTGCATACAGTTTTGGTGTCCATACTTAAGAAAAGACATACTTGCTCTCGAGTCAGTACAAAGAAGGTTCACTCGGTTAATCCCAGGGATGAGGGGATGGACATATGAGGAGAGGTTGAGTAGATTGGGACTCTACTCATTGGAGTTCAGAAGAATGAGAGGCGATCTTATTGAAACATATAAGATTGTGAAGTGGTTGGATCGGGTGGATGCAGGGAGGATGTTCCAGATGATGGGTGAAACTAGAACTAGGGGGCATAGTCTTAGAATAAGGGGCTGCTCTTTCAAAACTGAGATGAGGAGGAACTACTTCACTCAGAGGGTGGTAGGTCCATGGAATATGCTGCCCCAAAAAGCTGTCGAAGCTACATCATTACATAAATTTAAAACAGAAATAGACAGTTTCCTAGAAGAAAGGGGAATTAAGGGTTACGGGGAGCGGGCAGGAATTTGGACATGAGTCTAGGTTCGGATCGGTCATGGCCCTGTGGGTAGCGGAGCGGGCCCAGGGGCCGTGTAGCCTGATCCTGCTCCTGTTTCATGTGTCTAATTCTGTTAGATTCAGGAGATAGTCCTGTCATAGTGGATTGGCGATTAGGATCAGATCAGCCATGATCTTATTGAATGGCGGAGCAGGCTCGAGGGGCCAATTGGCCTACTCCTGCTCCTATTTCTTATGTTCTTATGAGCAGGGGGTTTGGATCTGATCTGGGTGAAGCTCCGGGACCCAGCGGGCTGCAGCAACGCCATGGGAGAAAGGAAGCTCGGGGGCCATCTCCCCGGCGGATGAGTGCACACACGAGTTCTGCTGCACAGGACTCGGATGAGGACCTCAATATCACTGCAATGAATACTCAGGCGATGAGCATGCATACGGAGCTCATGGGTGCAATGGCAAAGGTGCCCGACAGCATGGATGCACTGGCTAGGAGCGTGGAGGAGTCCGCTGCCAGCACAGCTGTCATCTGTGCGCAAACCCTTGAACCCATCCTTGCCTCATTGCAGAGAATGGTTGAATTGCAGGAAGACCGTGTGGACCCAGAGCCCATGCCACGTGTAATGGGTGAGGTGGCAGCATCTATTGCAGCACAGGCCGAGGCAACGCAACGGCTTAGTGCTGGAATTGAGTCATTGGTTGGTGCCATCCAGTCTCAGACTGCCCTCATGCAGTCTCAGATTGATACCACACAAGCACTGGCTGCTGCCATCATCGCTGGGTCACCCACAGTCCACCGGGGATCTCACGGTGCCGCAGCAGGCCAGCAATCTGTGCTCGAGCAGATTGCTCCAGATGCTGAGGTTCTGCCCCATGGGAGTGGCAGTGTGTGGGTCGAGCAGGAAGGTGCGGTCCTCTCAGGATGACAGCATTCCTGCTGCCACCACTGCCACTCCACCATTGCACTTGTTGCAGCCTGTAACCCAGCCATCCCAGACTGCTGCTGCGCATGCAGAGTTGGTGCAGTCTGCAGCCAGGCCCTCCAGGCCCAGAGCTGGTCGAGGGCATCCTTCAAAGCCATCGGCAGTCTCTGGATCCACCATTCAGCAGCCTTCCGCCAGCCTTGCTGCAGCCACTGGGGCCACATTACAGAGGAGCAGTAGGGTGGGAAGGGGGGAAGTGCAAAGGGGAGGGAGATCATTCTCGAAGGACGAATAACTAAAAATTCTCAAACAAATGGGGGGAATGTTTATCCCAAAGTTGGATGTTTATGTTAATATAATGTTCACTCTATTAACACTTATCTCGATGTTTTGTTAGTTAATGAATTGCTGTGTTTGTTTGTTATTGGTTGTGCTTAATAAGACAGTTTGTCAGAAAAATAATTTTTTTAATTGAAATTTGACAACTTTGTTCATTGAGCACCTCCCTCCCACGTTACTGCTCATCCTCCTCTTCATCCTCCTCCTCCTCTTCCTCTTCCTCTTCCTGAGGTGGCCCACCAATCCCTGGTGGCAATGGCTATGTCCTCATAATTGCGAGGCTGTGAAGCATGCAGCACACTACAATGAAAACCGACACCCGATCAGGGGAGTACTGCAGGGCTCCTCCAGAGTGGTCAAGACACCGGAACCGTTGTTTCAAGATGCCGATCGTTTGTTCAATGAGGTTCCTGGTGATGCTATCACTCTCACTGTATGCGAGCTCAGCAGGAGTGTTGGGGTTATGGAGCGATGTCGTCAGCCAGGTGCAGAGTGGATAACCCTTGCCCCGAGGAGCCAGCCACGAGGGTGATACGGTGGTTGGAAGAGGTCTGGGAAACCAGTCTGGCGCAGGATGAAAGCATCGTGGCTGCTGCCAGGATAGCGGGCATTGGCGGCCAGGATGCACTGTCTGTTGTCACACACCAACTGCACATTCAGAGAGTGGTAGCCCTTGCAGTTTCGGAAAACCTCTGCATTTTCATGAGGTGCCCGCAATAACACATGTGTGCAGTCAATGGCGCCCTGTTCCATGGGGAAGCCCGCTATCCTAGTGAAGCCACATGCGCGTTGAATGGGTCATGGGGAATGAGACGTACTCCCCTCTCCTTTTGTATAAAGCATTTGTGACCTCCCAGATGCAACAATGGATGGCGAACTGGGAGATATTCGCTATATCCTCAGTTGAAGCCTGGAAGGAGCCGCTGGCATAGAAATTGAGAGGCACCGTCACCTTCACTGCCACCGACAGAGAGGTCCTGGTCCTGAGCTGAGGCTGGAGCTCTGGTTGCAGGAGGTGGCAGAGCTCTGTGACCACCTCCTTGCTGAAGCGGAGCCTGCGGAAACACTGCTCCTTGGACAAATTAATGTAGAAGAATTGCTCCCGGAATACCCTGGGAGGGTAAGGTCTCCTGTGCAGAGGCCTGTTGGCCCTCCTCCCTCTGGCCACATTTGCCACTCTCTCTTTGCGCCTCTGCTGCCTCTGAAGGTGAAGCTGGAGGACGACGCCCCGAATCAGTGCAGCCCCCATAAAATCTTCTAAATATTAATAAGTAATAAAGATGACAGAAATGGGAACCTGATAAGTCTTGCTGAAGAATAAAACTCCTTCAAGTATGACAACGCTAAATGTCTCCAGACGCCTCTCTCCCTCTCTCAGCCTGCGTATGCAAAATATTTTGCCGATAGGAAAAAGCAGGAAGCGCATGTCTTTAAATAGCACTCCCCCAGCTTCCAGCCGACTGCAAAACATCCTCCTCTATCTGTCGTTCCGAGCGGCAGGTGCTAAGGCAAGGGGGCGAGAATCAATTTCCGGTCCGGGGCGCTACCGAGGCATTGTGCGCTTCGATGACATCACGATCTCCAGGCGCAGGAGATCATGGCGGTAGTGTTCAGCACCACTGCAAAGTGCCGGGTCAATTTCGCGAGTGGCGCTAAAATCGCCGTGCTCAGGCGGTAAGTCGTTAGCGCCCCATTAGCACCCCCTGGAGGCGCTAACAGGAGGCACTAACCAACCGAATTTTTCCCCCATGGAGGAAAAATTCAGTTGGTTTGCGCCTCCCGTTAGCGCCATAAGAGGGCGCTAATGAGGCGCAAAGCAACTAGCGCCCGGACGCGGCGATGTCTGCGCCGCTCACGAAATTGACCAGACATTTTGCGGCGGCGCTAACCAATACCGCCCCGATCTCCTGCGCCCGCAGATCTTGACGTCATTCGAGCATGCAACGCCCTTGTGGCGCCCCGGAACGGATATTGAGTGGCGCCCCCCTCCTTTCCACCTGGTGCAAGCAACGACAGGTAGACTGGAACGTTTCCCAGTCGCTGTGGGGCTGCGGGGGGGGCACTATTTAAAGGCGGCCTCTTCCTGGCTTTTTCTGTGGTAGACATTTTTGCACTACTCATTCTGACAGAGAGAGATTCTGAGAGAGAGAAGGAGAGACTTCTGCAAGAGTCAACACTGTGTGAAGTAGTTTTGGCTACTGAGCATCACTTTGCAGGTACTTTTGTTTTTGACCTTCATTACTTTGATTGCCAAGAGACTATGGGGGCTGCACTGATTGGGGGCGTCGACCTGCGCCTGCAGAATCGGAGGCAACAGAGACGCAGAGAGAGTGGCAATCATGGCCAGACGGAGGAGGGCCAACAGGCCTCTGTACAGGAGACCTTGCCCTCCCAGGGTATTTTGCCAACAATTCTCCTACAATAATTTGTCTGAGGAGCAGTGTTTGTGAAGGCTGCGCTTCAGCAAGGAGGTGGTCACTGAGCTCTGCCACCTGCTGCAGCCAGATCTGCAGCCTCTACCGAGGACCAGGACGTCTCTGTCGGTGGCAGTGAAGATCACAGTGGCTCTGAACTTTTATGCCACCGGCTCCTTTCAAGCAGCTACTGGGGACATCATCAATATCTCCCAGTTCGCGGTCCATTGCTGTATCTGGCAGATCACAAATGCCCTCTATAAAAGGAGACGCCAGTACATCCCTTTCCCCATGACCCCGGCCAAGCAGCATGAACCGCATTGGGCTTTGCGAGGATAGCGGGCTTCCCCATGATGCAGGGCGCCATTGACTGCATGTGGCAACGCGTACACTGCATGAGAATGCAGAGGATTTCCGCAACTGCAAGGGGTTCCACTCCTTAAACGTCCAGTTGGTCTGTGACCACAGACAGCTGATACTCGCTGTCAATGCCCACTATCCTGGCAGCAGCCACGATGCATTCATCCTGCGCCAGACTGCTATGGCAGAACTTTTCCAGGCACCGCATCAGCCAAGTGGTTGGCACCTCGGGGACAAGGGTTATCCACTGTGCACCTGGCTGATGACACCGCTCCGTAACCCCAACACCCCTGCTGAGCTGCGGTACAACGAGAGCCATCTCGCTACCAGGAACATCGTTGAGCAGACGATCGGCATGCTCAAGCAACGGTTCCGCTGTCTGGACCACTCAGGAGGAGCCCTGCAGTACTCGACTGAGCGAGTCTCCCTCTTCATAGTTGTGTGCTGCATGCTGCATAACCTGGCATTCCTCAGGACCCAGCCAATGCCACCAAACCTTGGAGCACCACCGGTGGAGGAGGAGGAAGAGGAGGAGGATGATCAGCAGCAGCACCAAGGCGGGAGGGAGGAGCACCAAGGCAGGAGGGAGGCCCACAATGTTGAAACTGCAAGGACCGTCCATCAACGGCTGATAACAAGCCATTTCTAGGCCCCTGCTGAGGAAATGGCTTCTGCCATTGAGAACAACATGAATGAAACCAACCCGCAACCCCTAAGCCGGCCAAGGCAGCAATGATTCCAAAGACCAAACATGTACATTTTGAATACAAAAACTTCTTTATTTTACAAACTCTGTGTGTGTCATTTCTTCATGACAAACTAATAGAAATAAACACAAAAAAGCAGTCATTAACATAACTGGTTCTCACAACTTGGAGATAATGTCCAAAACACTAAACAAAAGTTTGAACACAAACCTCGGCCTTTAATAAAAAATTGACCAACATTTTGTTACGCCTCCTACTTTTTGCCCTTCGAGGGTGATCTCCTTCCCTTGCACACGTCCCCCCTTCCCACCCTACTGCTTCTCCGTAATCCTTCTTCTTCTTCTTCTTAGGCAGTCCCTCGGGACCGAGGATGACCTGCTTCCACATTAAAAATGAGTTCGCAGGTGACTGATGAGTCCAATGCGGGACCGACAGTCTCTGTCACAGGTGGGTGGGGTGCTTGGGTTGACGTGCGCTCTTTGCGCTGCCAGCGCATGGCTTCCGCTTGCTCCCGGCGAAGAGACTTGAGGTGTTCGGCGCCTTCCCGAATGCTTCTCCTCCACTTTGTGCGGTCTTGGGCCAGGGATTCCCACAGTAATGGGGCCCCAGTGGCTGCAGCAAGGCTGCTGGAAGGCTGCTGACTGTCAGAACCTGCGACTGCAGATGCCCTTGAAGGACGGTCTCGACCAGCTCTGGGCCTGGAGGGCCCGGCTGCAGACTGCACCAATTCTGCATGGGCGGCAGCAGTCTGGGCTACAAGCGGTGGCAAGTGCAATGGGGAAGTGACAGTGGTGGCAGCAGGAATGCTGTCATCTTGAGAGAGGACAGCAACTCCCTGCTCGACCGACACACTGGCACACCCACGGGGCAGCACATCAGCATCCGGAGCAATCTGTTGGAGCACGGATTGCTGGCCTGCTGCGGCGCAGTGAGACCCCCGGGAAAATGTGTCCAAACCAGCGAAAATGGCAGCAGTCAGTGCTTGCGTGGCCTCAATCTGAGTCTGTTTTAGTGTGGCATCCGCCTGTGCTACAGCGAAGTGCTCCACACTCCTTGCCAGTGATTCAATGCATTCGGGCTCCCTTCCCACTGCACCCATGAGCTCAGTGTGCATGTCCACCGCCTGGGTGTTCATTTCAGCAATGAGCCGCTCCATCTCTGCGTCCAGTGCAGCAGGACTCGCTGGCCTACTCTCCCTCCGGGGAGAAGGCCCCCAAGATTCCCTACCACCATCGCATTGCTGCAGCCCGCTGGGTCCTGGAGCTTCACCCTCATCAGACCCTTCCCCCCTGCTCCCCTCCAGGGAAGGCGTGTTCCCAGTGTAGGCATGAGCTTCCTCAGGAGAGAGTGGCGCTGATGCTCCGGCTTCCTCTTCCTCCTAGCCTGCAGCTTCACTCCCACTGGCAGCTTGAGGGCCCGTCTCCTCAGCTGGTGAATCACCATCTGAAAGCAGGGAGGTACAAGAGTAGCTTTACCGTGAGGACAGGGGGGCAGTAAGGGAGGAATGAGTGCAGCGATTTAGTAAGTTGGATTGAAAGTGTCAAAGGCTGGTGTTGTGAGGGACAAGTGGAATGAGGGAGAACAAAAAGGTGATGACCTTACCATTGCTGTCCAGAACGGGGTCGTCCTCTCAAGGGGCAACGGGACCGATCACCTGGCTTGCCACAATCCTGTGGACGCGCGCCTCAAGATTGCTGAGGGGTTGCAGTTGAGGCTGTCCTCCACCTGTCCGTTGCTGCTGTCCCCTGTTGTGAGATAGCTTGGCCTGCAAGAAAAAGGATGGCGTCTGAGTAAATATACAGCCATGGTCTTGCCTGATGTGCCTCCCATAATTGAATAGCCCTTAATGTATGCAGCCATGGTCTTGCCTGATGTGCCTCCCATAGGTGAATAGCCCTTACTGTATGCAAAGTGTGGAATGTGCGTGTGTGTTTCATGAGAGGGCCATAGGTGTTGGATGAGTGTTGGGCATTGGGGTTTTAAGACCCTCTGGCCATAGAGGTTGAAATGGAGGGATGGAGAGGTATTGAAAAAAAGGCACTTACCCTGACGACCCGAGTGAGGTCGTTGAACTTTTTTCGACATTGAGTATGGGTCTTGGTCACCATGCTCTTGGAGGAGACGTGCTGAGCCGCCTCCCTCCACACTCTTCTGTATTTGCGCGGCAAAGGCCTCCTGCCACTCAGGGTAGAGTATAGATCTTTTGCGCTCCACCTCGCCAACCAGAGCCTCCAAGGCCCGCTCACTGAAGTGTTGAGCTCGTTCTCTCACCTTCTCCATAGTCCTTGGCTGCAAGATTTAGGCACAGGTCTCTCCAGGCCGAGATTCAAGGCTCCAATGAGCAGGGTGTGGCTGGAGAGCAAGATCGACCCTCCCCTTTAAGAATTGTCCGGCGCCAGTGTGTCTGTGTTCCATCACTAACTGACATCACCTGCGCTGCGCCAGCGCTCTGAGTTAGCACCTCGCTCCTCGGCCTTTGCACCTTAAGACAGGTGTGCAGCGCCTGATTTAGCGCTCCAATCACCTCCAGGGGCGATAAAAGCCAAGTTTGCAGTTGGAGGCGATAATTAGCGCCAGGCACTAAACTTTGCCCCCAGCCGATAATCGCGCCCTAAACGGGGCGATACTGAATCTTTATCCCCATGTCCACAGCTCAAGAACTCTTCAGTATGAGAGGAAAGCAGCAAATATAGCAACCCTGAAGATTCTGGTAGCTCAGTGATGCTAAAGGTATATGATTATTTTAGCATAATTTCATATCTTTAAAACTTAGAATACATATTTAGAAAAAAAATACCACATAGTTAATGCCTTCGGAATTCCCTTAAAATACGAGTTCATAAATGTTTCATTCCTGACAAGAATTCACAAGTAACAGAAAATGCTGGAAAAACTCAGCAGGACAGGCAACATCCGTGGAGAGAGAAATAGAGTCGACGTTTCGGGTCAAAACCCTTCTACAGAACTGAGAGAAAAGGCAGGAAATGAAACAAAAGGCAGTTTGGGGGCTGGGAAATGGGAGAGGAGATGAAAGAAGAGACATTAAGAAAACACGAGAAGGGAAACTGAAAGCAATGAAGATGAACAAGGTTGAAGAGCCAAACGGAGATTTGTCAAAGAGAAGAGCAGAACTTCTTCAAGGTGGGCATTCCTAGAAGAGGGGTGGCAGTGAAACAAACACTAATACAATGGCAAAATACTGCGGATGCTGGAAATCTAAAATAACAACAGAAAATGCTAGAAAAACTCAGCAGGCCAGGCAACATCTGTGGAGAGAGAAATAAGAGTCGACGTTTCGGGTCGAAACCAAGAATTCACAACTGTCAGTCATACAATGATAGGTGTCATTTGTAATCCACACAGAACCGTAGGACATCCTGAAGCGCTTCATAGAACCATAGAAGATAGGAGCAGGAGCAGGCCATTCGGCCCCTCGAGCCTGTTCCACCATTTAATGAGATCATGGCTGATCATCCAAATTCAGTACCCTGTCCCTGCTTTCTCCCCATATCCCTTGATCCCTTTAGCCTTAAGAAATATATCTAACTCCTTCTTGAATATATTTTAATGAATTGGCCTCAACGGCCTTCTGTGGTAGAGAATTCCACAGGTTCACCACTCTCTGGGTGAAGAAATTCCTCCTCATCTCAGTCCTAAATGGCTTACCCCTTACCCTTAGACTGTGACCCCTGGTTCTGGACTCCCCCATCATCGGGAACATCCTTCCTGCATCTAGTCTGTCTAGACCTGTTAGAATTTTATAAGTTTCAATGAGATCCCCTCTCATTCTCCTAAACTCTAGCAAATACAAGCCCAATCGACCCAATCTCTCTTCATACATCATTCCTGCCAGATATTAGTCTGGTGAATCTTCGCTGCACTCCCTCCATGGTGTAGGGTTCGAAAATCCACAACCACGTTTTACCAAAAATTGGATTGCCCTATACAGTTTAAAACCAACATTTTTGGCCAAGGCAGAGGTCCCGACAAGCAGGCTGGGATATGCCTGGGACATCTGAATACAGGGGACTGTGGCTCAGAGGCGAGCCATAGATGTCGGTCAATCGAAGCAGAGTGCATTCTCAAAGGCCAATCAGGGGACCGAGTCAGACCTGAAGCGAGGAAACCCCCGGCCAATGGGGACCACCCGGTCCGGGTTTGAATATGTGACTCACCCCTAATCGGGCTATGAGTACAAGCCATCATCACCTTAATCAACTCGGACTAGGGACAATAGTCTTGGGATCACTACAGTTAAGAGGTGACCCAAACTAATCAAGTCCCAGGACTGACACAATGGGGCAGCAGACTTGGAGGAGCCGATGTGCACTCAAAACAATACCCCTGTCCTCACACCTACCTGTATAAATATGGAACACAAGAAGTACCAACGCTGAGAGAGAACTATTACCAGAAGAACGAACAGGAGAGCGAGTTAAGATGCTGAGGGAAAAGACGAGCCCAGGAGGGACGAGCTGGGGCGAACTAACATCTAAAGAACTCCAACCGCGCTGAGGAGAAGATCCACCATCAGGCCCCAGGCTCAATCAGTATACTGAAGGTTTACTCCGCTACCAGACAGCGCAACATCGCCGCAAGAAGCCGTACTGTATACCGACTCCCGTTCCGGGGACCTCGACAAGAAGACACCAACGACCGAAGTGGCTGTGGAAGACGGCATTCACTCCAGTCATTTCGGGAACCTTTTTCATCAAGCACAAACCAACCAATGACAACCACCCGAAAGCGCAATCAACAAAACCAAACTTCGAGAAAACCCGACTATTACATCCGTGAATGATTGAGACACGGACAGCGGGAGTTGAACAAAACAAGTCTTTACTGCTGGAAGTCAATAGTGAAACTGAAACAACAGAGGCTCACTAGCGCCTTTTATACAGGGGTGGTCACTGCCGGTACTGCAGTCTGAGACCAGTTATTCTCTTAAAGGTACATACACAACAATTCCTCCCCTTTTAGATAAACAGTACATAACATTCATTTAACAACTAAATGATAACTAATTACAATCACAATTACGGTTGCTAGATACATTGGTTAAGTTTAAGCAATTATAAGTTCAGTCTTTGAGGAGGCTTCCTGATTCTGTCTGGATAACGCCTCTTTGGGGTATCAGGTTCTTCTGGCAATGTTGAGTCGGGATCAATGTCGTTGTTTGGTTCATCTGCTTCCAATATTACCGGTTCTGCGGTAGCTGCAATTGGTACATCGATTTCATTACCAGGTGTATCAGATCGTGGTGTGGAGTTGACGTTTTCCAGTGACTCTAGAATCTGGTCAGCATGGCGTCTTACAATGCTCTCTCCAACATCCACGGTATACATGAAAGGTCCTTGCCGTGTACAAATCGTTCCTGGCTGCCATTTCTCAGTGCGGTAGTCCCGGGCCAAAACTGGTTGACCTATCTTAAAACTCCTGGTCGGCCTTTCATTCATATTCTGAAACTGCCTGTTCTCCACATCTCGTCGGACGTTTGGCTTAACCAAATCCAAGCGGCATCGTAGTCTTCGATTGAAGAACATCATGGCTGGAGTTTGGTTGGTAACCATATGTGTCGCATTCCGGTAGGCAAACAAGAAGTTGTCCACCTTGTGTTGTAGGGGTATATCTTCATTACACATTGCCTTGATAGCCTTCTTGAATGTTTGGACAAACCTCTCGGCCAATCCATTAGTGGCTGGATGATATGGGGCAGATGTGTAATGCTTAACACCATTGTTCTTTAAGAACCTCCGGAACTCTTCAGACACAAACTGTGGTCCATTGTCAGAGCAAATCTGTTCAGGCAGCCCATTCCTGGCGAATATGGTTCGTAAAACTGTGATAGTTTTTTCTGTGCTGGTTGAGGACATTTTTATTACCTCTGGCCACTTTGAATGTGCATCCACCGCAATTAAAAACATCGAGTCCATGAAGGGACCAGCAAAATCAATGTGCACCCTTTGCCATGGAGATGAGGGCCACTCCCATGGATGCAGAGGAGCTTGTGTTGGGGCATTTTGGACCTTCTGGCATCCTGCACAGCTCTTGGTCATCTCTTCGATTTCTCTATCGATTCCCGGCCACCACACAAACGCTCTGGCTAAGTTCTTCATTTTTACCCCACCCAGATGACCCTCATGAAGCTCATTGAGCACTCTATCCGTCAACTTAGGTGGAATTACTACTCTGGATCCACACATCAAGGTTCCTCTGCACACTGACAGCTGTTCTCTTCTCGGCGAGAATGCTGGCAGCAGTGGTTCGCCATGTGCTGGCCATCCCTTCACCGTTAAATCATAGACCCATGATAGTGTCGGGTCATTCCGTGTTTCCTTTTCTATGTTTGCATTTGTCACAGGGAGACATTCGACTATGGTCGAGTGGAATAACTCCATTGGATCCACTGCAAGGTCTTCTTCTTCCACCGTCGGCAACGGTAGGCGTAACAATCCATCAGCATTTCCATGCTGTTTAGTTCCTTTGTACTCGATGTCATATTGGTGTGCCCCTAGGAAAAGGGACCACCTCTGCAGCCGTTGTGCTGTCATTATCGGTACGCCCTTCTGAGGGTTGAAAATGGAGACAAGAGGTTGATGATCGGTTAGTAGAGTAAATTTTTGACCGTGCAGGTAGTGATTGAACTTCTTCACCCCCCACACTAGGCTGAGGGCCTCTCTGTCAATCTGAGCGTAGTTACGCTCGGCAGAAGTTAACGAGCGTGACGCAAAAGCTATCGGCCTCTCTAAACCATCAAGGAATTTACGTGACAGTACCGCCCCAATGCCGTAGGGAGACGCATCACACGCCAGTCTGATCGGCAGTGCTGGGTTGTAGTGAGCCAATATGTCCCTTGAAGTGATTAAGTCCTTACTCTTCTGGAAAGCCCGCTTACATTCCCATGCTACTCCCGTTCGTAGCAGGGCATTCGTTGGGTGCAGAATTGTCGACAAATTCGGCAAAATATTATGGTAGTAATTCACCAATCCGAGGAATGACCTCAGTTGCGACACATTTTCAGGCACTGGGGCCTTAACAACCGCTTCAATTTTGTCAGGGGACTTATGTAACCCCTCTTCATCAATCACGTGGCCACAATACGATATCTGTTTCTTAAAAAACTTGCACTGGGGCGGTTGGCTCGCAGCCCATGTTCCCGTAGTCTAGTGAGCACCTGTTCTAGGTTGTTAAGGTGTTCACTGTCATCTTCACCTGTCACAAGGATGTCATCCAAGTAACACTGAGTCCCCGGAATCCCTTGCAGGACTTGTTCCATCGCTCTTTGCCATATCGCCGGAGCCGATGCTACTCCGAATGCCAATCGATGATACTGGTAAAGACCTTTGTAAGTGTTTATCGTGAGATACTTCCTAGAGGACTCTTCAACCTCCATCTGCAAATATGCTTGTGCTAGGTCAATTTTTGTAAAACGCTTCCCTCCAGACAGTGAGGCGAAGATGTCTTCTATCCTTGGAAGAGGATATTGTACTGTGTGAAGGACTGGGTTCACCGTCACCTTGAAATTGTAAAGTCTGTGGGTTGTGCAGTTAATAACGACACAGACTTCAGGAGTAACAAACAAACAGGACTTTACTATTCGAAGGTCAGGGCGAATCTGCCCAAGGAATCCTACCACAATGCTTATATACTGGTGTGGTCACTGTCAGTATTACAGTATACAGAAGCCAAACAAGTAGTGCCACACCTAAAGTAGTTCTCTTAAAGGTGAACGGTTACATACAATAGTTTCCTTAAAGGTAGACGGGTACATACACTACAATCCTCCCTTTTTAGCTTACAACATACTGATTCCTTAGTAAACATACATTATAACATATATACAGCTTATGTAAGACAGCTCATAGATTCAGTCTTTCTGGAGGTTTCCGGATTCTGTCCGGATAACGCCGCAGTGGTGTCGTCATTCCCGGCGGGCTAGTATGTGCTTCTGGCAAAGTCGATTCGGCTTGAAAAACAGTGTCAGGTTCATCTGATTCCAGTATTACCAGATCGGAAGTAGGTGTTCTGGGTATCTCAGTTTCAACATTACCCGGGTAAGGTGGTGAAGTCGGTTGCCCATTTGTGGCGGACCCTATGATCTGGTCCACATGGCACCTTATTATATTGTCCCCAATGTCCACCGTATACATCAACGGCCCTAGCCTTTTTCCAATAGTTCCAGGCTGCCATTTCTCGGTACGGTAGTCCCGGGCCAAAACTCGTTGACCGATCTGGAAAGATCTAGTGGCCCTTTCATTCATGCCTTGGAATTGCCGGTTCTCTACGTCCCTTCTGACGTTTGGTTTGAGTAAATCCAGCCGGCATCTTAGGCGTCTATTAAAAAACATCATGGCGGGAGTTTGATTTGTGACCGCATGTGTTGCATTCCGGTAGGCCAGCAAAAAGCTATCCACCTTATGTTGTAGATTTATGTCTTCATTACCCATGGCCTTTATGGCCTTCTTGAAGGTCTGGACAAACCTTTCAGCCAATCCATTGGAGGCGGGGTGGTATGGGGCTGACGTGTAGTGCTTAACCCCATTGCTCTTTAAGAATTTCTTGAATTCTTCGGACACAAATTGCGGTCCATTATCAGAACAGATCTGTTCCGCCAGGCCATTCCTAGCAAACATAGTCCTTAACACTGTGATGGGTTTTTTCCGTGGTGGTGGTGGTCATCTTAATTACTTCCGGCCACTTGGAGTGGGCATCCACCGCTATTAGAAACATCGAGTCCATAAATGGACCAGCAAAGTCGATGTGTACTCTTTACCAAGGAGATGAGGGCCACTCCCATGGATGCAGAGGAGCCTGTGGTGGCGCGTTCTGAACCCTCTGACATCCTAGGCAGTTCTTAGTGATCTCTTCGATGTCTCCATCAATGCCTGGCCACCACACAAACGCTCTTGCTAGGTTCTTCATCTTCACTCCACCCAGATGTCCTTCGTGCAGCTCCTTTAGCACCTTCTTTTGGAGTTTGGGTGGAATCACCACTCTAGATCCACACATCAGGGTTCCTCGACACACTGACAGTTGTTCTTTCCTCTGTGAAAATGCTTGCAGTGTTGGTTCGCTCTGTGCTGGCCATCCCTCCACCGTTAAATCATAGACTCGTGAAAGAGTCGGGTCATTCCTTGTCTCATTCTCAATCATTGAGTTTGCTATCGGTAAACACTCCACTATGGATGAGTGGAACATCTCTACTGGGTCCACTGTACTCGCTTCTTCTACCATCGGTAATGGCAAGCGCGATAACCCATCAGCATTTCCATGCTGTTTGGACCTTTTGTATTCGATGTCATATTGGTGTGCCCCAAGTAACACGGACCACCTTTGTAACCTTTGTGCTGTCATGGTGGAAACGGCCTTGTTTGGGTTGAATATGGACACCAACGGCTGGTGGTCTGTCAGTAATGTGAACTTCTTACATTGCAGGTAATGATTGAATTTCTTCACGCCCCACACCAGACTGAGGGCCTCCCTATCTATTTGAGCATAATTTCGCTCTGCGGGGGTCAACGATCGGGACGCGAATGCCACTGGCCTTTCCGAGCCATTTGGTAGCCTGTGCGACAGTGCTGCTCCAATTCCGTACGGGGAAGCATCACAAGCTAGACGAAGGGGTAACGTTGGGTTGAAATGAGCCAACACTTCTTCAGAGGTAATCAACTCCTTGCTTCTGCGAAAAGCCTTTCTGCATTCCTCACTCCACTTCCATGGTGTATCTTTCCGCAACAGAGCATTCAGCGGATGCAGCACCGTGGATAAATTTGGCAGAAACTTGTGATAGTAATTAATCAACCCCAAGAATGATCTTAACTGTGATACGTTTCCTGGAGCGGGGGCCTTCACGACCGCTTCTATCTTTTCAGGTGACTTGTGCAGTCCCTCTCGGTCAATGACATGACCGCAGTATGAGATCCGTTTTTGGAAGAACTCACACTTCTTGCGATTAACCCGAAGGCCATACTCCTTCAACCTGGTGAGTACCAGTTTCAAATTTGTGAGGTGTTCTTCCTCGTCTTTTCCCGTGATCAGAATATCATCTAAGTAGCACTGCGTGCTTGGAATTCCTTGTAATACCTGCTCCATGGCCCTCTGCCAAATTGCTGGCGCCGAAGCTACCCCAAAGACCAGTCTATTATAGCGATACAAGCCTCTGTGTGTGTTGATGGTGAGGTACTGGCGTGACTCTTCCTCGACCTCCATCTGTAAATATGCCTGAGCCAGGTCTATCTTGGTGAAGTGCTTCCCTCCAGCCAACGAAGCAAAGATATCTTCAATCCGCGGAAGCGGGTATTGTACCGTGTGAAGCACCGGATTCACTGTGATCTTGAAATCTCCGCAGATACGGACCTTCCCCGGTCCCCCTGGCTTATTACTTGGTGAGGACTTCATGACGGGAACAATGGGCGTGGCCCACTCACTCCAGTCCACTTTTGACAGGACCCCTGATCGTTCAAGTTCTTCCAGTTCTGCCTCCACAGCTGGTCGTATTGCGTAAGGTACCGATCTGGCCTTAAAAAACTTTGGGCTTGCATGTTCTGCAATCTTAACCTTTGCTTTAATTCCTCGCAGTGTTCCCAGTCCTTGCTGAAATACCTCTTTAGCTTCGTCCAATATTCTGGACAACCGTTCAGGTTTGACATCCTCTTTTCCGGAATCCACCGTCATGGTGTTTAGTGAATGCCAGTCCATCTTTATTTTTCGGATCCACTCCCGTCCCAGAAGTGGTGGACCTCCCTCAGGCAACACATACAGGTCCAACCGGTGGTGATCTTTATCCTTGTATCTCACCTTGACTTCTATCTTTCCGATGGGGAATACTTTGTGCCCCGTGTATGTCTGCAGTACTAGTTCCGTATCCCGTAGTGGAATATGCTTGAATAACTTTTTATAGTCATGCTTATTCATGACCGTCAACGCCGATCCGGTGTCCACTTCCATTTTTACTTGGACTTTGGCAATCTGTAGCGTGATCCAGATAGTCTGTCGGTCAGCTTCATTACTCACATTGTGAATTCTTAGACTGTCCAGTCCTTTGCAGTTGGAGTGTGAGTCCGACTTCTGTTCCTTCAGACTCTTCCTAGTCACCTCTTGTACCTTTCTGTACCATTTTTGTGGTGACTCATTATTGTTGTACGTCGTTCCTGACCGGCATACCTTAGCCATGTGACCGAGCTTGCCACATTTCCTACATTCTTGTTTTTTAAACCAGCATTGGTTCTGGTCGTGTGTTGTCTTCCCACAACGATAGCATTTCGTTGTACCCGAAGTAATTTGTTGTACCCTGAGTGCCGCTGCCTTTAGCTGCATTTCCGCAGTTCCTTTCGCTGCGGCTTCGTTTGATGCTGCGATAAGGACAGCCTTATCCAGTGGAAGATCGTTCTCTTCGAGTAGTCGCTTTTGCGTCCCTTCCTTGGACAATCTGCATACGAACTTGTCTCGCAGTGCCTCTGTCAGATTCCCTCCGAACTGGCAGTGTTTCGCTAGCCTACGCAGTTCGACCAAGTATTCCGCGTTGCTTTCGTCTTTCCGTTGCGTTTTTGCATAGAATTTGAATCGTTCAGCCAACATCAACGGTGCGGGGTTCAAGTGATCCTTCAGCACTGCTACAATATCATCGAAAGTCTGATCCGCCGGTTGAGCTGGTGAGAGAAGATGCTTCAACAACCCGAATGTTTTCGCACCCATTATGTTAAGTAAGGTTAAAGCTTTTTCATCCTTTGCTATTTTATTAGCCTTACAATGTATCTCAATACGTTCCACGTACGTGGTCCAGTCTTCTATCTCAGAATTAAAATCGTTGATGTCCCCACGCTCAGGCATCTTCCTTTCCTTGGGAACAACACAAGTATTTCTTTAAATTATTATTTTTTTTTTCTAAGATGGCGGCTTTTCCCGCAAAAATGGCGGTTTCCCGCTCTTTCCTTCTCTCCCCGCCCCTTCAATGGCGGTTTCCCACGTCTGTCGTCTTCTCCGCCTAATGGCGGCTTCCCGCGTTTCTTCCCTGGTGGGAGGGGTACGCTTTCCCCACAGCGGACAGGTTCAGCCGCTGGGCTGGCTCTCGCGCAGTCTCTCTCCCCTTGCTCAGCTCTGTCTCTCTCTCTCCCGCCCGCTCGGCTCTACCGGTGCTGGGTACTCCCGTTGGCGGAGAACAGTTCAGCCGCTGGACTGGCTCTCGCGCAGTCTCCCTTGGTCGGCTCTGTTTCTCCCGCACGCTCGGTTCCCATTCGCCTCCCAGCCCTCTCGCAGTCCGGTGCTTCCCTCCCCGGCTGCGGCTGAGTTTCTCTCTTCCCGCGCCTACGCTCCCAGTCTCAGCGCTTCGTGGCTTCGGTCGCTGCCCGGCTTTCCCGCCGATCGCGGTCTGGCTGTCTCACGACGCCGTTGGACCCGACTTTCCGTCCGGCTCCTTTCCCCCTCGACCGTGGTCGAGTGCACAGCCCTTATCCTCTGGATATTCTTTACACTTTCCCTTACTCACAGTCTCCGTGGCCGCCTTGCTTCCTGCTGATCGGCTCACTCCGCACCGTGGCAGAAGGGACAGTCAGTGCCTGTTGCTGATGGAAACTTTTGTTGCTAAAGTCTTCCTCCTTTCTATTGCTGCAGCCTCGTGTTTTCTCCCAGCAGAACGACGAGGGCGGTTGCCTCTCTTCGACGCTCTTTAGTTGCTTTGGTAGTCTTGCCGCAGGGTACGATCGGACTCGTCGCCACTGTAAAGTCTGTGGGTTGTGCAGTTAATAACGACACAGACTTCAGGAGTAACAAACAAACAGGACTTTACTATTCGAAGGTCAGGGCGAATCTGCCCAAGGAATCCTACCACAACGCTTATATACTGGTGTGGTCACTGTCAGTATTACAGTATACAGAAGCCAAACAAGTAGTGCCACACCTAAAGTAGTTCTCTTAAAGGTGAACGGTTACATACAATAGTTTCCTTAAAGGTAGACGGGTACATACACTACAGAAATCCCCACAGATGCGAATCTTCCTTGGCTCCCCGGACTTATTACTTAACGTTTTCTTCATGACAGGAACGATGGGTGTCGCCCACTCGCTCCAGTTGACCTTAGACAACACGCCTGCCTTCTCCAGATTCTCCAGCTCTGCCTCGACGGCTGGGCGAATTGCACATGGTACCGGTCTTGCTTTGAAAAACTTGGGAACTGCATTCTCTTCTATTTTTATTGAGGCGGTTACGCCTTTAAGCGTGCCCAGTTCTTGTTGAAATACCTCTTTGGCGTTAGCTAAGATTGTTGACAATCGTCCAGGAGTGACGTCTTCATCTTTTTTACCGTCCACCGTCATTGCATGAATGGAGTGCCAATCTAAGTTTATCTTCCTGATCCATTCCCATCCCAATAACGGTGGTCCACCATTTGGCAGTATGTAGAGATACAATTTCCATATTTTCTTGCCGTTGTATTCGACAGGCACCCTTATTTTTCCTCTGGGGTATACTTTTTGCCCCGTATACGTCGTCAAGACGATGGATGTCTCTCTCAAGAGTATGTGTGAAAATAGCCGCTCGTAGTCTCGTCGATTCATGATGGTTAGCGCTGATCCTGTATCCAATTCCATTTTAACTTGGGACCCTGCTATCATGAGGGTGACCCAAATGGTTCAGTGATCCTCTTTTGCGATTACATTGTGAAGTTTGAGACAGCTTAGTCTCCTGTTCCCGGATTCACTATTGCTCATCTGGTCTTTGGAACTACTGTCCGTCATCTTTTGTACTTTCTTGTACGGTTCCTTAGTAGCCTTTTTGTTGTCGCTGGTCTTCTTCCCAGACCTGCAAACTCGTGCAATGTGTCCCATCTTCCCGCATTGCCTGCATATTTTGTCTTTGGACCAGCAGTCCTTCTGGTCATGGTTAGTTCTGCCGCAGCGATAACATTTTGCAAATCCCCGTGTCATTTCGTGGGTGCCGTATTCCTGTGGCTTTTGTTGAATTTCTGCAGCTCCCCTGGCTGCTGCTTCATACGATACTGCCACGCTAAAAGCCTTATCTAGCGTCAGCTCTTTCTCTGATAGTAACTTCTTCTGTGTTCCTTCACTCAGGAGTCCACAGACAAATTTGTCCCGTAGGGTATCTGCCAGTCCTTCTCCGAACTGCCAGTGCTTTGATAGCTTGCGTAGTTCCGTAAGGTACTCAGCATTGCTCTCATCTTTATGCTGAGTTCTCCTGTGGAACTTAAATCTTTCTGCTATCAACAGCGGTGCAGGGTTTAGGTGTTCCTGTAGGACAGTGACAATTTCGTTAAAACTCTTTGCCTTCAGTTTGGCTGGAGTAATCAGGTCCCGCAATAGGCCGTACGTTCTAGCGCCCGTTAAATTTAGCAATATCGATGCCTTTTTCTCCTCAGCTATTTCGTTTGCCTCGAAATATACCTCGACTCTTTCCACATACGTGGTCCAGTCCTCTATTGTATTATCAAAAGCAGTGATACAGCCAGTCTTCGGCATCTTGCAAATCTAAAATGGCGCCTTTGCCTTCTTCCCGATTTAACAAAATGGCGCCTCCCGCGCTTTGCCTTCCTCCCCGCTGATTAAGATGGCGCCTCCCGCGCTTTGCCTTCTTCCCCGCTGTTGCTAGCGCTGCTTTCCGCGGTTCCCGTTGCAACCTGCAGCTCCTCACGGTTTCTTGCACGTTTAATATTTCTTTTTTTATTATTTTCCCGTCGTGGAACAACCCTGTGGGACTCTTGCCTCCCTCTTCTCGGGTCTATACACAGCCCGGCTTCGTAGCACCGGCCGCGCCCTGTGTGCTCCACCCTCTCTCTCTCTTCTTCCCGACAACGCTGCTCGGCCCCGTTGCAAACCACCCGCTCGAGTTCGCGACCGCCGCAGCCCAGGAAGGATCAGTGCACTACCTGCCACCAGCCCGATTAGCTGAAGCACCGTCGACAGGAACCAGGCCCCGCTTCCGACAGCTTCTCCAGCAATCTTCAACTCCGCTAACACAGGGGCGGATGCCCACGGTCGACGCCCGTTTCTACTGCTTCTTACTTTTTTTTTCTTTTTCTTTCTGGCCTCGACCTCTGCTCACTTCGCTGTAGGAATGGATCCCAGGAGGTGGTGCAGACTGTAGGTAGGTTCGTATCTGCTCGTCGCCAGTATTATGTCCGTGAATGATTGAGACACGGACAGCAGGAGTTGAACAAAACAAGTCTTTACTGCTGGAAGTCAATAGTGAAACTGAAACAACAGAGGCTCACTAGCGCCTTTTATACAGGGGTGGTCACTGCCGGTACTGCAGTCTGAGACCAGTTATTCTCTTAAAGGTACATACACAACACCGACCAGACGCAGCAAGGTCCTCTCCGAGGTTCGGGGTACGGAGAACCCTGAGGCACAGGTCGAATTCCGACGACGACAGCAACAACAACCCAACAACTGCACTCAAAATTCCATCTGTCAAGGGAGGAGGCTGTGAGTATAATCCAAGGGCCTGCAACTGTCAGTCTAGTTTAGGTAGGAAAGTGGGTTGGTGGGATTGGACTTGGTAAAGATAAAACTGTGTAAACATTCTCGTTGTGTCCGTTCTCTCATATTTTATTTATAGTTATAAATGTGTGTGTGTGTGTTTATTACATTTGTGGTAGAACTTACCTTGGCAAATAAAATTGGTTGTCACCTGTTCTTTTTCCAAGGACGACTTGTCTCCGAGTGTCTATTTATTGTGCATCGTTCTCCACCCAAATTCTGGAGTTAGAACCAGATAGGGGCATTAGGGCGCTTCGAATCCGCCAAACAAGGGAACAGCAGACTAGGGAAAAGAGAGAGGACTCCAGGAGCACTTGGGCTCAGGAGTACCCCACAGATTAGGTATAAACTGTGCGGGTCACCACCGTATTTTAGTCCTCCTCTATAAGCTGTTGTTCTCTATCTCCTTAGAGGGTGTTTAGTGACACCCGACCTGCAGGCTAACATAAGCTGCAAGGGTATAAAGGAGACAGAGGCCCAATACATCAACAGGCACTAAAGACCCCTGTAATTGGGCAGAGCAGAGCCTCATCCCCCTACAATAGCAAGAACATCCTTCCTCAGATAAGGCGACCAAAACTGCACACAATACTCAAGGTGTGGTCTCACCAAGGCCCTGTACAACTGCAGCAAGACATCCTTGCTCCTGTGCTCGAATCCTTTCGCTATGATGGCCAACATACCATTTCCCTTCTTAACCGCCTGCTGCACCTGCATGCTTACCTTCAGCGACTGGTGCACAAGGACACCCAGGTCTCGTTGCACTTCCCCTTTTCCCAATCTATTGCTGTTCAGATAATAATCTGCCTTCCTGTTTTTACCACCAAAGTGGATAACCTCGCATTTATCCACATTATACTGCATCTGCCATGCATCTGCCCAATCACCCAAACTGTCCAAATCATAGTGGAGTTTCTCGGCATCCTCCTCACAGCACACACGCCTACCCAGCTTTGTGTCGTCTGCAAAGTTGGAGATATTACATCTAGTTCCCTCGTGTAGATCATTGATATATATTGTGACTAACTGGGGTCCTAGCACTGATCCCTGCGGTGCCCCACTAGTCACTGCCTGCCACTCGGAAAAAGACCTGTTTATTCCAACTCTTTGCTTCCTGTCTGCCAACCAGTTCTCTATCCAAATCAGTACCTTACCCCCAATCCCATGTGCTTTAACTTTGCACGCTAATCTCTTATGCAGGACCTTATCGAAAGCCTTCTGAAAGTCCAAATACACCACATCCACTGGTTCTCCCTTATCTATTCTACCAGTTACATCCTCAAAAAATTCCAGTAGATTAGTCAAGCATGATTTACCTTTTGTAAATCCATGTTGACTTTGTCCGATCCTGTCACTGTTTTCCAAGTGCTCTGCTATTCCATCTTTTATAATGGACTCTAGCATTTTCCCTACTACCAATGTCAGGCTTACCGGTCTATAATTCCCCATTTTCTCTCTACCACCTTTTTTAAATAGTGGGGTTACATTAGCTACCCTCCAATCCATGGGAACTGTTCCAGAGCCCAAGAATTTTGGAAGATGACCAGCAATGCATCTACTATTTCTAGGGCCACTTCCTTAAGTACCCTAGGAAGTAGATTATCAGGCCCTGGGGATTTATCGGCCTTCCATCCCGTCAATTTCCCTAACACCATTTCCCTACAAATACTGATTTCATTCAGTTCCTCCCTCTCATTAGACCCTATGTTTCCTTACATCTCTGGGAGGTTATTTGTGTCCTCCTTTGTGAAGACAGAGCCAAAGTATGTATTTAATTGGTCCGCCATTTCTTTGTTCCCCTTTATAAATTCCCCTGATTCTGACTGCAAGGAACCTACGCTTGACTTCATCAATCTTTTTCTCTTCACATATCTAAAGAAGCTTTTACAGTCAGTTTTTATGTTGCCTGCAAGCTTACTCTCGTACTCTATTTTCCCCCTCTTAATTAATCCCTTTGTCCTCCATGCTGAATCCTAAACTGTTCCCAATCCTCAGGTTTACTGCTTTTTCTGGCCAATTTATATGTCCTCTCCTCGGATCTTATGCTATCCCTAATTTCCCTTGTTAGCCACAGTTGAGTCAATGAATTACCTTTGAAGTGTGCTTACTGTTGCAATGCAGGGAATCGCAGCAACCAAGTTCATGGATTAGAAAATGATAATCCCATGAAATTCAAAGAAAACTTCCTTTGTAATGTGAGCAAAAGTGCTTGTACCTGGGGGTTGAGTCTTTTAGGCATCCCTGTTAAACAGGCTAGTATGGAAGCTAGCTATGCTTCATGAACCATAAATAATCAGGTTGAAGTAATTTTTGGCAACCAAAAGTAGACATGCACTGTATGTTCTGAAGCTGCCTTCCTCTGTTTGTGAGTTATAAATAGGCATTGAGTCTCGTTTCTCTTTTCCCTGAAGCTGAAACCAATTCCCTGCAGCACAGCCAGTTTGCAAAATTCTCCTAAACAGGGCAACATTACATCAGTTATCAATGCCCGCACACAGCTAGTGAACCTGTAATGTGTATCAGTAAAGCAGCACAGCATATAACGTGTTACTCTGTTCAGGCAATAAATAGTACCATACAGTTCGTCATTACCTTGTGCTCTAAATATAAATGTTCTTGTATACGAACGTCTGTATGTCCATCTCTTTCAACAACAACAACAACTTGTATTTATGTAGTGCCTTTAACGTAGTAAAACGTCGCTTCACAGGGGTATTATAAGACAAATAATTTGACACTGAGCCACATAAGATGAAATTAGGGCAGGTGACCAAAAGCTTGGTCAAAGAGGTAGGTTTTAAGGAGCGTCTTAAAGGAGGACAGAGAGGTAGAGAGGCAGAGAGGTTTAGGCAGGGAATTCCAGAGCTTAGGGCCCAGGCAACAGAAGGCACGGCCACCATTTTTTGAGCGATTATAATCAAGAGGGCAGAAATAGAAGAACGCAGATATCTTCGGGGGGGCGGTTGTGGGGCTGAAGGAGATTACAGAGATAGGGAGGGGCAAGGCATTGGAGTGATTTGGAAACAAGGATGAGAATTTTGAAATTGAGGCGCTGCTTAGCCGGGAGCCAATGTAGGTCAGCGAGCACAGGGGTGATGGGCGAACGGGACTTGATGCGGGTTAGGACACGGACAGCCGAGTTTTGGATGACCTCAAGTTTACATAGGGTAGAATGTGGGAGGCCAGCCAGGAGTGCGTTGGAATAGTCAAGCCTAGAGGTAACAAAGGCATGGATGAGGGTTTCAGCAGCGGATGAGCTGAGGCAAGGGCGGAGACGGGCGATGTTACGGAGGTGGAAATAGGTGGTCTTTCCAAGCAAGGGAGGGGTTGCTGGTTCTGTTGCAGTGTTGGAAGATTAAAAAAAGACCAATCCATTCACGAGCAAGAATAGGTAAAGCTCTTTCCCAATTCACACAATAGTGCTGGGAATGTTGATGCAGCAAGACTACAGTAATATGTTCTTATACAGAAACAGAGTCTGGATATTCCAGTCTGTGCAATTCTTGTGACGTAACGCTTGCAATGCTAAGATGTCTTTGTAAATATACATGTATATTTAATATACTATTAGAGTAAAATTGCACCATGTGGCAGGAGCATTAAAATAATAGACAATGAAATTTCATACAAACCTGTGAAGTGTTCGTGCGCTAATATCACAGAACGCAATTTCACTCTGTGTATGTCTGAATATTAAAATCTGCACAGAGATTAAAAATCTCAGTTGCATAAACCTTTCAGAACAATAATGGAGATTAGTCAAATGCTTAAATAAACATATTTTATATCACACTTTGTTGCTCAGGTAATTTGTAAGAGCTACGAGCAGAATATTACAGCATGCCACAGATTGGTAGTTCACTTATTTGTCTATTGGCGTCTATCTGGTTTTTTTTAAGCTTATCTTTTTTTTATTATGATTATACCAGATGTTGAAATGTATAATATGTCATCTGGTATTAATCAGCCAAAGGTTACAATTTTACAACCGGTGGTGCAAGATTATTAATAATACACTTAAGCTATGGAAAATTACAAAACCTAACAGGAACAGATATGTAGGCAAATCTCAGAGAAGTGTAGAAATAATAGGGTAATAATAGTAGGGGATTTCAACTTCCCCAATATTAACTGGGATAGTCAGAGTGTGAAAGGCTTAGAGGGTGCGGAATTCATAAAGTGCATCCAGGAGAACTTTTTGAGCCAGCATGTAGAAAGTCCTACAAGAGAGGGGGCGGTACTGGACCTAATTCTAGGGAATGTAGCTGGGCAAGTGGTAGAAGTGTCAGTAGGAGAGCATTTTGGTGACAGTGACCATAATTCGGTGAGATTTAAGGTAGTCACGGAAAAGGACAAAAATAGACCGGAAATAAAGGTTCTAAATTGGGGGAAGGCCAATTTTAATATGATAAGGCAGGATCTGGCCAAAGTGGACTGGGATCAGCTACTTGTAGGAAAATCCACATCAGAGCAGTGGGAGTCTTTCAGAAAGGAAATAGAGAGAGTACAATGCCAACATGTTCCTGTAAAGATCAAGGGTGGGACCAACAAGCCCAGGTAACCCTGGCTGTCAAGGGATATACAAGAATGGATTAGGAAAAAAAGGGAGGCTTTTGGCAGATACAAAGGACTAAAAACAGTGGAAGCCCTAGAGGAGTATAGAAAGTGCAGGGGGGTACTTAAAAAAGAAATTAGGAGAGCAAAGAGGGGGCATGAAAAAACACTAGCGGGCAAAATAAAGGAAAATCCCAAGGTGTTTTATAAGTATATTAAGGGCAAGAGGATAACCAGGGAAAGAGTAGGGCCCATTAGGGACCAAAGTGGCAATCTGTGTATAGAGCTGGAAGATGTGGGTGAGGTTTTAAATTAATATTTTGCATCTGTGTTCACTATGGAGAAGGACGATGTAGGCATAGAATTCAAGCAGGGGGAGTGTGCTTTACTTGAACAAATTAGTATCGAGAGGGAGGAGGTACTAGCGGTTTTAGCGGGCTTAAAAGTGGATAATCGCCAGGCCCAGACGAGATGTATCCCAGGCTGCTGTGTGAGGCAAGGGAGGAGATTGCAGGTGCTCTGACACAAATTTTCAGATCCTCTCTGGCCACAGGGAAGGTGCCAGTGGACTGGAGGACAGCTAACATAGTACCATTATTAAAGAAGGGTAGTAGGGATAAACCAGGGAATTACAGGCCAGTGAGGGAAATTATTGGAAAAAATTCTGAGGGACAGAATTAGTTTCCACTTGGAGAGGCAAGGATTAATCAAGGATAGTCAGCATGGCTTTGTCAGGGGGAGATCATGTCTAACCAATTTGATTCAATTTTTCGAGGGGGTGACTAGGTGCGTGGATGAGGGTATTGCAGTTGATGGAGTCTACATGGACTTCAGTAAGGCTTTTGACAAAGTCCTGCATGGGAGACTGGTCAAGAAGGTAAGAGCCCATTGGATCTAGGGCAATTTGGCACATTGGATCCAAAATTGGCTTAGTGGCAGGAGGCAGAGGGTGATGGTTGAAGGTTGTTTTTGTGACTGGAAGCCTGTGTCCAGTGGTGTACCGCAGGGATCGGTGCTGGGTCCTTTGCTGTTTGTAGTGTACATTAACGATTTAGATATGAATGTAGGAGGTATGATCAGTAAGTTCGCAGATGACACGAAAATTGGTGGTAAATAGTGAGGAGGGAAGCCTCAGGCTACAGGACAATATAGACGGGTTGGTCAGATGGGCAAAACAGTGGCAAATGGAATTTAACCCTGAATAGTGTGAGGTGATGCATTTTGGGAGGACTAACAAGGCAAGGGAGCACACAATGAATGGTAGGACCCTAGGAAGGACAGAGGATCAGAGGGACATAGAAAAATAGAAACATAAAAGATAGGAGCAGGAGTAGGCCATTCGGCCCCTCGAGCCTGCTCCGCCATTTAATGAGATCATGGCTGATCATCCAAACTCAGTACCCTGTCCCTGCTTTTTCCCCATATCCCTTGATCCTTTTAGCCTCAAGAAATATATCCAACTCCTTCTTGAATATATTTAATGAATTAGCCTCAACTGCCCTGTGTGGTAGAGAATTCCACAGGTTCACCACTCTCTGGGTGAAGAAATTCCTCCTTATTGTTATGTTCATTAATAACTAGACATTCTTATTATGAACAGCTAGCTTCTAGCTAGACATTTAATCAGTACACGTTCTCTAGGTATAGCATCTGTAGAGATTCAGCATGTGTGCTTCTGTGTGCAGGCTTCCATCTTGACTACTGCCTTCTGGGTAGCCTAGTGCATCTTGGGTAGTGTAGTCTTAAACACATACAACTAAATATACAGCTCTATACAGCTCTACGGCTCCATCTAGTATACCACTCCAGAATGACATGTTATTGATCATTACATCCCCCTTTCTTTGAGGTTAACAAAATCAATATCAATCAACTTTCAAGAGAAACGATAAAGATGATATCAGTAACACTTTTGTTAGTGCTCTATAAACATAAACATTTTCACAACAGTCAATACATTTTCAATATAGTTTTTTTTTGTACTCAAAGATTAAGTCTATCAGGCTTTTTTACTACACGTGTGGGTCTTCTCAGCACGGGTAAGTCTGATACGTTTTCATGAGATTGTTCTGGTGGTGAATGACAAGATTCAGTTGTGGCATTGTCATCAATCTGCTCTTGGATAGTTTCTTGTGTTTTCAGGAGGGAACAGCGGTTCCTCCTGAGAATCTGTCCTTCCTCAGTTCTAACAGTGTATGACCTTGGTCGTACTTCCTCAAGAACTGTAGCTTTCCTGTTCCATGCATCTGGATCCTCAATCCTGACAACATCATCCCTTGTCAATGGTTTTAGAGTTTTGGATGACTTGTCATAGTATGATTTCTGTTTCAGCTTTAACAGTTGAAGTCTCTGTCTCAGTTCCTTACTTTGCTATTCTTTTGCACAGCAGGGTAGCATGGTGCGCAACGTGCGACCCATTAGTAGTTCAGCAGGTGAAGAACCACAGTCTAAAGGTGAGGCTCGGTAGCTCAGCAGGGCGAGATAAGGATCAGACTTGCTTTCTGTTGCTTTCTTCAGTAGCTGTTTGAGAACTTGAACACCTTTCTCTGCCTTACCATTTGACTGAGCATACAAAGGACTGGATGTGATGTGCTGAAAGTCATACTGTGCTGCAAACTGTTGCCACTCCTTACAGTTGAAGCACGGGCCATTGTCGATAATGGCAATCCTGGGAATTCCATGTCTGGCGAAGATGGATTTCACATGCATTATGACACTGCTTGCTGATGTGCTTGAGAGCAGCACCATCTCAGGATAGTTAGAATAGTAGTCAATCACTATTAGATATTCTTTACCATTTAAATGAAAAAGGTCCATACCAACCTTTTGCCATGGTGCTGTTGGTATGTCAGCTACTATCATTGGTTCCTTTGTTTGTTTGTTTTGGTGTTTCTGACATGTCTCACATTTGCCTATCATGTTCTCAATGTCCTTATTTATGCCAGGCCAATAAACAGTGTCTCTTGCTCTCCTTTTGCATTTTTCAATTCCAAGGTGTCCCTCATGAATCCTTTTGAGCATGTCTTGACGTAGAGCCTGTGGAATGACTATTCTGTTCTGTTTTAGTAATAGTCCACTTGCGACACTCAATTCTGACCTTATGTGAAAGTATTTTGGACAGGAACCTTTTGGCCAACCATGATGAATGTTCTCTATTACTGTTTGTAACACTGTATCTTTTACTGTTTTTTCTGCTATTTGCTTTGATTTTGTGTCTGACACGGGCAGCGCAGCAGTGACCATACTCACATGAACATCCACGTCTTCCTCAGTAGAGCTCACATGACTCATTGTGGGTGCTCGGGATAGTGCATCTGCTAACACTATGCATTTGCCTGGTGTGTAGATCAGTTCAAAGTCATATCTTTGCAGCTTCATCATGAGTCGTTGAATCCTTGGAGACATCTCATTCAGGTTCTTTTTTATGATGGCAACCAGTGGGCTGTGGTCTGTCTCAACTGTGAAGGTGGGAAGTCCATATATGTAGCCATGAAACTTTTCTAGTCCAACTACCAAGCCTAGACATTCCTTTTCAATCTGGGCGTATCGACACTCAGTATCAGTCATAGACCTGGAGGCATAGGCAACAGGCTTCCAATCTTCACCCTCTGCTTGTAGCAAGACCGCGCCTAGGCCATCTTTTGATGCATCCGTTGACACTTTGATTCTCTTTGTTGGGTCAAAGAAAATGAGTACAGTTGTGGTTGTCAGCACTGTTTTGAGGTTCATCCACTCTTGTTCATGTCTTTCTGTCCATGCAAACTCATTTGTTTTATGTAGCAGGTCTCGCAGACAGGTTGTCTTGGCTGACAAGTTAGGAATGAACTTTCCAATGAAGTTTATCATCCCCATGATACGTAGTACTCCTTTTTTGTCAGTGGGTCGGGGCATTTTGAGTATGGCGTTTACTTTTTCCATATCTGGCTCTATTCCTTTACCAGATAGAATATCTCCTAGGAAAGTGACTTCCTGGACGCCAAACTGACACTTGGCTTTGTTGAGCTTCAGTCCATTCCAGCGTATGCTCTGTAGCACTTTAGTCAGTCTCTCATTGTGTTCTTTCAGTGTGGAGCCCCAGATGATGCTGTCATCAACATAGACCCGGACTCCTTCCAGACCTTCAATTATGTATTCCATCGCTCTATGAAAGATTTCAGATGCAGATATTATCCCGAAAGGCATTCTGAGGAAACAATACCTGCCAAATGGTGTGTTGAAGGTACAGTATTTGGTGCTCTCTTCATCCAGTTTTAGTTGCCAAAATCCTTGTGAGGCATCGAGCTTTGTAAAGTATCTGGCACCTGACATTTCACTGGTGATTTCTTCTTGCTTGGGAATCTGGTAGTGTTCACGTTTTATGTTTGCATTTAAGTCCTTTGGATCCATGCATATTCTTAGATCATTGTTCTTTTTCTTTACACATACTATGGAGTTAACCCAGTCTGTTGGCTCTTCGACTTTCCTGATGACTCCTAGTGTGGTCATTCTGTCCAGTTCTTTCTTGAGCCGGTCACGCAGGGGTGCTGGAACTCTTCGTGGAGCATGTACCACTGGCTGAGCATCCTCCTTTAGCTGGACCTTGTAAGTGAATGGTAGAACTCCAAATCCTTTGAACACATCCTGGAAATTATTTACTACATAATCCACTGAGTCATCTGGTCTGTTTATGGCACAGTTTATACGGTATACTCTCTTGACCAGTTCTAAGTCCTCACAAGCTTTGTCACCCAGTAGTGAATCAAGTCCTTCAGCCACAACAGAAAACATGAGATGATGCACTTTGTCTTTGACTGTCACTTTAAGTCTGCATACACCTAAGCTATCTATTTTCTGTCCATTATAGTCCTTCAGTAGTACTGACTTTTTCTGTATTTTGGGCTTTTCTTTCATGTTTTTAATGTCACTCATACTGATTAAGTTTGCTTTTGCCCCAGTGTCCAGTTTCAATGTAACTAATGCTCCATTTATCTGCAGTGGGATCATCCATTTGTCCTCTTTTACTGCATTAACGTTACATTCAGCATTGTCCATATCTGAGGGCTGCACATTTTCTGTATCATTTTTGACATTGTCACATGACATCATTCGTACAAAAAATGTCTCACTTAAATCAGTGTCCTCAATCCCATTGACTTGGACTTGTTGCCCTTTCTTTGTTTTTACTTTTGAAAAGCATTGTTTGGCAAAGTGATTCTTTCCATGACATTTTGTGCACATTTTTCCAAACGCTGGGCATTGTCTTAACTGGTGTTTGTAACCACAGCGTTTACAATTAAAAATTCCTTCCTCCGATTGCTTTTCATTTCTGTTCTGCCCACTTTTCTTTCCTTTGTAGGACACAGCACCGACAGCAGCACTGACTACAATCGCATCATTATTGATTTCACTGAAAGTCTTCGCATGCTTTTGAGCTAGCTCGCTGGCTTGGCGCATTTTCCAATGTTAGTTCGGTTTCTCTCAACAGACGTTCCCTGACCTTTTTATCATGAATACCAAACACAATTTGGTCACGAATCATGGATGCTTTCAGCTCAGAGAAATTACATGTCTGTGCTTTCAGTTTCAGATCAGTCACAAAGCTATCAAAAGTCTCATTTTGCTGCTGTGTCCTTGAACAGAACACATACCTCTCATAGGCTTCATTCTTTTTGGGAGAACAATGTGTCTCAAATTTCTTTAGCACATCGTCTAATTTGTTTCTGTTCTCCTCTGGATTAAATACAAATGTATTAAATACCTCTGTCGCCTGTGGGCCTGCAACCGTAAGCAGCAACGCTATTTTTCTTGCGTCTGGCTTCGTACCGAATCCGATGGCAGCAATGTAGAGTTCGAATTGTTGTTTGAAAGTCCGCCAATTGTAGTCGACATTTCCCGTGAGATTCAAAAACTCCGGTGGCTTCAAATTCTCCATGTCGCGTTTCACAATTTTGAGCAGATCTTCACCAATCCTGGTACCATGTTATGTTCATTAATAACTAGACATTCTTATTATGAACAGCTAGCTTCTAGCTAGACATTTATTCAGTACACGTTCTCTAGGTATAGCATCTGTAGAGATTCAGCATGTGTGCTTCTGTGTGCAGGCTTCCATCTTGACTACTGCCTTCTGGGTAGCCTAGTGCATCTTGGGTAGTGTAATCTTAAACACATACAACTAAATATACATCTCTACGGCTCCATCTAGTGTACCACTCCAGAATGACATATTATTGATCATTAGACTTATCTCAGTACTAAATGGCTTACCCCTTATCCTTAGACTGTGACCCCTGGTTCTGGACTCCCCGACCATCAGGAACATCCTTCCTGCATCTAGTCTGTCTAGTCCTGTTAGAATTTTTATAAGTTTCAATGAGATCCCCTCTCATTCTTCTGAACTCTAGCGAATATAAGCCTAATTGACCTAATCTCTCCTCATACGTCATTCCTGCCATCCCAGGTATCAGTCTGGTGAATCTTCGCTGCACTCCCTCCATGGCAAGAACATCCTTCCTGCATCTAGTCTGTCGAACCCTGTTAGAATTTTATAAGTTTCAATGAGATCCCCTCTCATTCTTCTGAACTCTAGCAAATATAAGCCCAATCGACCCAATCTCTCCTCATACGTCATTCCTGCCATCCCAGGTATCAGTCAGCTAGTCCCATTCCGCCGCCCTTTCCCCGTAGCCCTGCAAATCACCTTAAATCTGTGTCCTCTGGTCCGCGACCCTTCCGCCAATGGGAACATCTTAATACCTTGAAAACTTCCATCAAATCACCCCTTAACGTACTAAATTCGAGGGAATACAACCCTAGTTTGTGTAATCTCTCCTCCTAATTTAACCCTCGGAGTCCAGGTATCATTCTGGTAAACCTACGCTGCACTCCCTCCAAGGCCAGTATATCCTTCCTAAGGTGCGGTGCCCAGAACTGCTCACAGTGCTCCAGGTGTGGTCTAACCAGGGCTGTGTACAGCTGCAGCATAACTTCTACCCCCTTGTATTCTAGTCCTCTAGATATAAAGGCCAGCATTCCATTAGCCTTGTCCAATATCAGTGGAATCTTACAGCACAGAAGGAGGCCATTCGGCCCATCGTGCCTAGAATCATAGAATGGTTGCAGCACAGAAGAAGGCCATTCGGCCCGTCGAGCCCGTGCTGACTCTCAGCTAGTCCCACTCCCCCCTGCCCTTTCCCCGTAGCCCTGCGATGTTTTTTCCTTCAGATACTTATCCAGCTCCCTTTTGAAAGATAAGATTGAGTCTGCCTTCAGGCAGCGCATTCCAGATCTTAACCACTCGCTGTGTAAAAATGTTTTTCCTCATGTCGCCTTTGGTTCTTCTGCCAATCACCTTAAATCTGTGTCCTCTAGTTCTTGACCCTTCTGCCAATGGGAACAGTTCCTCTCCATCTACTCTGTCCAGACCCCTCATGATTTTGAACACCTCCATCATATCTCCTCTCAATCTTCTCTGCTCCAAGGAGAATAACCCCAGCTTCTCCAGCCTATCCACGTAACTGAAGTCCCTCATTCCTGGTACCATTCTTGTAAATCTTTTCTGTACCCTCTCCAAGGCCTTCACATCCTTCCTAAAGCCCAGAATTGGACACCATACTCCAGCTGAGACCGAACCAGTGAAGCCTTGCCTGTTGCAGTGTGGAGCCTCCTGAGAGTTTGAGCCTCTCGCTGGAGACAGAGGTTGGGGGGGGATCCTGTCAGCTTCTACACAGAGGGAGCTGGGCCTCGAGCCCCGGCCTGTGGAGGGAGCTGGGCCTTGGGCCCCGGCCTGTGGAGGGAGCTGGGCCTCGGGCCCCGGCCTGTGGAGGGCGCTGGGCCTCGGGCCTGTGGAGGGAGCTGGGCCTCGGGCCCCGGCCTGTGGAGGCAGCTGGACCTTGGGCCCTGGCCAGTGGAGGGAGCTGGGCCTCGGGTGCCAGCCTGTGGAGGGAGCTGGGCCTCGGGCCCTGGCCAGCGGAGGGAGCTGGGCCTCGGGCCCCGGCCTGTGGAGGGAGCTGGGCCTCGGGCCTATGGAGGGAGCTGGGCCTCGGGCCCCGGCCTGTGGAGGGAGCTGGGCCTCGGGTGCCAGCCTGTGGAGGGAGCTGGGCCTCGGGCCCCAGCCAGCAGAGGGAGCTGGGCCTCGGGCCCCGGCCTGTGGAGGGAGCTGGGCCTCGGGCCTGTGGAGGGAGCTGGGCCTCGGGCCCCGGCCTGTGGAGGGAGCTGGGCCTCGGGTGCCAGCCTGTGGAGGGAGCTGGACCTCGGGCCTGTGGAGGGAGCTGGGCCTCGGGCCCCGGCCTGTGGAGGGAGCTGGGCCTCGGGCCCCGGCCTGTGGAGGGAGCTGGGCCTCGGGGCCCCGGCCAGTGGAGGGAGCTGGGCCTCGGGCCCCGGCCTGTGGAGGGAGCTGGGCCTCGGGCCTGTCGAGGGAGCTGGGCCTCGGGGCCCCGGCCAGTGGAGGGAGCTGGGCCTCAGGCCTGTGGAGGGAGCTGGGCCTCGGGGCCCCGGCCAGTGGAGGGAGCTGGGCCTCAGGACCTGGCCAGTGGAGGGAGCTGGGCCTTGGACCCGGCCTGTGGAGGGAGCTGGGCCTCGGGCCCCGGCTAGTGGAGGGAGCTGGGCCTCAGGCCTGTGGAGGGAACTGGGCCTCGGGCCCCGGCCAGTGGAGGGAGCAGGGCCTTGGGCCTGTGGAGAGAGCTGGAGCCCAGGCCTGTGGAGGGAGCTGGAGCCCAGGCCTGTGGAGGCAGCTGGAGCCCAGGCCTGTGGAGGGAGCTGGAGCCCAGGCCAGTGGAGACAGCTGGGCCTTGGGCCAGTGGAGGGAGCTGGAGCCCAGCCCTGTGGAGGGAGCTGGAGCCCAGGCCAGGAGGGAGCAGGGCCTTGGGCCAGTGGAGAGAGCTGGAGCCCAGGCCTGTGGGGGGAGCAGGGCCTTGGGCCAGTGGAGACAGCTGGAGCCCAGGCCTGTGGAGGGAGCAGGGCCTTGGGCCAGTGGAGAGAGCTGGAGCCCAGGCCTGTGGAGGGAGCAGGGCCTTGGGCCAGTGGAGGGAGCTGGAGCCCAGGCCTGCGGAGGGAGCAGGGCCTTGGGCCAGTGGAGAGAGCTGGAGCCCAGGCCTGTGGAGGGAGCTGGAGCCCAGGCCTGTGGAGGGAGCTGGAGCCCAGGCCATGCTGTTGTCGATGCCCTGACTCTGACTGTGACTGAGGCCCTGGACCGGTGCTGCCACTGGGGAGCTGGGCTCTGGGCCTGGGCTGTTGTCGGGGAGTTCGACCTGGGCTCTGGGCTCTCGGTGTGCATGTACATAGACCCCTGAAGGCAGCAGGACAGGTAGATAGGTGGTTAAAAAGGCATATGAGATACTTATATTCTATGCCTTGGCTAATGAAGGCAGGAGCAGGGAGGTTATGATGGAGCTGTACAAAATGCTAGTTAGGCCACAGCTGGAATACTGTGTGCAGTTCTGGTCACCACACTATAGGAAGGATGTGATTGCATTGGAGTGGGTCCAGAGGAGATTCACCAGGATGTTACCTGGGCTGGAGCGCTTCAGCTATGAAGAGAGACTGGACAGGCTGGGGTTGTGAAGGGGTTGGATCGGGTGGATGCGGGGAAGATGTTCCCGATGATGGGTGAAACTAGAACTAGGGGGCATAGTCTTAGAATAAGGGGCTGCTCTTTCAAAACTGAGATGAGGAGGAACTACTTCACTCAGAGGGTGGTAGGTCCATGGAATATGCTGCCCCAAAAAGCTGTAGAAGCTACATCATTACATAAATTTAAAACAGAAATAGACAGTTTCCTAGAAGTAAAGGGAATTAAAGGTTACGGGGAGCGGGCAGGAAATTGGACATGAGTCTAGGTTCGGATCGGTCATGGCCCTGTGGGTAGCGGAGCGGGCCCAGGGGCCGTGTAGCCTGATCCTGCTCCTATTTCGTGTGTCTAATTCTGTTAGATTCAGGAGATGGTTCTGTGATAGTGGATTGGCGGTTAGGATCAGATCAGCCATGATCTTATTGAATGGCGGAGCAGGCTCGAGGGGCCGATTGGCCTACTCCTGCTCCTATTTCTTATGTTCTTATGTTGTTTTCCTTAGAGCAGAGAAGGCTGAGGGGGGACCTGATTGAGGTGTACAAAATTATGAAGGGCATAGATAGGGTAGATAGAAAAGAACTTTTCCCCTTAGTACAGGGGTCAATAACCAGGGGGGCATAGTTTCAAGGTAAGGGGCAGGAGGTTTAGAGGGGATTTGAGGAAAAACTTGTTACCCAGAGGGTGGTTGGAATCTGGAACTCACTGCCTGAAAGGGTGGTAGAGGCAGGAACCCTCACAACATTCAAGAAGCATTTAGATGAGCACTTGAAACGCCATAGCATACAAGGCTACGGACCAAGTGCTGGAAAATGGGATTAGAATAGATAGGGCTTGATGGCTGGCATGGACACGATGGGCCAAAGGGCCTCTTTCTGTGCTGTATAACTCTATGGCCCTGATTTTCGGCTTGTGTGGGAAATGGTCGGGTTTCCCGAATGTGGGATTTCTGACACACGTAAAAAAGTGTCAGCCAGCTCCACGCAATTTTCCCTCAAGTGGCCAATTAATTCCCAGCATGTGGGAAGCCTTGCTAATTGTCCAATTCGTGTCAGAAATCCCCACAGTATGATGTCATCATTCGTGGTGCTTTCAAGGCCCATAGCAAGCACTGCATCCTCTGAAGGCTTCCAAACGAACCATACAGGATGGCAGAGGAGCCTGCAGCAGCTGTGGGCAGTGCCAGACCCCGAGCTGCCTCCAAATTCGACGAGACTTCACTGCAGGCATTATTGGATGGGGTTAGGGTCCACAGGGAGGTCCTCTTCCCTAGGTCAGGGAGGAAGAGGCCTCCCACTGAGACCAATGCTGCATGGATGCAGGTGTCAGCAGATGCCAACTCGCTGGGAGTCACCAGAAGAACCTTGGCATTACATCTCTAACTCCTTCCTTTACTCCCCCACAGTACCATCCAGAGCCCCCGTCCTCACTGTGGAGGAGGAAGAGGCTGTGCAGCCAGACTCCTCAGAGGAAGCTCCAACCTCTGAGGGCGCAGCGTCAGCAGAAGTAAGCGCACCCAGCACCAGCGCAGACACTCACACCTCGGGGGGACCTTCGGGACATAGAGTAGTGTTGTCACCTGGTGTTTCACAGCTCACAAGTGAGCCTCAGCAGATTCTGGAGACAGGGACAGCAGTGGAGAGTCCTCGTCGGAGGGCGCAGTACTCTGCCAGCACAGCTCAGCTGCGCTGCATGTCGGCCCTCTGCCTCTGGGTCCATCCGCAAGAGAAGAGGTGATGGATCTCCATGCACAGATGCAGGAGTCTCTGGCAGGTTTTGTCTCCAGGATCGCTGCGAGTGTGGAGCGAATGGAGGAGTCCATAGCGACCATGAGCAGAGCCTTTGTGGAGTCATTGGCGCATGAACGCATCACCATGGAAAGGTTGGCAACCTCCATGGAGGAGATAACTCGCCAGGGTACGGAAAGCATGGTGAGTGCTCATAAGAGAATGACATCTTTTGAGGAGCATTGGCCATCTGTTGAGCAGAGAAACCAGATCTTCATGGAAGTCCTTCTGAGTAGGACTGCCAGTGCAGAAACGGGTCCCCATGGCCCCCTAAAGCGCAGCAAGGTGCTCTCAAGCCACTTCCAAGCGCTGGCCCCTTCTGGCCTGCGCAGCTTCAGGTGAGTGAGCAGCAGCCTGGTGCTCCTGTTGCTGATCCTGCTGTTCCTGGTTCTGCTGCTGCCACCTCTGCTGCTGGAGATCCTCTAATGGCAAAAAGGGAAGGAAAAAAAGGCGTCCCATGCTTCTCGTAGATGCCTCCGCTGAGGAAGCGCTGAGTGAGGGTGGCGAGAGGGGCTTCCCAGGAGATCGCATTGGAGAAGTGTGTGAGGCTCCAACCTTCCACAGCTGTGTCCAAGCCTTGAAGAAGTAGCCCCAAACCTGCAACAACAAGGTCCTTCAACATACAAGTGCTGTCCCTTTAAATCGCAGCTGACAGCAAGCAAGCCGGCAAGCTTCACGCCAGGTCTCAGCAGCGGGGTTCCCCGCAGGCGTGTTTGATGTGGGGACAGCCCCAAAATTGCAACGGCCCCGGAAAATCTACCTCAACAAGCTGATAATTGCTCATTAGTGCTCCAACGACCAGTCCCGCCAGCAGCGGCCGGGACTGAAGCGGGTCGCGGAGAAACGGCGGTCCGAAAGTCGGACGGGGCGGGGAATCAGGCGGGGGGGTCCCGACCCGCTTTTTCGCCGATTTTCGGCCCCCGGCCGCATGAAAAGCCGCCCGACGGCTGCCAGAAAATTGACCCCTATGACTCTATGAACAATTAGGCAACAGCATTAAAGACATGCATTTTCATCTAATTTCATATATATCTTCTAATGTAAATCTGTACCAAGTAAACATTCCTGATAGTTATAATTCAAAAGTGGCAGCTCCATTCGAATAGTTTGGTCATGTACTCCTAAATCCAGCCTCCATATGGAGCCTGAAATTCTGTTCTTGTGCTGGGTGCATCTCAGGCATTCCTGAGAGGACAGGGTGGGGGGGGTGGAGAGCGGCGGCAGGGGGTGGGGGAGGTAGGGGGCACAAATTGGGTGCAACTCAGTTCTGGCGGGATTCTGCTCCATGTAGAGGAATCTAGGAAATAGAGGTGGCTAAGGTGGATCTACCGCCAGAACATCCTACATCAAGGGGCCATGGCTAGGGGAGAACCTGGGCTTCCCTGAGAAATTCCACCCAGTATGCCTCCTGATAGGCCCAACGGATCCTATGCCTGCCGAGAGGGCCTAATAAATTTTGTTTGATAACATTCCTCTGAAGTGCCTTGGGACGTTTTACTACGCTAAAGGTACTATATAAATGCAAGTTTTTATTGTTGTTAAGGCATGGAGATTTACTGCCATCATTTTGCACTTCAGACTTGAGGCACTAATTGTCAATTGGTTTTCATTACCGGTGACTTTTAATTATCTGGGTATATATACACCCTCAAATAACACCAAGGCTGCGAAATTTGGCTCCTTTGCGCCTGCTGTTAGTGCCTCCCGGGGGCGCTAACGGGGCGCAAAGGGCTTATCGCCTGGGCGGGGGCCCCCTGGGAAATTCGGCGGGGCACTACTGAGGCATTAGCGGATAGCGCCGTGCCCCTGCTGGTAGCGCCCCGGGCTGCTGCGCTGCCGGCGATGATGTCATCGGCACGCAACGCGACCCCCAATAGCGGCCCGCCGCGACCCCTTACCGCCATGCGGCAGAAATTCAGCTGCGCCCCGCTAGGCTGCCGTGGACGATGTCAGCGGCAGCCTCGCAGGTCGCGAGCCGGGCCACACTCTGCTCGCGGGACGTTAATTAAAGGGAGGTGCGGCCGCGACCTGCACCGCCATTTTTTTTTTGGCTTACCTCCAGGTCGGCCCTCCATGGTGGCCCTTGGCATGGTCTGTAACCACCATCGCGCAGCCTGGCACCACGACTCGCCACTTCCTCGCCGGGGTGGTGAGCCAAATTTCGCGGCCGGGGCGGTACTTCTGCGCCGGGCACTAAATCTCCAGCGATAAGAACATAAGAACATAAGAAATAGGAGCAGGAGTAGGCCAATCGGCCCCTCGAGCCTGCTCCGCCATTCAATAAGATCATGGCTAATCTGATCCTAACTGCCAATCCACTATCACAGAACCATCTCCTGCATCTAACAGAATTAGACACACGAAATAGGAGCAGGATCAGGCTACACGGCCCCTGGGCCCGCTCCGCTACCCACAGGGCCATGACTGATCCGAACCTAGACTCATGTCCAAATTCCTGCCCGCTCCCCGTAACCCTTAATTCCCTTTACTTCTAGGAAACTGTCTATTTCTGTTTTAAGTTTATGTAATGATGTAGCTTCTACAGTTTTTTGGGGCAGCATATTCCATGGACCTACCACCCTCTGAGTGAAGTAGTTCCTCCTCATCTCAGTTTTGAAAGAGCAGCCCCTTATTCTAAGACTATGCCCCCTAGTTCTAGTTTCACCCATCATCGGGAACATCTTCCCTGCATCCACCCGATCCAACCCCTTCACAATCTTATATGTTTCAATAAGATCGCCTCTCATTCTTCTGAACTCCAATGAGTAGAGTCCCAATCTACTCAACCTCTCCTCATATGTCCATCCCCTCATCCCCGGGATTAACCGAGTGAACCTTCTTTGTACTGACTCGAGAGCAAGTATGTCTTAAGTATGGACACCAAAACTGTACGCAGTATTCCAGGTGCGGTCTCACCAATACCTTGTACAACTGAAGCAATACCTCCCTATTTTTATATTCTATCCCCCTAGCAATGAAAGCCAACATTCCATTGGCCTTCTTAATCACTTGCTGCACCTGCATACTAACCTTTTGAGTTTCGTGCACCAGGACCCCCAGATCCCTTTGTACTTCAGTACTTTCCAGTTTCTTGCCATTAAGATAATAACTTGCTCTACGATTTTTCCTGCCAAAGTGCATAACCTCACACTTTCCAGTATTGTATTCCATCTGCCAAATCTCTGCTCACTTACTTAGCCTGTCTATGTCCCCTTGAAGGTTTTTTATGCCCTCCTCACTCACTACTCTCCCCCCCATCTTAGTATCATCTGCAAACTTTGATATGTTACACTCGGTCCCCTCCTCCAAATCGTTAATATAGATTGTAAAGAGTTGGGGACCCAGCACTGACCCCTGCAGAACACCACTAGTTACTGATTGCCAGTCTGAGAATGAACCATTTATCCCAACTCTCTGCCTTCTGTTAGATAGCCAATCCTCTATCTATGCCAGAATATTACCCCCAATCCTGTGATTTTTTATCTTAAGCAATAATCTTTTGTGTGGCACCTTGTCAAATGCCTTTTAGAAGTCTAAATACACTATGTCCACTGGTTCCCCTTTATCCACCCTATATGTTACTTCCTCAAAGAACTCCAGCAAATTTGTCAAACATGACTTCCCCTTCATAAAACCATGCTGACTTTGTCCTATTAAATTATGATTATCCAAATAATTCGGTTGCCACCTCCAAACGGGCCGTAACTGAATTTCACCCCCCAAATATTTTACAAGATAAAATATCACTTGTGCATATTGTACAAAATAAATTGGAGAATAAATTACATAATTTGCTGGAGGTGTGAGCTGATAACGGCGCAGTCAGGGCAACGGGGCATCTGGGACCTTGGTGAATGACGGGACTAACAGTCTCTCTCCTTAACCAATGAGTTTTAAGGATTCAGTCATAAATAGAGCAAGGACAGAGAAGGAAATAAGATGATTTAGAGTCAAATCCGGTACAGAAAGAGAAATAAAGAGGGAAAGAAAGATTTGATTAAGAGAGAGAAAAAAATTAAACATTTCATTTTTTTATTTTAAAAATCTCTAACAACAATTTACTAGCTGCAGGAATGAGACTCCACAGTTTTAACTGATCCCTTTCTGGGCCAGAGAGGTTGAGTGGCATTGCAGAAACATAAATCTCATCATTAAAAAGGTACTTACGCTTAAGTTAAGTACCAGGCCTAACTTTCTGTGGTGAGTGCAGTGGGCCAGAGTGGAGTGGGGCTGTGCAAAGTGGAGTGGGGCAGAGTGGAATGGAGTAGAGTGGAGTGGAGTGGGCCAGAGTGGAGTGGGGCCGTGTGAGTGGGGCTGTGCAAAGTGGAGTGGGGCAGAGTGGAGTGGAGTGGGGGAGAGTGGAGTGGGGCAGAGTGGAGTGGAGTGGGGCAGAGTGGAGTGGGGCAGAGTGGAGTGGAGTGGGGCAGAGTGGAGTGGGGCAGAATGGAGTGGAGTGGGGCAGAGTGGAGTGGGGCAGAGTGGAGTGGAGTGGGGCAGAGTGGAGTGGGGCAGAGTGGAGTGGAGTGGGGCAGAGTGGAGTGGAGTGGGGCAGAGTGGAGTGGAGTGGGGCAGAGTGGAGTGGGGCAGAGTGGAGTGGAGTGGGGCAGAGTGGAGTGGGGCAGAGTGGAGTGGAGTGGGGCAGAGTGGAGTGGAGTGGGGCAGAGTGGAGTGGAGTGGGGCGGAGTGGAGTGGGGCAGAGTGGAGTGGAGTGGGGCAGAGTGGAGTGGAGTGGGGCAGAGTGGAGTGGAGTGGGGCAGAGTGGAGTGGAGTGGGGCGGAGTGGAGTGGGGCAGAGTGGAGTGGGGGAGAGTGGAGTGGCGTAGAATGGAGTGGAGTGGGGCAGATTGGAGTGGGGCAGATTGGAGTGGCGTAGAGTGGAGTGGAGTGGAGTGGGGCAGAGTGCAGTGGGGCAGAGTGCAGTGGGGCAGAGTGGAGTGGGGGAGAGTGGAGTGGAGTGGGGCAGAGTGCAGTGGAGTGGGGCGGAGTGGAGTGGGGCGGAGTGGAGTGGAGTGGGGCGGAGTGGAGTGGGGCAGAGTGGAGTGGGGGAGAGTGGAGTGGCGTAGAATGGAGTGGAGTGGGGCAGATTGGAGTGGCGTAGAGTGGAGTGGAGTGGGGCAGAGTGGAGTGGGGCAGAGTGGAGTGGGGCAGAGTGGAGTGGAGTGGGGCGGAGTGGAGTGGGGGAGAGTGGAGTGGGGGAGAGTGGAGTGAGGCCATGCAGAGTGGGGCAATTAATGTGCGAATGCAGCAATTTCTTGAAAATCACGGGGAGCTTGAGGGCGAGCTGCCATTTCCAGAGCAACTTGTGGAGATTCACAATTCACGGGGTACCTCTTCCTCGCCACAAGTTGCTGGACGATTTACCCATCAATAACAGCGTACACCATTAAACTCGCCGTTATTTTGGCAGCCAAGTCTGGCCCATTCTGTCACTTGCATTCGGAACATATCACAGGTTCTATGTAAAAAATAAACTATAATGTTTAAACAAAGTTAATGAAATGTTTAATACTACAGTACACAGCGCCCCTGCTGTTTATAGTGGCCCTCTGACAGAACGAAGAAGGATTTTGCCTCCAACTTGGTTAATTAATCAATTACTTTAACATAGATTTCCATCTTCTCGCGCAATTGAATCACCCACTTTGAGGCAGACACAGCTTTTTCTTCATGTGATTTCTAGAGTGTATCCCAATTCAGGTTTGGCTCTTAATAAGATTTTACCTAATGAATAATTAAATTATTAACATGCACCAGCTGTCCTATATCCAAGTCCAAGACGCAGCACATATTGGAGCCAAGATCCTGTGATTTTTTTGGGGGGGCGGGGTGGGGACAAAATGTGGGTTCGTTCTGGCACATGAGGTCTGACTTTGATGCATAAGTCAGGTACGTCAGATTTACACCCGTTCAAAAATACACTAAATTCCGGAGGAAGTGGCTGCTGGCAGAAAACGTGCCACCCCCCAGGTGGTGCAAGGAGGAAAATTATAGAAAAATTAGGAGAAAAAATCCTGCTGTCCCAGAAATTCTAATATTTAAGCCAAAGTCACCAGAATTAACTGTATGGCTTGTCGAATCAGGAAGTGGCTAAGTTCACAGGCTTGGACTGTCTACTAACTGTGTCTGAAATATTAGCTTTGACTCATACAATTCGTTTTTGTTTCCTTTCCAGTGTGCTGCTTAAAAAAGAATTCCACAAAATGCCTTTCAGCAATTTCAGGCAGAAAAACCCTTTACTTCTCCTCCCTTCTGTTATGGAGCCCTTATCAGGGGTTCACTATGACCATTGCCATATATAATCCTCATAACGGAGGCAGAACAGGAGCAAGAGGAAGAGGAAATGAAAGAGGCAAGCGGGATCAAACTACACCAAAGCAGTTAGGAAGTACCCAACCCACCAGAGTCTGCAGACCACACTGTTCCCTTGAGGATGTATCAGAAGAGGTCCGCTTGAGGAAACAACAGTTGTTAAGGAGACCTATAAGGAACTCTGTGCACCACTGCCAATTGACCTCCAAACATCCTCTCAAACACTAAATGCAAAGAATAGACATGCTTTTTTTAAAATTCGTTTATGGGATCTGGGCGTCGCTGGCAAGGCCAGCATTTATTGCCCATCATAACTTCGTAATATCGTAAGGTGTTTTTACTCTGCACATATATAGGCCCAGAAATTTGGGTCAAGGGCTTCCCGCGTGCAAGCCCCCAACCTGCACTTATCTTGCGCGCCGGCTGTTGTGCTGTGGGCCCCCGTGGAATTCCGATCCTGGGCCTCCTCCAACTGCCGGCGTATCCCAGGGGCGCAGTTAGTTCGATGTGTCCCCTGGGATCACGTGGGCCATGGGGAGCCAATCGGAGCAAGGAATGCTTCATTCATAAGTTTGACAGGAAAGGCTGTCAAACTTATAAATACTACGGGCCCCAAAACATCACTAAATCTTCAAATAATTTTTTTTTTTATCACATTTTTAAAATAAACTATATAAATTACATGAAATAACTATTTTAAACAATAATTTAAATGTTATTTTCTAACGGGACTAAAAATAAACTTACCTTTCTTTAAAGTATTTAAAAATAATAAACCTGTGGAAAAAATGTTTTAATTCTAATTAATTCACCACTTACCTTGTAAAAAGCAGGCCTTGCGACCGCTTTTTACATGTGTAACTTCTGGAGACTTACCCTCCCGGGAAAACGTGCAAACAAAACGTAAGTTCGATGCGCACGCGCTGCCTCTCCTGCGCACGCGTTCGAACTCTGAACCCCTTCTTTCAGGGGAACGGAAGTGCCGGTTTCCCACGCATGCGCAGTGCATGCAGGAAACCGGCACTTCCATTGGGCCTACGGGTGAGTACCCAGTGCGTACTCACCCATGGAGACCCGAATTTCTGGGCCATAGTCTCCAAACCATCGTTAACACCTTCACCGAAGCGTACGAGAGCATGGATCTTACACTAAACATCCGTAAGACAAAGGTCCTCTACCAACCTGCCCCCGCCACACAGTACAGCCCCCCCGATTATCAAAATCCATGACAGGGCCTTGGACAACGTGGACCACTTTCCATACCTCGGGAGCTTACTGTCAACAAGGGCAGATGTCGATGACGACGTCCAACACCACCTTCAGTGTGCCAGTGCAGCCGTCGGTCGCCTGAGGAAGAGAGTGTTTGAAGACCAGGACCTCAAACCCAGCACCAAGCTCATGGTCTACAGGGCAGTAGTAATACCCGCCCTCCTGTATGCCTCAGAGACATGGACCATGTACAGCAGGCACCTCAAAGCACTGGAGAGGTATCACCAACGCTGCCTCCGCAAGATCCTGCAAATCCATTGGCAGGATAGGCGCACCAACGTCAATGTTCTTGCTCAGGCCAACATCCCCAGCATCGAAGCTTTGACCACGCTCGATCAGCTCCGATGGACGGGTCACATTGTCCGCATGCCCGATATGAGACTCCCAAAACAAGCGCTCTACTCGGAGCTCCGACACGGCAAGAGAGCCCCAGGTGGGCAGAGGAAACGCTTCAAGGACACCCTCAAAGCCTCCTTGAAAAAGTGCAACATCCCCACCGACACCTGGGAATCCCTGGCCCAAGACCACACAAAGTGGAGGAGAAGCATCCGGGAAGGCACCGAACACCTCGAGTCTCTTCGCCGGGAGCAAGCGGAAGCCAAGCGCAAACAGCGGAAGGAGTGCACATCAACCCAAGCACCCCACCCACCTGCCCCCTCAACCACTGTCTGCCCCACCTGTGACAGAGATTGTAGGTCCTGCATTGGACTCATCAGTCACCTGCGAACTCATTTTTAGTGTGGAAGCAAGTCATCCTTGGTTCCGAGGGACTGCCTAAGAGAAGAAGAAGAATATATTTGCAACAAATTTTTTCTTTTTTCCATCATGCCATCTCTGGTGCCTCTCGGTGCTGTTCTTAAACTTATCCTGGTGCTCCACTGAGGTGATATTTGAGGGTCAGGGATGTCAGTGGTGCCTGGCTAGCCTATGGCATCATGAGCTTCTTGGGACCGAAGCAGCTTTTGTCTCAGGGCACAGCTTTTACCTGCAAGCACTTACCTGCAGCTGGCACTGGTTCAACCACTTCACCCTTGCTGACTGCCAATGTGACTTATCTTCTCTGCAGCTCCACGGCCTGTTGGAATTCCCGCCATTCCTGCCTCTTTGGCACCGGAAAGAAACCAGCATCCAGGTGCTGTAGGGTCTCCAGTCAGGGATTATGGCCTGAAAGATCCAGGAATTAGAATCATACAGCAGAGAAGGAGGGCACTCGGCCCATCGTGTTTATGCTGGCTCATTGAAAGAGCTACCAATCAGTCCCACTCCCCTGCTCTTTGCCCATCACCCTGCAAATTTCTCCTTGATTGAGCCTTTTCATTTTTTTTTATTTGGCCCTCTGACAAAGGAAACTGTGCTTGGGTCAGGAGTGGTGGTCAGCGACAGCGCACGATTGCTGTTCTGCTATAACTGTACCAGTGGAGCGACCCTGAGATTTTAGAGCCTATTGTTGTTATTTCAATCGTTTTACCTTCGCCAGCCTTCATTATAATTTCCATGCACGTTTGTTAGAGTTTGGCACCATCTTGTGGTTGTTTTATTTAATTGCATAATTCACAGTTCTTCAAGTCAGCTGTTTGAATCCAGTTTCAGAGAACAACTGGCTTCTCTTCTTTCTGCACATCACTGAATATTTTATCTAAACATATTATGGTTATGTCCTAATAATAACTGCTGACCACCCAACTTCCTTTTCTGGCTCCCAAGTTAGCTGATATTGTTAACGGTTCTCTCTCCTCAGGTACTGTCCCCCTCTCCCTCAAATTTGCCGTCGTCACCCCTCGCCTCAATAAACCAAACCTTGATTCCTCTGTCCTTGCAAACTACCGCCCCATCTCCAACCTCCCTTTCCTCTCCAAAGTCCTTGAACATGTTGTTGCCTCCCAAATCTCTGCCCCTCTTTCCCGCAATTCCATGTTTGAATCCCTCCAATCAGGTTTCTGCCCTTGCCACAGTACCGAAATGGCTCTCATCAAAGTCATAAATTACATCCTTTGTGACTGTCACAAAGGTAAACTATCCCTCCTCATCCTTCTTGACTTGTCTGCAGCCTTTGACACGGTTGACCGCTCCATCCTTCTCCAACGCCTCTCCACCGTCGTCCAGCTGGGTGGGACTGCACTCGCCTGGTTCCATTCTTATCTAATCATAACCAGAGAATCACCTCCAACGGCTTCTCTTCCCACTCCCGCATTGTTACCTCTGGTGTCCCCCAAGGATCTATCCTTCGCCCCCTCCTATTTCTCATCTACATGTTGCCCCTTGGCGACATCATCCGAAAACACAGCGTCAGTTTCCACATGTACACCGATGACGCCCAGCTCTACCTCACTACCTCTTCTCTCGACCCCTCCACGGTGTCTAAATTGTCAGACTGCTTGTCCAACATACAGTTCTGGATGAGCAAAAATTTTCTCCACTTAAATATTGGGAAAACCGAAGCCATTGTTTTCGGTCCCTGCCGCAAACCCCGTTCCCTAGCCACTGACTCAATCCCTCTCTCTAACATCTGTCTGAGGCTGAACCACACTGTTCGCAACCTTGGTGTCATATTTGACCCTGAACTGAGCTTCCAACCACATATTCGCAGCATAACAAAGACCGCCTACTTCCACCTCCGTAACATCGCCCGTCTCCGCCCTTGCCTCAGCTCATTCGCTGCTGAAACCCTCATCCATGTCTTTGTTACCTCTAGACTTGACTATTCCAATGCACTCCTGGCTGGCCTCCCACATTCCACTGTACGTAAACTTGAGGTCATCCAAAACTCGGCTGCCCATGTCCTAACTCGCACCAAGTCCCGTACACCCATCACCCCTGTGCTCACTGACCTACACTGGCTCCTGGTTAAGCAGCGCCTCGATTTCAAAATTCTCATCATTGTTTTCAAATCCCTCTATGGCCTCGCCCCTTCCTATCTCTGTAATCTCCTTCAGCCCCACAACCGCCACCCACCCCCCCCCCGAGATATCTGCGCTCATCTAATTCTGCCCTCTTGAGGATCCCCGATTATAACTGCTCAACCTTTGGTGGCTGTGCCTCTGTGGCCTAGGCCCTAAGCTCTGGAATTCCCTCCCTAAACTTGTCTGCCTCGCTACCTCTCTTTCCTCCTTTAAGACGCTCCCTAAAACCTACCTCTTTGACCAAGCTTTTGGTCACCTGCCCTAATTTATCCTTATGTGGATTGGTGTCAAATTTTTTTGTCTTAAAATACTCCCATGCAACGCCTTGGGACGTTTTACTACATTAAAGGCGCTATATAAATACAAGTTGTTGTTGTAATATGACATGTACTATTGCAGTTTATTGTCTGGTACAAAGCAACTCCTTGCTTGGCGCCACTCCTACCTTCCCACAAATGCCAGCCTCCTGAATTATGCCTCTCTAAATTGTAACTCGTCTAAAATTTTGCCCCCACATCTTGCATTGAGTCCCATTCCCTTTTTAAAACATTCTTCTCAGGATGTGGGCAATGCTGGAAAGGCTGCATTTCATTGGCCATTCCATGCTGTGCTGGGAAATGATGTTGGGCCTCCTTGAACTGACTATAGATTGGAGAACAGACTCATAAAATCCAGCTTCCCTCAAAGGGTATTTGTTGCTCTTTGACCAATACTAATATTTGAATTTCAGCCCCCTCGGAGCTGGTGAATCCTTTTCTCATGCTTTGGGGGGGGGGGGTATAAAATGAATCAGAGCTCTTGTGTGTCCTGGCCAATATTTATCCTTCAGACAACATCACTAAAACAGATTACCTGGTCATTACCACACAGCTGTTTGTGGAAGCTTGCTGTGCGCAAATTGGCTGCCACGTTTCCCACATTACAACAGTGACTACACTTCAAAAGTACTTCATTGGCTGTAAAGTGCTTTGGGACGTCATGAGGTCATGAAAGGCGCTATATAAATGCAAGTCTTTCTTTCTTTCTCTACTTATACAAGAGATATTCGGAGAAATTCACAAGGAAAAGAAATAAAATACTGTGGAAGCTGTAATGTATGTACCTTTAAGGGGGAGAACTACTTTTTACAGCTCCTGTATCCTGTAGTACCGGCAGTGACCACACCTGAGTAGTGCTCTGTACAGTCAGTTGCAGTTTGAACCCTCATTCAGTAAACACCTGTTGATCGTTCCCTGCAGTCTTTGTCTGATTATTGAAGGACACCACATTAAGATACCCGGATCTAACATTGGCGATGAGAAAGATTCGAACCTACCTGACCTCCCAGGGATTCGCTCCTGGAGAACAGTGGAAGGAGGTCGAGTCCAGAAGCACGGGCATCGCAGGGGAGGCTGTCGAGAGCCAGGCTTGGCTTTCCAGCCATGGTGGTCAAGCGAAACGGGCTGGCAACAGGTACTGCGCAGACCCTTCCCGGACAGCGGCGGCCAGAGCCAACCAAGCGGCACAGAAAAGGCCGAGCAGCGTTGGCGGGGGAGAGAGAGAGGGCAGAGCGCACGGGGCGCAGCCTGTGTGCAAAGGCCGAGCAGCGTCAACGAGAGAGAGCAGAGCGCAGCCGGTGTTCAGGACCAAGCGGCGTCAACGGGGGAGAGAGGCGAGAGAGAGCAGAGTGCAGCCGGTGTTCAAGGGCCGAGCAGCGTCAACGGGGGAGAGAGGCGCGCAGGAAAATGCGAGGTGCTGCCATTGCCACGAGGACCGCAGAGAGCAGCATTGGCAGCAGCGCAGGAGCAGCGCACGAAACCCACAGGGCGTCGCCATTTGCCAGGAGGATCGCCGAGAGCAGCGTTGGCAGCAGCGCGGGAGACGCCATTTTATGCTGCTGCGGGGAAGAAAGGAAAGCGCGGGAGACGCCATTTTAAGCCAGTCTAACCACACCCAAAAATGCCAAAGAGTGGCAGTATCACAGCGTTCGACAATGAAGTCGAAGATTGGACGACATATGTTGAACGCATAGAAGTATACTGCAAGGCGAATGAAGTGCCAGATGACAAGAAAGCGCTGGTATTGTTGAATTCAATGGGTGCAAAAACATATGGCTTACTACGAAACCTAGTAACCCCAGAGAAGCCAGTAGAAAAGGATTTTGAAAACATAGTGTCAATCCTACAGAACCACTTAAACCCCACACCACTGCTGATAACAGAAACATTTAAGTTTCACAAAAGGAACCAGCATAAAGGTGAAAGTAATGCTGAGCATTTAACGGAACTGCGCAAGCTATCGAAACACTGCCAGTTTGGAATGGGACAAGCAGATACTTTAAGGGACAAGTTTGTGTGTGGGCTTCAAAGTGAAGGAACCCAGAAACGGCTTCTATCAGAAAAGGATCTTACGCTGGACAAGGCTTTCAGCATTGCAGTATCACACGAAGCAGCCGCACGGGGCGCTGCAGAGATACAACGGAGACCGCAAGAATATGGCACAAATGAAATGTCATACGGAACAGTGAAGTGCTATTGATGCGGCAGAACAACACACGACCATAATGATTGCTGGTTCAAGGACAAAGTGTGCAGACAGTGTGGAAAAGTAGGACACATAGCAAGAGTCTGCAGGTCGGGAAAGAAAACCAGCAGCAAGAAATCTCCACAGGAGAAGTACAAGAAGGTATATAAGGTGACGGAGAGTAGTTCAGACGAACAGAAGAGTGATACAGACTCCGGAAGCAAGGAGCTGGGTTGTCTGAAACTACATAATGTGATCAAAACGGAGGATCACCAAACTATTTGGGTCATGCTCAAGATAGCAGGAGTTCAAGTGAAAATGGAATTGGACACAGGATCAGCCCTAACAGTCATAAACCAAAGGGACTACAAGCGTCTATTCTCACATATACCCTTGAGAGATACAAAGATTGTCTTGAAGACATACATGGGGCAAAAAGTCTACCCCAAAGGAAAAATAAAGGTGAACGTTATATATAACGGCAAGGAAACACCAAAAATGGACCTATATGTATTGCCAGATGGAGGACCACCACTACTAGGACGTGAATGGATCCGGAAGATACAGCTAGATTGGCATTCCATACAAGCACTGACTGTAGATGCCAAAAAGGATGACGACGTCACACCTGGACGACTGTCAAAAATGCTAACTGACGCACAAGAAGTGTTCCAGCAGGGACTCGGAACACTAAAAGGCATAACAGCGACGATCAAAATAGAGGAAAATGCAAGCCCAAAGTTTTTTAAGGCCAGACCGGTACCTTATGCGATCCGCCCAGCTGTCGAAGCAGAGCTGGAAGGTTTGGAACGTTCAGGAGTACTGTCCAAAGTGGACTGGAGCGAGTGGGCTACACCCATCGTTCCTGTAATGAAGAGGTAGTTGAGTAATACGCCTGGGGAACCAAAGAAGGTTCGCATCTGTGGGGACTTTAAGGTGACAGTGAACCCAGTCCTTCACACTGTACAATATCTGCTTCCGCGGATTGAAGATATTTTCGCCTCGCTATCTGGAGGGAAACGCTTCACTAAGATTGATCTGGCCCAGGTGTACCTGCAAATGGAGGTAGAAGAAGCCTCGAAACAGTACCTCAAGATCAACACTCATAAAGGTCTCTACCAATATAACCGGCTGGTGTTCGGGGTAGCATCAGCTCCGGCTATTTGGCAAAGAGCAATGGAACAAGTCCTGCAAGGGATTCCAGGGACCCAGTGTTATTTGGACGACATCCTGGTCACGGGCGAAAATGACAGTGATCACCTCGCCAACCTGGAGCAGGTGCTCACTAGTTTGAAGGAATATGGGCTCCGAGCTAATCGCCACAAATGCGAGTTTTTCCAGGAGCAGATCTCGTATTGTGGCCACGTTATTGATTAAGAGGGGTTACATAAGTCCCCTGAAAAGATTGAGGCAGTAGTCAAGGCTCCAGCACCGGAAAATGTGTCACAACTGAGGTCGTTCCTCGGGCTGGTGAACTACTACCATAAGTTCTTGCCGAATTTGTCTACCGTACTACACCCACTGAACACCCTATTGCAAACGGGGGTACCATGGAAGTGGAGTGACGAATGTAAACGAGCTTTCCAGAAGAGCAAAGCATTGATCACAGTGAAAGAGGTGTTGGCTCATTTCAACCCGGTACTACCAATTCGGTTGGCGTGTGATGCATCACCCTATGGCATTGGAGCGGTGCTGTCGCACAAATTCCCGGACGGCTCGGAGAGGCCAGTTGCCTTTGCGTCTCGGTCACTAACCTCAGCCGAGCGTAACTACGCCCAGATTGACAGGGAGGCCCTCAGCCTAGTGTGGGGAGTGAAAAAGTTCAATCACTATCTGCACGGGCAGAAGTTCACCTTGCTGACTGACCACCACCACTTGTCTCCATCTTTAATCCAAAGAAGGGTGTTCCGGTGATGACTGCGCAACGGCTACAAAGATGGTCCCTTTTTCTAGGGGCGCACCAATATGATATCGAGTATAAGGGCACAAAACAGCAAGGAAACGCTGATGGGCTATCACGCCTGCCACTGCCTACTGCGGAGGAAGCACCAGCAGTGGATCCTGTCGAAATATTTCATTCGACTATAATTGAATGCTTGCCAGTAACTAACGCTGGTATAGAGAAGGAGACCCGAAATGACCCGACACTGTCTCGGGTATATAATTTGATGGTGAAGGGATGGCCAGCACATGGCGACTCACTGTTGCCAGCATTCTCATCCAGAAGAGAACAGCTGTCAGTATGCCAGGGGACCTTGATGTGTGGATCCCGAGTGGTAATTCCACCCAAGTTAAGGGAGAGAGTGCTCAATGAGCTTCACGAAGGTCATCTGGGAGGGGTGAAAATGAAAAGCCTTGCTAGGGCTTATGTGTGGTGGCCGGGGATCGATCAGCAAATCGAGGACCTGACAAAGAGCTGCTCAGGATGCCAGAAGGTCCAAAATGCACCACCACATGCCCCTCTACACCCATGGGAGTGGCCCTCATCTCCATGGAAATGGGTGCATATTGATTTTGCTGGTCCATTCATGGACTCAATGTTTTTAATAGCCGTGGATGCGCACTCGAAATGGCCTGAGGTGAGTACAAACCTTTAAAAAAGCAGTAAAGGCCATGTGCGATGACGACATTCCACTGCAGCATAAGGTGGACAATTTCCTGTTAGCCTACAGAAATGCGACACATGCAGTCACCAACCAGGCCCCGGCCATGATGTTCTTTAACCAAAGGTTGAGATCTCGTCTGGATTTGCTCAGACCAAATGTACGAAGAGATGTTGAGAATAAGCAATTCCAGCACATCAATGAGAAGCCGACAAGGAGCTTCAATGTAGGGCAACCAGTCTTGGCCCGCGACTACCGAACAGAGAAATGGCAACCAGGAACGATATGCACACGGCAGGGGCCACTAATGTACACAGTGGAGGTTGGGGAGAACATTGTGAGACGCCATGCTGACCAGATCCTAGAGTCACAGGAACGAGTCAACCCCATGTCTCGGCCATACGTACCTGGTGAGGAACCCGACGTACAGGTCGCATCTACCTCAGAAACAATAGCATTGGAAGCTGATGAATCAACTGACGACAGGGTGTTAGAATCGCCTCCGCACCAAGAGCGAGACACTCGGGAAAGGCGTTATCCAGAAAGAATCAGGAAGCCTCCCCAAAGACTGAATTTATAAATAGACTATTTCCAGTTAATGTTGCATGTTAAAAGTGTTAATTGTAATTAGTTTGATATTTAATTGTTAAATGAGTGTTATGGTACTGTTAATCTAAAAGGGAAGGAATTGTAATGTATGTACCTTTAAGGGGGAGAACTACTTTTTACAGCTCCTGTATCCTGCAGTACCAGCAGTGACCACACCTGTATATAAACCCTGAGTAGTGATCTGTACAGTCAGTTGCAGTTTGAACCCTCATTCAGTAAACACCTGTTGATCGTTCCCTGCAGTCTTTGTCTGATTATTGAAGGACACCACATTAAGATACCCGGATCTAACAGAAGCCTATTATATTCAGTTAATCAAGACAGATAAAAAAATATAGCAGGTAATCAGATTTGCCTATAATAGCATTGTTGTGGAATCAGTAATGATGTAACAAGCAAAGATAGGACTTGTTACTATTTCAATCTGTAGTGAAATTTTAGTCCTCCCAGATCTATCGCAATTCCCACATTCAATAGGAAAGTTAATGGAATCGCCACACTCCTGTGAACATAAAAATGTCATTGCCAATCCTAATCAAGAGGGTTTTGTGCTGCTGCACTTTTCTGATCAGTTTTTAAAAAAAAGTCGTCAACCATTGCAAAGAATTGTCTCTTGTAATTTTTTTTACATTGTCTGTCTGAGTGAGTTCTCTGCTTCCTGTTATTCTCCAATCTTAATGAACTCACAAAATAGCACTGCTCCTGAAATGGGATCACACGTTAATTTGCAGTCTGCGATTTCTCCTGCCAGTTCCTATTGTTTCGCGTCTGTGTTCCTTCATTGTCACTGGATCAATTAAATACATACTTTGTTTCTGTCTTCACAAAGGAGGATACAAATAACCTCCTAGAGATGTCGGGGAACATAGGATCTAATGAGAGGAAGGAACTGAAAGAAATCAGTATTTGTTGGGATATGGTGTTAGGGAAATTGACGGGCTTGAAGGCCGATAAATCCCCAGGGCCTGATAATCTACATCCTAGGGTACTTAAGGAAGTGGCCCTAGAAATAGTAGATGCATTGCCGGTTATCTTCCAAAATTCGATAGACTCTGGAACAGTACCCATGGATTGGAGGGTAGCTAATGTTACCCCACTATTCAAAAAAGGTGGTAGAGAGAAAACAGGGAATTATAGATCGGTAAGCCTGACATCGGTAGTGGGGAAAATGCTAGAGTCCATTATAAAAGATGTAATAGCAGAGCACTTGGAAAATAGTGACAGGATCAGACAAAGTCAACATGGATTTACAAAAGGTAAATCGTGCTTGACTAATCTACTGGAATTTTTAGAGGATGTAACTGGTAAAATAGATAAGGGAGAACCAGTGGATGTGGTGTATTTGGACTTTCAGAAGGCTTTTAAGGTCCCGCATAAGAGATTAGCGTGTAAAGTTAAGGCACATGGGATTGGGGGCAAGGTATTGACTTGGATAGAGAACTGGTTGGCAGACAGAAAGCAAAGAGTTGGAATAAACGGCTCTTTTTCCGAGTGGCAGGCAGTGACTAGTGGGGTACCGCAGGGATCGGTCCTAGGACCCCAGCTATTTACAATATATATTAATGATCTAAACGAGGGAACTAGATGTAATATCTCCAAGTTTGCAGATGACACAAAGCTGGGTGGGCGTGTGTGCTGTGAGGAGGATGCTGAGAAACTCCAGTATGATTTGGACAAGTTGGGTGATTGGGCAGAAGCATGGCAGATACAATATAACGTGGATAAATGCGAGGTTATCTACTTTGGTGTCAAAAACAGGAAGGCAGATTATTATCTGAATGGCAATAGATTGGGAGAAAGGGAAGTGCAACGAGACCTGGGTGTCCTTGTGCACCAGTCGCTGAAGGTAAGCATGCAGGTGCAGCAGGCGGTTAAGAAGGCAAATGGTATGTTGGCGAGAGGGTTTGAGTACAGGAACAAGGATGTCTTGCTGCAGTTGTACAGGGCCTTGGTGAGACCACATCTTGAGTATTGTGTGCAGTTTTGGTCGCCTTATCTGAGGAAGGATGTTCTTGCCATGGAGGGAGTGCAGCGAAGATTCACCAGGCTGATACCTGGGATGGCAGGAATGACGTATAAGGAGAGATTGGGTCGATTGGGCTTATACTCGCTGGAGTTTAGAAGAATGAGAGGGGATCTCATTGGAACTTATAAAATTCTAACAGGACTAGACAGACTAGATGCAGGAAGGATGTTCCCGATGGCCGGGGTGTCCAGAACCAGGGGTCAGCCTAAGGATAAGGGGTAAGCCATTTAGGACAGAGATGAGGAGGAATTTCTTCACCCAGAGAGTGGTGAACCTGTGGAATTCTCTACCACAGAAGACAGTAGAGGCCAATTCATTAAATATATTCAAGATGGAGTTAGATATATTTCTTAAGGCTAAAGGGATCAAGGGATATGCAGAGAAGGCAGGGACAGGGTACTGAATTTGGATGATCAGCCATGATCTCATTGAATGGCGGAGCAGGCTCGAGGGGCCGAATGGCCTACTCCTGCTCCTATCTTCTATGTATCTATGTATCTATGGATCAAAATCCTGGAATACCCTACTTAACAGCATTGTGGGAGTACCTTCACCGCATGGACTTCAAGAAGAAGGCTCACCACCACATTCTCAATGGCAAACTGGGGATGGGCAATGAATGCTGGCCTTGCCAGTGAAGTCCACATCCCGAAAAATGATGATACAAAAACACTTCCAGCCCAAGGCTAGCCCTCATCTCTCCATTGTAGAATCATTCACAGAATCATGCAGCACAGAACGAAGTCAGTCGGTCCATTGTGCCTGTGCTGGGGGGGAGCGGGGGGAATCTCTGAAGAGTAAATCCCCACCACCACCAATCACCAGTGCAAAAATTTCCTCTTATTGTGTTTCAAAGATTGTTATTATCTGTAATAAAGTGTGACGGCTGGTATGTGATAGACATGGAGTAGACACAAGCGTAGGGACAGGGGTCGGGGGAGGGAACACATGTAGCCTGGGTGGACGGTCCCACTGGCTCCGAGCACCTAAAGTTCTTTGCAGCATTTTCCCCCGGAAGTGACTTATGGGGCAGATTATGTCTGTCTAAATATGGATCGATGTATTATAATTAGATGGAAGTAATGGGAATACATTCATGCAACATATTTCTTTGGCATTTTCACCTTAACAACCCTGGACACAGAGCGCACTGGTGCATTGTTGGCATCCAGCATTGCTGTGGTGGAGGCTTCAATTTGAAAGGGCTGCTTTTAGCCAGTTTAACATTTACCAAAAAAAAGATTTTATTCCTCAACTGGCACCACCAGGCATACTCCATCACAGCAGGCATTACGGTAATGTCCCAACCCCCCACACCCGAGGTGGGCGACCCGCCAGCTGCCTAAATGACCCAGTGCTCCCTCCCCCCTCCCCCCAAATTATGAAAATTACCCTGACCCCAGGAAATTGGCTCAAAATCAGAGGAGCAGTCCAAGGGTGGGCAAAAGCACTACTCACTCAGGATTCACCTGAAGACTCTTGCATAGACCCACTGAGCATCTCATTTCTTCTCTGTTTTCTCTCTTTGGAATCCCGTATTTGAAACATAATCGAAATTTGCATCAAATTGAAATATGTCTTAATTTGGATTAATTTACTCATTATTCACTCAATTAATGCAAAGATAACTTCTGGTTGCCTCCTAAACCAAATTGTTTGATAAATCAGATTAATAGCGTTAAACTGACTTCATTCAGTTCATTAACAGTAAGTTCAGGATCTCTAAACCAATGATTTTTGCTGGACGCCTTCACTTCACTTGCACCATAGGTTCAGCAGCCAGAAAACAGCGGATTATATGGCCTAGAAATTGGATGGTGCAGCACCTGGTGTACAGGTGAGAAAAGGATGCTGAAGGATGCAATATGGCGTGCGGAGAGCATTCTCTCAGTCCGCACCAGGAGAGTGCCGTATGCCGAACTGGCTAGGGCACCCACCTGAAACTAGCATTCGGCCCATTGCCTGTGCAAATGTGGGACCTAACGCCCGTTTCAGGCCCTCTTGGGAAATTAGATCGTTTCTGACTACAACATGTGCAGTGGAAGTGGTCCCTCACCAGTAGAGTGCGAGATTATGGGGGTCGATTTTAGTTCAGGTGCGGGGAATTGGCGGGTTCCCCGAATTTAGTGATTCCGACATGATTGTAAATGGGTCTGTGAGATTGATGCAAATTTAACACAATTGGCCAATTGATTCCCAGCGTGTGGGAAGCCTTGGCAATTGAGTATTTCCAGTCAGAAAGTTGCAGAATATGATGTCATCATTGCTGCTGCTTTTAAGGTCCACAGCAAGCCTTGCTTCCTCTGCAGGCTTCCAACCTTCAACATTAAGATGGCACAGGAGCCTGCAGGAGGAACGGCCAGCGGGAGGGCCAGATCTGCGCCCAAATTTGATGAGGCTTCACTACAGGCATTATTGGATGGTGCTAGGGCCCACAGGGAGGTCCTTTTCCCTTCTTCAGGGAGGAAGAGGCCTCCCAGCCAGACCAAGGCTGTGTGGCTAGAGGTGGCAGGTTAAGTCAACTCCTTGGGGCTAACACGAAGAACGTGGTTGCAGTGCAGGAAAAGATTCCATGACCTTCTTTGCACGGAAAAGTAAGCACTGTATGATGTTTCCATCACCCTCAATCTGATCCCCATTGCCTTTCCTCACCAGCACTCAGCTTTAGCAATCTCTTCCTGCACATCCCACTAGACACTCACACCCATGCACCCATACCCATTCCCTCTCTCTCTATGCTCACATTCACAGAACTATGCCACCATGCAGCCCTCACACTCCCTCTCACTCTGATGCTTTGAACACAACTGACAACACACAGGGAGGGCCCTTGGTATTGCAACCTCACTCCATCTTTATCTCCTTCTAAGTGTCTATGCTATGCAATCTCTGCACTCACTCCTTCATTCTCACTCAACCTCCACTTGTCTCCCTCATTGCAGGAAAAGAGAGCTCACAACAGGAGAGAGCGAGCCAGGACAGGAGGAGGGCCGCCCTCATTAGCCCAGCTCACCCCCTGGGAGGAAGGCGTCCTGGAGATTGCTGGGGCTGACAGAGATGTGGACGTTGGGGAAGGACAGACAGGAGCATCCCCACAAGCTGGTGTCAGAATAGTTTTCCATCTCTCTCATTGGCATTGCATGAGTCGCTGATAATGATTCTGAAGCTACATCATATGGACTTATAATCATCTGCAGAATGCAATGTGCATGTAACCTTGGCATCGCATCTCTAACTTTTTCCTTGACTCCCCCACAGGACCATCGAGAGCCCCCGTATCCACAGTGCAGGAGGAAGAGCCTGAGCAGCCGGACTCCTCAGAGGAATCTGCAACCTCTGAGGGCGCAGCGTCATCAGAAATAAGCGCACCCAGCACCAGCGCAGACACTCACACCTCGGGGGGACCTTCGGGACATAGAGTAGAGTTGTCACCTGGTGTATCACAGCTCAAAAGTGAGCATCTGCAGATTGTGGAGGCAGGGACAGCAGTGGAGAGTCCTCGTCGGAGGGCGCAGGATCTGCCAGCTCGGCTCAGCTGCATGTCGGCCCTCTGCCTCTGGGTCCATCCGTAAGATCAGAGGTGATGGAACTCCAGGCACAGATGCAGGAGTCTCTGGCAGGTTTTGCCTCTCGGGTCGCTGTGAGTGTGGAGCGAATGGAGGCGTCCACTGCGAACATGAGCAGAGCCTTTGTGGAGTCATTGGCACATGAACGCATCAACATGGAAAGGATGGCTACCTACGTGGAAATGATTGCTGCCTCCGTGGTAAGGCTGGCTATGGTAGAGGAGAGGAGGGCTACGGCCATGGAGGAGGTTAGTCACCACGGTATGGAAAACATGGTGAGTGTTCAGAATAGAATGACATCTCTTGAGGAGCGATGGGCATCTATTGAACAGAGAAACCAGACCTTCATGGAAGTCCTTCTGAGTAGGACTGCCATTGCAGATACGGGTCCCCATGGCCCCCCTGATGTGCAGCAAGGTGCTCTCAAGCATCTTGCAGGCACTGAGGGGGACCTGACCCATGAGAGGGAGGTTGGTGGCAGACCTCAAGGAAGTGGGGGCTCCTCTCCAAGCGCTCACACTTCCATGCCACTGCAGAGCCCTCGGTCAGAGCCCCGCCGGAGTACACACCCAACGGAGATAGAGGTCTCAACCCCTGCACAGCTGCAGGAGCAGCAGACTGCTGGTGAGCCCTCACAGGCTTGACATCCCAGAGGATGCCCGCCAAAGGTGTCGAGACAGGAGCAGCAGGAAAGTGAGCAAGGGGCCTCCACATCTGCTGAAGCCACAGGGGAACCACTACGTAGGAGCACGCGTAAGAGGAAAATAAAGCACAAATAGTCACAAGGGTAGTCACTTGGGTGAAATGCTGTGTATTTTGTGGAAATGCCATCAGTTGTGTGTTTTTCATAAAAATTCTGATGGCAACTTCTGCAGTTGTGGCGTGTGTGATTTCGCGAATGGGGCTGGAGGTCCTCTAATGCCAAGAGGGGAAGGAAAAAAAGGCCTCCCATGCTTCTGGTAGGTGCCTCAGTTGAGGAAGCGCTGAGTGAGGGTGGCGAGAGGGGTCTCGCAGGAGGTCACACTGAAGATGGGTGTCAGGCTCCAAACTTCCACAGCTGTGGTTATGCCTTCTAAAAGTTCCCCCAGACCTGAGACAACAAAGTCCTGCCACCTGCAAATGATGACTGATCAAATATCCTCTTTAATGTTGGACCTGCAGCTGATAGTCAGCAAGCCAATAGTGTTCACGCCAGGTTTCACAGGCGTCATCCCCACCAGGCGCGTTTTACATGGGAAACGGGTTAAACAGGCAAGGGCCTGTTAAAATGGGATTATAAAGGCCAATCAGTGCTGTTTAAGGGCCCTAAAGACCAGTCCCGCCTGTTGCAGGCGGGATTGATTCGGGTCAATCAGACACACTTAGGTTAAAATGGCGTGGAGGCGGGAACCAGGCGGGGGGGGGGGTCGCGACCCCTAGGTTTCGCGATTTTAACCCCCCGCCCACTTCAAAGCCCGCCTCACGGCCCAATGAAAATCGAGGCCATGGAATCAGGGTCTTGCATTTAAATAACGCTTTTCACGACCTCAGGACATCCCAAAGTGTTTTACAGCCAATGAAGTACTTTTGAAGTGTAGTCACTGTTGCAATGTAGGAAACGCAGCAGCCAATTTGCGCACAGCAAGCTCCCACAAACAGCAATGTGATAATAACCAGATAATCTGTTTTCAATTATGTTGATTGAGGGATAAATATTGGCCGGGACACCAGGGAGAACTCCCCTGTTCTTCTTCAAAATAGTGCCATGGGATCTTTTACGTCCACCTGAGAGAGCAGATGGGACCTCGGTTTCACATCTCATCTGAAAGACGGCACCTCCGACAATGCAGCACTCCCTCAGTACTGCACTGTAGTGTCAGCCTAGATTTGTAATGCCACTAATCAAACATAGCACTAATCAAAATTAAGCAGAGCTTTCAAAAATAGCTAACTGGTTGTTGCACATGGGGGAATAGCAAATTATTGCAGTGCATAGGAGCACCAGCTCCTGTTGCTAATGCACAGAGTGGGCTTAAGCAGAGTGCACCTAAACAGAGCATAAAAGTTGGGTATTTGGAGAGAGTGGGAATTCAGTGCAGAGGGGGAGGAGGTACTGCTTTTTGCCTTCAATACTTGTAGTGGTTTGTGTTACAGGTAAATATTTAATTTAATTTACCTAGAACTTAAACTAGATCAAGTAATTAGTTAAATGACTAAACTATAAGCTAAGCCAATTAAATACATAAACTTTAATTAATTAAATAAATAAAACAAGGTTATATAGGGATGGCAGTGCAGGTAGTGTGCCACAACTGCAGCTTGTGCAAGTTTGTGGAGAGCATCGCGATCTCGGACGACATGTCTGCAGTAAGTGTCTCGAGGAACTTCAGCTGTTAGATAGGTACTGTTCTCTGCAGCCACGACCGAGAGTTCCAAAGGTTGTGTTGCCTGCCAGGATTAAAGACATCTCCTGGAGGAGAACTTGGAGTGGGAGGGGGAGGATCCTGTTGTCGTGGTCCACGTAGGAACCAATGACATAGGTAGAACTAGGAATGAGGTTCTGCTGAGGGAGTTTGAGGAGCTAGGATCCAAATTAAAAAGCAGAACCTGAAAGGTAATAATCTCTGGATTGTTACCTGGGCCACATGCAAATTGGCATAGGGACAAACAGATTAGAGGTTTAAATGCGTGGCTCAAAGAGTGGTGTGGGAGGAAGGGGTTTCAGTTCATGGGGCACTGGCACCAGTACTGGGGAGAGAGGGAGCTGTTCCATTGGAATGGGCTCCACTTAAACCGGGCTGGGACCAGTGTCCTGGCGAACCGAATAACTAGGGTGGTAGACAGGGCTTTAAACTAATGAAGGGGTGGTGGGAGGATTCAGGAAAGAGTAAATTTAAAAGCAGCGAGAGAAATGTCAAGGCTCTAGAGCAGAGTAGAGTTTTGGGTAAAAATAAACAGAGTGGTTGAGGAAGGGACAGAGAGAGTAACAAAGGTAATAAGGCATCAGTGACTAAGGTGACAGCAGGGAAAAAGAGAAATAAGTCAAAGCTAAAGGCACTATATCTGAATGCGTGAAGTATTCGCAACAAAATAGATGAATTAATAGCGCAGATAGAAATGAATAGGTTTGATCTAATAGCCATTACAGAGACGTGGTTGCAAAGTGGCCAAGGTTGGGAACTAAATATTCCAGGATACATAACTTTTAGAAGAGATAGGCAAAATGGAAAAGGAGGAGGGGTAGCCCTCATAATAATGGATGGGATAAAGACATTAGGATCTTAGCTCTGAAAATTAAGAAGTAGAATCAGTTTGGGTGGATCTAAGAAACAGCAAGGGGCAGAAAACATTGGTGGGAGTTGTTTAAAGGCCCCCAAACAGTAGTTGTAATGTAGGGCAGAGTATAAATCAGGAAATTAGAGGCACATGTAATAAGGGTAATACAATAATCATGGGGGACTTTAATCTACATATAGACTGGGCAAACCAAATTTGCAGTAAGAGTGTGGAGGATGAATTCATGGAATGTATGCAAAATAGTTTTCTAGATCAGTATGTTGAGGACCTAACTAGGGAACAGACTATTTTAGATCTAGTATTGTGCAATGAGAAAGGGTTAATTAATAACCTTGTAGTAAAGGGGCCTTTAGTGAAAATTGACCATAATATGATAGAATTTTTATATTGAATGATTTAGTTAAATCCGAAACTAGGGTCTTAATCTAAACAAAGCAAACTGCGTAGGTATGAGGGGCAAATTGGCAAAGGTAGATTGGGGAACTACCTTAAAAGGTATGATGGTAGAGAAGCAATGGCTAGCATTTAAAGGATTAATACATAATTTACAACAAATATACATTCCTTTAAGGCACAAAAACCCCACAGGAAAAGTGGTCCAACCGTGGCTAACAAGAGAAGTTAAAGATAGTATTAGATCAAAGGAAGAGGCTTATAATGCTGCCAAAAAGAGTAGTAAGCCTGAGGATTGGGAGGATTTTAGAAATCAGCAAAGGAGGACCAAGAAATTGATAAAGGGAAAATAGAATGAGAGTAAACTAGCAAAAGACATAAAAACTGACTGTAAAAGCTTCTATTGGTATGTAAAAAGGAAAAGATTAGCAAAAGTAAATGTGGGTCCCTTACAGGCTGAGACAGGAGAAATTATAATGGAGAATAAGGAAATGGCAGAGACATTAAACAAATACATTGGCCATGAAATTGAGAGGTTTATTGCCAGTCGTTACGGCCGGTTTTGCTGAAAAAATGGTGGTCGCCTCGCTTCTGCCCATTTCCGGCATAGAACGCAGCAGTCGGCATTTTGGGGAGGGCGGCAGTGCTGCCATTGCCTGCGCTTGCTGCCCACATTTAAATGGTGATGTGAATCATGTGCAACGCCTGAACTGACGCACGACTGCGATTTTGGATGTCACTGCTCTTGACACCGCCCTCTCCAAACCACGCACAGAAGAATGTGCCTGCAGCAGTACTATAGAGATGCTGCCTGCACTTCTTAAAGGGACATACACATCTTTCAGGGAAGTTTAAACTTTTGCTTTTGGACTTTTTTTTACATTTTATTGGAGTAGTGGCTTGGTGAAATACATTTAAAAAGTTGTTAAAGTCTGCAGGGAGTGTTGCTGTACATTTCCAGGGCTTTGGCTGTTAAAGGAAGGTCTCTGAGAACATCACTTTCTCACAGTCCTGGGGGCTCTAGTTGCAGTCCACCTTGGGCTGCAGCATCACATGGAGATGGAGCAGAGGCAGCAAAGGGGACAAGCTGCTCACAGAGGGAGGAGGAAGCTGTTAGATCCGTGTATTTTTGATGTAGTGTGTCCTTCAATGACTAGACACGAGACTGCAGGAACAATCAACAGGTATTTACTGGATTAGGGTTACTCTAAAACTAAACGTACAGATCCCTACTCAGGGTTTATATACAGGTGTGGTCACTGCTGGTACTACAGTATACAGGAGCTGTAAAAAGTAGTTCTCCCCTTAAAGGTACATACACTACAATTCCTCCCCTTTTAGATTGACAGTACCATAACATTCATTTAACAATTAACACTTTTAACATGCACATTAACTGAAAATAGTCCATTTATAAATTCAGTCTTTGGGGCGGCTTCCTGATCCTTTCTGGATAGCGCCTTTCCTGAGTGTCTTGTTCTTGGTGCGGAGGCCCCCTGTCGTCAGTTGGCTCATCAGCTTCCGATGCTACTGTTTCTGGGGTAGATGCTACCTGTATGTCGGGTTCATCATCAGGTGCGCGAGACATGGGGTTGACTCGTTCCTATGACTCTAGGATCTGGTCGACATGGCGTCTCACAATGTCCTCCCCAACATCCACTGTGTACATTAGTGGCCCCTGCCGTGTGCATATCGTTCCTGGTTGCCATTTCTCTGTTCAGTAGTCGCGGGCCAAGACTGGTTGCCCTACATTGAAGCTCCTTGTCGGCTTCTCATTGATGTGCTGGAATTGCTTATTCTCAACATCTCTTCGTACATTTGGTCTGAGCAAATCCAGACGAGATCTCAACCTTCGGTAAAAGAACATCATGGCCGGGGTCTGGTTGGTGACTGCATGTGTCGCATTTCTGTAGGCTAACAGGAAATTGTCCACCTTATGCTGCAGTGGAATGTCGTCATCGCACATGGCCCTTACTGCTTTCTTAAAGGTTTGTACGAACCTCTCAGCCAATCCATTTGTGGCTGGATGATTCGGGGCGGATGTGTAATGCCTTACCCCATTCCTTTTCATGAATCTTCGAAACTCTTCGGACACAAACTGTGGTCCGTTATCAGAGCAAATCTGCTCTGTCAAGCCGTTCCTGGCAAATAGGTCCGTAGGACGGCAATAGTTTTCTCCGTGGTGGTGGACGACATTTTGATCACCTCAGGCCATTTCGAGTGCGCATCCACGGCTATTAGAAACATTGAGTCCATGAATGGACCAGCAAAATCAATATGCACCCGTTGCCATGGAGATGAGGGCCACTCCCATGGGTGTAGAGGGGCATGTGGTGGTGCATTTTGGACCTTCTGGCATCCTGAGCAGCTCTTTGTCAGGTCCTCGATTTGCTTATCGATCCCTGGCCACCACACATAAGCCCTAGCAAGGCTTTTCATTTTTACCCCTCCCAGATGGCCTTCGTGAAGCTCATTGAGCACTCTCTCCCTTAACTTGGGTGGAATTACCACTCGGGATCCACACATCAAGGTCCCCTGGCATACTGACAGCTGTTCTCTTCTGGATGAGAATGCTGGCAACAGTGAGTCGCCATGTGTTGGCCATTCCTTCACCGTCAAATCATATACCCGAGACAGTGTCGGGTCATTTCGGGTCTCCTTCTCTATATCCGCGTTAGTTACTGGCAAGCGTTCAATTATAGTCGAATGAAATATTTCGACAGGGTCCACCGCTGGTGCCTCCTCCGCAGTAGGCAGTGGCAGGCGCGATAGCCCATCAGCGTTTCCATGCTGTTTCGTGCCCTTATGCTCGATTTCATATTGGTTCGCCCCTAGAAAAAGCGACCATCTTTGTAGCCGTTGCGCAGTCATCACCGGCACGCCCTTCTTTGGATTAAAGATGGAGACAAGTGGTTGGTGGTCCGTCAGCAAGGTGAACTTCTGCCCGTGCAGATAGTGGTTGAACTTTTTCACTCCCCACACTAGGCTGAGGGCCTCCCTGTCAATCTGGGCATAGTTACGCTCGGCTAAGGTTAGTGACCGAGACGCAAAGGCTACCGGCCTCTCCAAGCCGTCCGGGAACTTGTGCGACAGCACCGCTCCAATGCCATAGGGTGATGCATCACATGCCAACCGAATTGGTAGTGCTGGGTTGAAATGAGCCAACACTTCTTTTGATGTGATCAATTCTTTGCACTTCTGGAAAGCTCGTTTACATTCGTCATTCCACTTCCATGGTACCCCCATGCAGTAGGGTGTTCAGTGGGTGTAGTACTGTAGACAAATTCGGCAAGAACTTATGGTAGTAGTTCACCAGCCCGAGGAACGACCTCAGTTATGACACATTTTCCGGTGCTGGAGCCTTGACTACTGCTTCAATCTTTTCAGGGGACTTATGTAACCCCTCTTCATCAATAACGTGGCCACAATACGAGATCTGCTGCTGGAAAAACTCGCATTTGTGGCGATTTGCTCGGAGCCCATATTCCTTCAATCTAGTGAGCACCTGCTCCAGGTTGGCAAGGTGAGCACTGTCATTTTCACCCGTGACCAGGATGTCGTCCAAATAACACTGGGTCCCTGGAATCCCTTGCAGGACTTGATCCATTGCCCTTTGCCAAATAGCCGGAGCTGATGCTACCCCGAACACCAGCCGGTTGTATTGGTAGAGACCTTTATGAGTGTTGATCGTGAGGTACTGTTTCGATGCTTCTTCTACCTCCATTTGCAGGTACGCCTGGGCCAGATCAATCTTAGTGAAGCGTTTCCCTCCAGATAGCGAGGCGAAAATATCTTCAATCCGCGGAAGCGGATATTGTACCGTGTGAAGGACTGGGTTCACTGTCACCTTAAAGTCCCCACAGATGCAAACTTTCTTTGGTTCCCCAGGTGTATTACTCAACGACCTCTTCATTACAGGAACGATGGATGTGGCCCACTCGCTCCAGTCCACTTTGGACAGTACTCCTGAATGTTCCAAACCTTCCAGCTCTGCTTCGACGGCTGAGCGGATCGCATAAGGCACCGGTCTGGCCTTAAAAAACTTTGGGCTTGCATTTACCTCTATTTTGATCGTCGCTGTTATGTCTTTTAGTGTTCCAAGTCCCTCCTGGAACACTACTTGTGCGTCAGTTAGCATTTTTGACAGTCGTCCAGGTGTGGCGTCATCATCCTTTTTGGCATCTACAGTCAGTGCTTGTATGGAATGCCAATCTAGCTGTATCTTCCGGATCCATTCGCGTCCTAGTAGTGGTGGCCCTCCATCTGGCAATACATATAGGTCCATTTTTGGTGTTTCCTTACCGTTATATACAACATTCACCCTTATTTTTCCTTTGGGGTAGACTTTTTGCCCCGTGTACGTCTTCAAGACAATCTCTGTATCTCTCAAGGGTATATGTGAGAATAGCTGCTTGTAGTCCCTTCGGTTTATGACTGTTAGGGCTGATCCTGTGTCCAATTCCATTTTCACTTGGACTCCAGCTATCTTGAGCGTGACCCAGATAGTTTGATGATCCTCCATTTGGATCACCTTATGTAGTTTCAGACAACCCAGCTCCTTGCTTCCGGAGTCTGTATCACTTTTCTGTTCGTCTGAACTACTCTCTGTCACCTTATATACCTTCTTGGACTTCTCCTGTGGAGATTTCTTGCTGCTGGTTTTCTTTCCCGACCTGCAGACTCTTGCTATGTGTCCTACTTTTCCACACTGTCAGCACTCTTTGTCCTCAAACCAGCAATCATTATGGTCGTGTGTTGTTCTGCCGCAGCGGTAACACTTCACTGTTCCGTATGACATTTCATTTGTGCCATATTCTTGCGGTCTCCATTGTATCTCTGCAGCGCCCCGTGCGGTTGCTTCGTGTGATACTGCCATGCTGAAAGCCTTTTCCAGCGTAAGGTCCTTTTCAGATAAAAGCCGTTTCTGGGTTCCTTCACTTTGAAGCCCACACACAAACTTGTCCCTTAAGGTATCTGCCAGTCCCGCTCCAAACTGGCAGTGTTTCGATAGCTTACGCTGTTCCGTTAAATACTCAGCATTACTTTCATCTTTATGCTGGTTCCTTTTATGAAACTTAAATCTTTCTACTATCAGCAGCGGTGTGGGGTTTAAGTGGTTCTGTAGGGTTGACACTATGGCCTAGAAATTCAGTGCCCTTAGCACCGATTTTGCGGCGCTAGAGGGCCTAGCGCTGCAATTGGCGCCGGTTCCTAAATTGCCTGGGGCCCTTCCGCGGCGGTAGACCGGTAGCGCTGTGCCGGCACCGATGACGTCATCGGTGTGCGCAGCGTCCCGGTTGCCGTGGTAACCCGGCCCCAAGCCGAAATTCAGTTGCGCCCGCCTCGCCCGTGGCAGGCGCAACTAAGACTCTGGCAACAGAGTCTTCCCCCAGTGTGCGCCGGCGCATAAAGGTGGAGCAGCGGCCGGCCGCGTTCCCGGCGGCCGCCTGCCCGCACCTCCCTTCCCGGACTCCTGCATTCCCCCCCCGCGGCCCTGATCAGTGTCTCATGCGAGCCCGGCACTTCCCCGAGGTGCCGGGCTCAGATGTCGGCTCAATCCGCCGGACAGTTGTCGGCTGCAGGCAGCTCCTCCTTAACAGGAGGAGGAGGCCTGCAGTTCCCCCGCCTGCCGCACCGCATCGGGTGCCGCAGCGGGGGATTAGCGCCGGGAAACCCAAGTTCACGCCTGTTTTGAGGCGCTAAAGGAGGGTTTTAGCGCCCGCCGCCGTCTGGGCCCGGCGCACCCGAATTTTCATCAGGCGCTGCCGCATTACCGCTGGCGCAAACTTTCTGGCGCTACAGCCCTGGCAAGACCAGAACCCAATTTCTAGGCCTATGTTTCCAAAATCCTTGTCCACTGGCTTCTCTGGGGTTACTAGGTTTCGCAGTAAGCCATATGTTTTTGCACCCATGGAATTCAACAATACCAGTGCTTTCCTCTCATCTGGCACTTCATTCGCCTTGCAGTACACTTCTATGCGTTCGACATATGTCGTCCAATCTTCGACTTCATTGTCGAACGCTGTGATACTGCCACTCTTCGGCATCCCTGGGTGTGGTTAGACTGGCTCAAAATGGCGTTTTCCCGCGCTTCCCTTCTTCTCCGCTGCGGCTCAAAATGACATTTTCCCGCGCTCTCCCTTCTTCTCCGCTGCGGCTCAAAATGGCGTTTCCCGCGCTCTCCCTTCTTCTCCGCTGCGGCTGCTCGGCCCTTGAACACTGGCTGCACTCTGCGCGTTTCCCTTTCTTCCCCGCTGACGCTGCTCGGCCCTTGAACACCGGCTGCGCTCTGTGCATTTTCTTTCGCGCCTCTCTCTCTTCTCCCGTCGACGCCGTTTGGTCCTGAACACTGGCTGCGCCCTGTGCGCTCTACCCTCTCTCTTCTCCCGTCGACACCGTTCGGTCCTGAACACCGGCTGCACCCTGTGCGCTCTACCCTCTCTCTTCTCCCATCGACGCTGCTCGGCCTTTTCTGTGCCGTCGGTCGGCTCTAGCCGCCACTGTCCGGGAAGGGTCTGCACCGTACCTGTTGCCAGCCCGTTTCGCTGGACCACCATGACTGGAGAACCAAGCCCAGCTCTCAACAGCCTCCCCTGCGATGCTCAATCTCTACTGGATGACTGGGCGGTTGCTTGTGGTCGACGCCCGTGCTTCTGGCCTCAACTTTCTTCCACTGTTCTCCAGGAGCGAATCCCTGGGAGGTAATGCAGAGTTGCAGGTAGGTTCGAATCTGCCTCATCGCCACTGTTAGATCCGTGTATTTTTGATGTAGTGTGTCCTTCAATGACTAGACACGAGACTGCAGGAACAATCAACAGGTACTTACTGGATGAGGGTTACTCTAAAACTAACCGTACAGATCCCTAATCAGGGTTTATATACAGGTGTCCTCACTGCCGGTACTACAGTATACAGGAGCTGTAAAAAGTAGTTCTCCCCTTAAAGGTACATACATTACAGAAGCAGAAGAGGAAAAAGCAGTAGAGGAGGAAGCAGAAGGAAGGAGGCAACCCAGACAGCCCCTTTCTGGCCGGGATATCCGGGACCTAATCATACGCCTGCGGTACCAGTGAACACATCCCCAATTCCCCTTTCAACATTTGTCCCACGCTTTACCTTCCCTCTGTTACTGACCATCACAGCGTCCTCTTGGCCGCAATGCTGAAATAAAAGCCACCACAAAGCAAACTTTCCAATCCAACTTTATCCATATATGCATCCAATATTACACCAAAAAAATCAATTAATCACCCTTGTGCATTCTCTTAGTAACTGTCTTGTGTGTGCCTTTGCCTCTGCTAGTGATGTTACGCAGTGCTACCCCAATGGCTGATGAAAAGCTGCTGACTTTCAGTGGGGGACACTGCAGGTGGTCTTGCAGGACGACCTTGAGGAGCTGGTGGCTGGGTGTGTCAAATCGAGCGATGGTGTTTCTTCTTCTTCACTCTCCTTTCCCTCTTTTTGGTCAACCACTGGCTGGGCAGGTTGGATTTTTTGGGTGTCTGAAATGTGGAAGGCACAAGGGAGTCTTGTGGTGAGGGGAGGGGCGTAAAGCAGGAGGTGTATGCTTACACCATGTGCTGCTTATAAATCAGAAGAGATTGTGGGATGAGGGGGAGTGGGATGTGAAAAGGAGGCTAACGTATGAGGATACCAGCATTTTGTATCCTTTCAGCCTCGCTACTGGCCAAGGGCTCATCCATGCCCCTGCCAAGAATGGCCAGCACCATCTCTTCCAAGAGGGTGAAGTGAAGCTAGGAATGTGAGGTGTGCCTCATGTTTGGTAGAGATTGTTGGTAGGTGAGTGATTGGGGGGGGGGGGTGTCATGCAGTGAGCAGTGTGTGAGGCTAGTGGTGCAGTTGGTAGGAGATGGCTTTTGACCACTCGTCTGAGGTCATGAAACTTCTTTGGGCACTGGAGCCAGGTCCTGCAGAGACACTGCTGGCAGTGACAGCGTCAGCAATCTGGTCCCACATCCTTCTTTCTGGAGGGCCTCTTGGCCCCCTGTGGGTAGAGGACCAATCTTCCAGTGTTGAACCCCTGCATAAAGCTGGAGTGCTGCTGCCAAGACCCTGGGTGCCCTTTCCCTGGCCTATTGAACCATTTGTGTTACTGCTGAAGCATTTTTAGCATTTTTTATGTGCAGAAGGCAATTCAGTTTTCAGAGCTGCAGATTGCCTAGTTCTGAAGTATTTTAATTTTTTTCAGAAGGCAGTTCAGCTTTAAGGGCTAGAGACTGCCTTGAAAAGGAACAGGCTACCTTTAAGTAAAGGCAGCGTTCCTCCAGCAATGCGAACTTGGGTCCCCTGCCGAGCGGACAGCCTGTCAGCAGTATGTTAGTCGCTAGGTTGTGCGCTACAATCATTTAAATGAGCAAGCAGCACCAAATTGATGCCAGCTATGCCTGCGCCCGTTTTCGGGCCTTATCGAATTTCACCCCTTTGTATTTGTCTTCACGGAAGAAGGCACAAAGAACATTGCAGAAATAGTGGGGAACCAAGGGTCTAGTGAGAATTAGGAACTTAAAGAAATTAATATTAGTAAAGAAATAGTGCTGGAGAAATTAATGGGACTAAAAGCAGACAAATCCCCTGGACCTGATGGCCTACATCCTAGGGTTCTAAAAGAGGTGGCTACAGAGATAGTGGATGCATTGGCTTTGACCTTCCAGAATTCCCTAGATTCTAGAATGGTCCTTGCGGATTGGAAAATAGCAAATGTAACCTCGCTATTCAAGAAAGGAGGGAGAGAGAAAACAGGGAACTACAGGCCAGTTAGCCTGACATCTGTAGTGAGGAAAATGCAAGAATCTATTATTAGGGATGTGGTAACAGGAGACTTAGAAAATCATAATAAGATTGGGCAGAATCAACACAGATTTATGAAAGGGAAATCGTGTTTAACAAATCTGTTTTTTGAGATTGTATCTAGTAGGGTAGATAAGGGGGAACCAGTAGATGTGGTGCATTTAGATTTTCAGAAAGCATTCAATAAGGTGCCACACAAGAGATTATTCACAAAATTACAGCTCATGGGATTGGGAGTAATATATTAGCATGGATTGAGGATTGATTAATGGACAGAAACCAGAGAGTAGGAATAAATGGGTCATTTACGGGTTGGCAGGCTTTAACTAGTGGGGTACCACAAGGATCAATGCTTGGGCCTCAGTAATTCACAATCTACACCAATGACATAGATGAGGGGACCACGTGTAATGTATCCAAGTTTGCTGATGATACAAAGCTAGGTGGGAAAGTAAGTTGTGAGCAGGATACAAAGAGGCTGCAAAGGGATATAGACAGGTTAAGTGAGTGGGCAAGAAAATGGCAGATAGCATATAATGTGGAGAAATGTGAAGTTTTCCAATTTGGTAAGAAAAATAGAAAAGCAGAACATTTTTTAAATGGTGAGAGATTGGGAAATGTTGGTGTTCAGGGAGACCTGGGTGTCCTTGTACACGTATCACTGAAAGTTAACATACAGTCACAGCAAGCAATTAGGAAAGCAAATGGTATGTTAGCCTTTGTTACAAAATAATTGGAGTATAAGAGTGAAGGGGGGAAAATTCAGTGCCTTATCACCTCCCGTTTGTGCCAACAGATGATGATAATGGGGCGCTAGAACAGTAACGCCGGGGCGAGGCAAATCCAGTGCTGCACGCCGAACCCGGCCCCCCGCAGTGCCGCCACTAGCAGTTATCGCTGGGAGCCTCAACGCCAGGTGGATCGTGACATCAGTGAGTGTGCAATGCCCACTGGCCGTCCGAACAGCAAAATTGATAGTCGCCACCTACCTTAAAGCCTGGAGGTAACAGCGACAGGGAGAGCTGGTGTGAAGCACCAGGACGTCGGCTCCAGGGATGTTATTTAAAGGGATCATCAGTAGAGTCGCAGCTGTAGGTTAGTGGAGTGTCAGTGCTTTCTTGTCTGTTTCACATAATGCAACAGTGTCATTCCATCATTTCAACATTATTTACTATCAGGAGCATTGTGGCAACTAAAGAGTAGCTACATTTATTCTAAAAAAAATCAGACTGCTACACTTGGTTCTATTAATGGGGACTACTGGCAGTCGGCCTCGCTCTCCAGGATCTATGGCGGAGGGAGCAAAGGCAGTGAGAAAGACTGGAGCATGTGGCCGGAGGGAGGAGAAGGGCCATCAGGGCTCTCAACAGGAGGCCTTACCCTCCGAGGGAATTCCAAGAGAGCTTCTTCTACCTCCAATTTAGCAAGGAGCAGTGTATTAGAAGGCTCTGCTTCACCAAGGAGGTGGTCACTGAACCCTGCCACCTGTGGTAACCAGACCTCCGGCCTCAGATCAGGGAGGGCCACGGCTCTCTCAGTGGCAGTCAAGGTCACCATCGCCCTTAATTTCTTTGCCAGAGGATCCTTCCACTCTGCCACAGGAGATATAGCGAACATCTCGCAGTTCGCCATCCATCGCTGCATCCGGGAGGTGACAGAAGCTCTCTACAGTAGGAGGAGGGACTACATTTCCTTCCCCATCACCAGAGAGAAGCAGGACAAACGTGCATGTGGCTTTGCCAGGATTGCAGTATTCCCCATGGTGCAGGGCACCATTGACTGCACCCATGTGGCTTTGCAAGCACTGCATAACAATCATGAGATCTTCCATAACCGCAACAGCTACCACTCATTTATTGTGCAGTTGGTTTGCGACCACAGACAGCGAATCCTCAATGTGAATGCCTGCTATCCTGGCAGCAGCCACGATGCTTTCATAGAAAAATAGAAACATAGAAGATAGGAGCAGGAGTAGGCCATTCGGCCCCTTGAGCCTGTTCCGCCATTTAATGAGATCATGGCTGATCATCCAAATTCAGTACACTGTCCGTGCTTTCTCCCCATATTCCTTGATCCCTTTAGCCTTAAGAAATATATCTAACTCCTTCTTGAATATATTTAATGAATTGGCCTCAACTGCCTTCTGTGGTAGAGAATTCCACAGGTTCACCACTCTCTGGGTATAGATATGTGAAGAGAAAAAGATTGGTGAAGTCAAGCGTAGGTCCCTTGCAGTCAGAATCAGGGGAATTTATAATGGGGAACAAAGAAATGGCAGACCAACTAAATACATATTTTGGTTCTGTCTTCACAAAGGAGGACACAAATAACCTCCCAGAGATGCCGGGGAACATAGGGTCTGATGAAAGGGAGGAACTGAAAGAAATCAGTATTTGTAGGGAAATGGTGTTAGGGAAATTGATGGGATTGAAGGCCGATGAATCCCCAGGGCCTGATAATCTACATCCTAGGGTACTTAAGGAAGTGGCCCTAGAACTAGTAGATGCATTGCTGATCAGCTTCCAACATTCGATGGAATCTGGAACAGTACCCATGGACTGGAGGGTAGCGAATGTTACCCAATATTCAAAAAAGGTGGTAGAGAGAAAACGGGGAATTACAGACCGGTAAGCCTGACATCGGTAGTGGGGAAAATGCTAGAGTCCATTATAAAAGATGTAATAGCAGAGCACTTGGAAAACAGTGACGGGATCGGACAAAGTCAACATGGATTCACAAAAGGTAAATCATGCTTGACTAATCTACTGGAATTTTTTGAGGATGTAACTGGTAAAATAGATAAGGGAGAACCAGTGGATGTGGTGTATCTGGACTTTCAGAAGGCCTTCGATAAGGTCCCGCATAAGAGATTAGCATGTAAAGTTAAGGCACATGGGATTGGGGGCAAGGTATTGACTTGGATAGAGAACTGGTTGGCAGACAGAAAGCAAAGAGTTGGAATAAACGGGTCTTTTTCCGAATGGCAGGCAGTGACTAATGGGGTACCGCAGGGATCGGTCCTTGGACCCCAGCTATTCACAATATATATTAATGATCTGGATAAGGGAACTAGATGTAATATCTCCAAATTTGCAGACGACACAAAGCTGGGTGGGCGTGTGTGCTGTGAGGAGGATGTCGAGAAACTCCAGGATGATTTGGACATGTTGGGTGATTGGGCAGAAACATGGCAGGTGCAATATAACGTGGATAAATGTGAGGTTATCCACTTAGGTGGCAAAAACAGGAAGGCAGATTATTATCTAAATGGCAATAGATTGGGAGAAGGGGAAGTGCAATAAGACCTGGGTGTCCTTGTGCACCAGTCCCTGATGGTATGCATGCAGGTGCAGCAGGCGGTTAAGAAGGCAAATGGTATGTTGGCCTTCGTAGCGAGAGGGTTTGAGTACAGGAACAAGGATGTCTTGCTGCAGTTGTACAGGGCCTTGGTGAGACCACACCTTGAGTATTGTGTGCAGTTTTGGTCGCCTTATCTGAGGAAGGATGTTCTTGCCATGGAAGGAGTTCAGCGAAGATTCACCAGGCTGATACCTGGGATGGCAGGAATGACGTATGAGGAGAGATTGGGTCGATTGGACTTGTACTCGCTAGAGTTTAGAAGAATGAGAGGTGATCTCATTAAAACTTATAAAATTCTGACAGGACTGGACAGACTAGATGCAGGAAGGATGTTCCCGATGGTTGGGGAGTCCAGAACCAGGGGACACAGTCTAAGGATAAAGGGTAGGCCATTTAGGACAGAAATGAGGAGGAATGTCTTCACCCAGAGAGTGGTGAACCTGTGGAACTCTCTACCACAGAAGGCGGTGGAGGCCAGTTCATTAAATATATTCAAGAAGGAGTTGGATATATTTCTTAAGGCTAAAGGGATCAAGGGGTATGGGGAGAAAGCAGGCACCGGGTACTGAATTTGGATGATCAGCCATGATCGCATTGAATGGCGGAGCAGGCTCGAGGGGCCAAATGGCCTACTCCTGCTCCTATCTTCTATGTTTCTATGTTTCTATGAAGAAATTCCTCCTCATCTCAGTCCTAAATGGCTTACCCCTTATCCTTAGACTGTGACCCCTGGTTCTGGACTCCCCCGCCATCGGGAACGTCCTTCCTGCATCTAGTCTGTCTAGTCCTGTTAGAATTTTATAAGTTTCAATGAGATCCCTTCTCATTCTTCTAAATTCTAGCGAATATAAGCCTAATCGACCCAATCTCTCTTCATACTTCATTCCTGCCATCCCAGGTATCAGTCTGGTGAATCTTCGCTGCACTCCCTCCATAGCAAGAACATCCTTTCTTGGATAAGGTGACCAAAACTGCACACAATACTCAAGGTGTGGTCTCACCAAGGCACTGTACAACTGCAGCAAGACATCCTTGCTCCTGTACTCGAATCCTCTTGCTATGAAGGCCAACATACCATTTGCCTTCTTAACTGCCTGCTGCACCTGTATGCTTACCTTCAGCGACTGGTGCACAAGGACACCCAGGTCTCGTTGCACTTCCCCTTCTCCCAATCTATTGCCGTTCAGATAATAATCTGTCTTCCTGTTTTTGCCACCAAAGTGGATAACCTCGCATTTATCCACATTATACTGCATCTGCCATGAATCTGCCCAATCACCCAACCTGTCCAAATCATACTGGAGTTTCTCTGCATCCTCCTCACAGCACACACGCCCACCCAGCTTTGTGTCGTCTGCAAACTTGGAGATATTACATCTAGTTCCCTCGTGATGCGCTATCAATTACTCAAAAGACTGAGGTTAAGCGAGTAACTAACAGGCTTTTATTAACAAGAGAATGAAGGTGTGCCTCGAGTGGTCGACCAGTCCAGAATACAGAGGGACTGTGGAGCAGTCACCTTTATACCTGGACTCGTGGGAGGAGTCAGCTGAGGCATGTACAGACATGTACACAGTGGAATACAAACACCCACACAGGCAGGTATAACAGTGGTTTACCACATTCACCCTTTGTTTAAAAATGAGTCCGGCGGGGTGAAGTGTATTTAAAAGTTTGTGTATTGGAGTCTCTCCGGAGGTCTTGTCTGCCGCTGTGATCGACGTGGCGACGGCAGGGGTAGTGAAGCTTCCGGCGTCGAGTCCCGCGTAGGCTGGGGCACTGGTGTGTAGTCCTCGTGGGTGTTGAGCGGGTCGCGGGGCCCAGGCTTGCCGTCTGCTGGGGTTGGATATTGGATCGTGGGGGGGGGTGGTAGTGGGTAGTGGGTTACTGGGGCCCCCGAGGGTGCGAGGTCTCGTATGGAGACTGTGTCCTCCCGCCCGTCCGGGTACGCAATGTAAGCATACTGGGGGTTGGCGTGGAGGAGGTCGACCCTCTCGACCAGGGGGTCCATTTTATGGGTCCTCACGTGTCTTCTCAGTAGGACCGGCCCTGGGGACGTCAGCCATGGCGGTAGCGATGTCCCCGATGTGGACTTCCTTGGGAAGACAAACATTTTCTAATGAGGGGTGGCGTTAGTGGCAGTGCAGAGCAGTGACCGAATAGAGTGGAGCGCATCGGGGAGCACATCCTGCCAGCGGGAGGTCGGAAGGCCCCTAGACTTTAAGGCTAGCAGGGCGGCCTTCCAAACTGTCGCATTCTCTCTTTCCACCTGTCCGTTCCCCCGGGGGTTGTAACTGGTGGTCCTGCTTGTGGTAATACCCCTAGCGAGCAGGTACTGGCGGAGTTCGTCGCACATAAACGATGAGCCCCGGTCGCTATGGATATAGCTGGGGAAACCGAACAGGGTGAAGAGGTCGTTCAGACATTTAATGACCGTGGCACTGGTCATGTCCAGGCAGGGGATGGCGAACGGGAAACGGGAGTACTCATCAATAATGTTGAGGAAGTACACATTGCGGTCGGAGGAGGGGAGAGGCCCTTTAAAATCAACGCTCAGGCGCTCGAAGGGGCGAGTGGCTTTTATCAGGTGAGCCCTGTCTGGTCTATAAAAGTGCGGTTTCCACTCAGCGCAGACTTGGCAGTTCCTGGTCATGGTCCTGACCTCCTCAATGGAGTAAGGCAGGTTGCGGGCCTTGATGAAGTGGAAGAACCTGGTGACCCCCGGGTGGCAGAGGTCATTGTGGAGGGCCCGCAGTCTATCGATCTGCGCGCTGGCGCAGGTGCCACACGATAGAGCATCCGGGGGTTCATTGAGCTTCCCGGGCCGGTACAAGATCTCGTAATTGTAGGTGGAAAGTCCGATTCTCCACCTCAAGATCTTGTCGTTTTTGATTTTGCCCCTCTGCTTGTTGTTAAACATAAAAGCAACTGAACGCTGGTCAGTGAGCAGGGTAAATCGTTTTCCGGCCAGGTAGTGCCTCCAATGACGCACAGCCTCCACAATAGCCTGGGCCTCCTTCTCAACAGCGGAGTGTCTAGTCTCCGGGCCCTGGAGGGTTCGTGAAAAGGCCACGGGTCTCCCCGCCTGATTAAGGGTAGCGGCCAGGGCAAAGTCGGACGCGTCGCTTTCCACCTGGAAGGGGATGGATTCGTCCACTGCGTGCATGGTGGCTTTGGCAATGTCTTCCTTGATACAGTGGAAGGCTAAGCGGGCCTCTGCCGTCAAGGGAAAAGAGGTGGACTTGATCAGCGGACGGGCCTTGTCCGCATAGTAGGGGACCCACTGGGCGTAATAGGAGAAAAACCCTAGGCACCTCTTCAGGGCCTTGAGGCAGTGGGGCAGTGGGAGTTCCATAAGGGGACGCATCCGGTCGGGGTCGGGACCGATGACTCCGTGTTCCACAACACAGCCAAGGATGGCGAGGCGGGTTGTGCGGAATATGCACTTCTCCTTGTTATACGTCAGGTTCAGGAGTTGGGCGGTGCAGAGGAATTTTTCGAGGTTTGTGTCATGGTCCTGCAAGTCATGGCCGCAGATGGTCACATTGTCCAGATATGGGAAAGTGGCCTGCAACGCATTTTGATCGACCATCCGGTCCATCTCCCTTTGGAAGACGGAGACCCCGTTGGTGACGCCAAAGGGAACCCTAAGGAAGTGATAGAGGCGGCCGTTTGCCTCAAAGGCAGTATACTGGCGGTCCTCAGGGCGGATAGGGAGCTGGTGGTACGCTGATTTCAGGTCAATGGTCGAGAAGACGCGGTACTGCGCGATCTGGTTGACCATATCAGCTATGTGGGGGAGTGGGTAAGCGTCCAGCAGGGTGTAGCGATTTATTGTCTGGCTGTAGTCGATGACCAGGCGCTGCTTCTCGCCGGTCTTAACACCACAACCTGGGCTCGCCAGGGGCTGGTGCTGCCCTCAATAATCCCCTCCTTCAGGAGCCGCTCCACTTCGGTTTTAATGAAAACCCTGTCCCCGGCACTGTATCGCCTGCTCTTTGTGGCGATGGGCTTACAGTCGGGGGTGAGGTTAGCAAACAGTGGGGGGGGGGGGTGACTCTGAGTGTGGAGAGGTTGCACCTGGTGCGCGGCGGGCAGTTTGGAAGCTGCTGGCTGCGGACTGTGAGTGGGGGGAGGGGTCCACCGTACGCCATCGTAACACTTTTAAGGTGGCACTGAAAATCTAACCCCAGTAGAACGGCAGCGCAGAGGTGGGGCAGGACCAGAAGTTTAAAATTATCGTACACAGTCCCGTCTAAGAGTGTCACCACGCAGTAGCCGCCAATGTCCGCCGACTGGGACTCGGAGGCCATAGAAATCCGCTGGTGCGCAGGCAGGACTGGGAGAGAGCAACGCCGCACCGTGTCGGGGTGGATGAAGCTCTCCGTGCTCCCAGAGTCAAAAAGGCAGGTTGTTTCGTGACCATTTACCTTAATGTCCATTGTGGACCGGGCCAGTTGGTGCGGTCTCGCTTGGTCCAGCATAACGGAGGCCAGCGTAGGGGTCGGTGTGTCGCTGCGGGTATCAGATGAGGCGGTGTTGGGGGCCTGCTGCATCCCGGCTGGCGTCCAAGATGGCGGCGTCCATGATCCCCATGTGGCTGGAGGCGTCCAAAATGGCTGCTGTTCCGGTGGTTCGCACATGGCTGGGGGAGGCCCAAGATGGTGGCCCGCACGGCCCACACGCGGCGCTGCTGGGGTTCGGGGTGGCTTTGGCCCTGCAGACGCTGGCGTAGTGTCCCTTCTTCCCGCAGCCCAAGCAGATCGCATTTTTCCCCGGGCAGCGCGCTCTGGGGTGTTTGGCCTGGCCACAGAAGTAGCATTTCTGGCCTTGGGACACTGCTGCGGTAATTGGGCCGTTGCTGGGATGTGGCTGGGGTGGCACGGCGCTATGAGACGGTCCTACCGTGTCCCAGGCTGTCGTTCCCCGCGGCGTCCACGGCGCAGAGGAGTCGGCATCCATGCCCCGGTAGGCTGCGTCCAATGATAGTGCGAGTTCAGAGGCCTTATTGAGGTCGAGCTCACTCTGCTCCAACAGTCGCTGTTGGGTGTAATTGGACCTGTGGCCCGCTACAAAAGCGTCTCGGATAAGTTCCTCTGTGTACACGGCGGCCTTTACATCCTTACAACCACAGGCCCGGCCAAGCACAGACAGTGCCTGAAGGTATTCCTCGGTCGATTCCCCAGGTTGTTGTTTACGACTCCCCAGGAGGTGCCTGGCGTACACCTCGTTCACTGGGCGCGTGTACTGGTCCTTGAGGAGCTTGAGAGCAGCCGTGTACGAGGTCGCGTCCTGGATGACCGAGTACGCTCGGTGGTTCACTTTGGAGGTCAGGACATCCAGTTTGTCCTCATCCGATTTGACCGTTGCAGCGGAGGCGATCAGAAATCTTTCAAAGCACCTAAGCCAGTGAGCAAACTTGGTGGATGCGTCCGCCTCCCGATGGTCTAAGTCCAGGCATGCTGGTGTGAGGATCTTCTCCATTATAAAAAAATCTTGTTAATAAAATTGATGCGCTATCAATTACTCAAAAGACTGAGGTTAAGCGAGTAACTAACAGGCTTTTATTAACAAGAGAATGAAGGTGTGCCTCGAGTGGTCGACCAGTCCAGAATACAGAGGGACTGTGGAGCAGTCACCTTTATACCTGGACTCGTGGGAGGAGTCAGCCGAGGCATGTACAGACATGTACACAGTGGAATACAAACACCCACACAGGCAGGTATAACAGTGGTTTACCACACCTCGTCTAGATCATTTATATTGTGAATAACTGGGGTCCTAGCACCGATCCCTGCGGTACCCCACTAGTCACTGCCTGCCACTCGGAAAAAGACCCGTTTATTCCAACTCTTTGCTTCCTGTCTGCCAACCAGTTCTCTATCCAAGTCAGTACCTTACCCCCAATCCCATGTGCTTTAAATTTGCACACTAATCTCTTATGCGGGGCCTTATCGAAAACCTTCTGAAAGTCCAAATACACCACATCCACTGGTTCTCCCTTATCTATCCTACTAGTTACATCCTCAAAAAATTCCAGTAGATTAGTCAAGCATGATTTACCTTTTGTAAATCCATATTGACTTTGTCCGATCCTGTCACTGTTTTCCAAGTGCTCTGCTATTACATCTTTTATAATGAACTCTAGCAATTTCCCCACTACCGATGTCAGGCTTACTGTCGGTCTATAATTCCCCGTTTTCTCTCTACCACCTTTTTTAAATAGTGGGTTACATTAGCTACCCTCCAATCCAATGGGAACTGTTCCAGAGTCTATAGAATTTTGGAAGATGACCAGCAATGCATCTTCTCCTTCTTCTTCTTAGGCAGTCCCTCGGAACCGAGGATGACTTGCTTCCACATTAAAAATGAGTTTGCAGGTGACTGATGAGTCCAATGCGGGACCTACAGTCTCTGTCACAGGTGGGGCAGACGGTGGTTGAAGGAGCAGGTGGGTGGGGTGCCTGGGTTGACGTGCGCTCCTTGCGCTTGGCTTCCGCTTGCTCCCGGCGAAGAGACTCGAGGTGTTCGGCGCCTTCCCGGATGCTTCTTTATTTCTAGGGCCACTTCCTTAAGTACCCTAGGATGTAGATTATCAGGCCCTGGGGATTCATCGGCCTTCAATCTCGTCAATTTCCCTAACACCATTTCCCTACAAATACTGATTTCATTCAATTCCTCCCTCTCATTAGACCCTATGTTCCCCGACATCTCTGGGAGGTTATTTGTGTCCTCCTTTGTGAAGACAGAACCAAAGTATGTACTTAATTGGTCTGCCATTTCTTTGTTCCCCATTATAAATTCCCCTGATTCTGACTGCAAGGGACCTGCGCTTGACTTCACCAATCTTTTTCTCTTCACATACCTATAGAAGATTTTACAGTCAGTTTTTATGTTCCCTGAAAGCTTACTCTCATACTCTATTTTCCCCCTCTGAATGAATCCCTTTGTCCTCCTTTGTTGAATCCTAAACTGCTCCCAATCCTCAGGTTTACTGCTTTTTCTGGCCAGTTTATATGTCCTCTCCTTGGATCTTATGCTATCCCTAATTTCCCTTGTTATCCACTGTTGAGTCACCTTTTTTGTTTTATTTTTATGCCAAATAGGGATGAACAAATTCTGTAGTTCATCCATGTGATCTTTAAATGTTTGCCATTGCCTATCCACTGTCAACCCTTTAAGTAACGTTCCCCAATCCAGCCTAGCCAACTCGCGCCTCATACCATCTTAGTTTCCTTTATTTTAAATTCAGGACCCAATCTTGGAGTCACCCAATCTCCAGCCACCACGTCAAGTTCGTGTCTGGCTGGTTGGAGACGAGGAGTATCCGCTCTCCACCTGGCTCATGACTCCCCTCCACAACCCCAACACTCCTGCCCAGCACTCATATAATGAGAGTCAAGCAGACCATCAGGGTGTTCAATCAACGGTTCCGCTGCCTTGACCGCTCGGGAGGAGCACTCCAGTACTCGGCTGAGCGGGTGTCCCATTTCATAGTGGTCTGCTGCATGCTCCACAACTTGGCCATCATGAGGGCCCGGCCCTTGTCATCAAGGATTGCGGGACCACCTCAGGAGGAGGAAGAGAGAGGAGGAGGAGGAGGAAGAGGAGGAGGACGATGAAGAGGATGAGGAACAGGAGTGAGGGAGGAGGCAGCCATTCAATCGACCTTCCGGAAGGGCAGTCTGTGACCGCTGCGGGTTGAATAAATTAAACCCCAGATCCCCATTGCTCACCACATCCCCATCATTCCATCCCTGTTGCTGGCCATATCACAGCCCAAAGCTGAAATGAGAGACACCACAAAAGAATCCAAACTGAATTAATAAATTTATCAATAATCAGTGAACATATATTTATATCAAAAATATTAACTATTCACCCTTGTGCAATCCCTTAGTGCCTCTCATTACTGTGTCTTTGCCTACTCTAGTGCTCCTACAAAGTGTTGGCCCAGTGGCTGCAGCAAGGCTGCTGAGTGTCCGTGCGCGAGACTTCAGAAGGCCATGCAGGACGCCCTCAACCAGCTCTGGGCCTGGAAGGCCCGGCTGTAGACTGCACTACCTCAACATGGGCGGCAGAAGACTGGGCTGGCTGGATATTCATTTATTGGATCTGGGCATCACTGGCAAGGCCAGCATTTATTGCCCATCCCTAGTTGCCCTCGAGAAGGTGGTGGGGAGCTGCCTTCTTGAACCGCTGCAGTCTGTGTGGTGAAGGTACACCCACAGTGCTGTTAGGTAGGGAGTTCCAGGATTTTGACCCAGCGATGATGAAGGATCGGCGATATACTTCTAAGTCGGGATGGTGTGTGACTTGGGGGGGAACTTGGAGGTGATGCGACTGCTGCCCTTGTCCTTCTAGTTGGAAGAGGTGCTGTCGAAGAAGCCTTGGCGAGTTGCTGCAGTGCATCTTGTAGATGGTACACTACACGGTGGTGGAGGCAGTGAATGTTTAAGGCGGTGGATGGGGGGCCAAACGGGCTGCTTTGTCCTGGATGGTGTCGAGCTTCCTGAGTGTTGTTGCAGCTGCACTCATCCAGGCAGGATGACAGGCAGCAACAAGGGTAACAGTGGAGTGACAGTGGTGGGAGCAGGAATGTGGTCATCCTGAGAGAGGACAGCAGCTTCCTGCTCCACTGACCCACTGCCACTCCCCCGGGGCAGCACCTCAGGATCACTAGCAATCTGTTGGAGCACAGATTGTTGGCCTGCTTGACGGTGGTAGACCCAGCCACGATGGCAGCAGTCAGAGCTTGTATGGCATCAAGCATAGACTGCATTACAGCATCAAGACGTTGCGTTGCTTCTGCCTGTGCTGCAATGGATGCTGGCAGATTGCCCATCACACGCAGCATCAGGTCTGGGTTGCCACAGTCTCTCTGGGAGTCCACCATCCTTTCCAGACTGGAAACGATGGGCTCCATGGTGTGCGCAGAGCCTTGTGCAATGTTGGAAGTAGACTCCTGCATGCTCCTTATCATTGCTGAGAGGCTCTCGGCACCCTTGCCATTGCACCCATCATCTCCGTGTGCATGCCCATCACCCTTCTTCTAAACGCCTCCCCATTGAGGTCCTCATCTGCGTTTTGTGCAGCAGAACTCGCACGCGAACTCGCCCCCCAGGGAGCTGGCCCCCGAGCTACCCTGTCCCCCTGGCCTTGCTGCAGCCCACTCATCCCCGCTGCCTCACCCTGTGCAGATTCCACGACTATACTAGCCTCTAAAGAACTGACCACTGCCTAATCCGTTCCGTTATTTCCATCAACCTAACCTCAAAATGGTGGCGGCAACAGAAACGTTGCTGCAGAAAAATCAATGCTGAAGGACTCAAAGACCCTGCAAAGAAAGCCATATTCAATCAATGCCTCATAGCTAATCTGATGACTCCCAATGAACCGGAGCCGCAGAGTGTCCATAGTGCCTGGTCTGCCCTTAAGTCCACCATAATTAGCACCTGCGAAGGGACTCTTAGTTACTCTACCAGAAAACATCAAGACTGGTTTGATGAGAATGACCAGGGGATCCAGGAGCTAATAAATCGTAAACATAAGGCGTTCTTGAATTGGACACATCATCACAACTCACGGGAAAGACAGATTTACAGACAACTGAAGGCCGAGGTCCAACAAAAAACTCGTGACCTAAAGAACAGAAGGTGGGTGGAAAGAGCGCAGGAGATCCAGCAACTAGCCGACAACCATGACGTGCATGGATTCTTCAGCGCAGTGAAGACCATCTACGGCCCAAGCACCCAAGGACCTAGCCCGCTGAGAGCTAAGAATGGTGAGGTGCTTATCAAGGACAGAGAGGCAGTCAGTGCCCGCTGGAAGGAGCACTTTGAAGATCTTCTCAACCAAGACTCCGTCTTTGACGTGAGTGTCCTTGACTCCATCCCACAGCGTGTTATCTAATGCAGATGAGGACTAGCTCAGCCCGGCATGAGGTTGAAAAGGCCATTCAACAGCTGCAAAACAACAAGGCTTCCAGAGCAGATGAAATCCCCGCCGAAGTACTAAAGCATGGCGGAGAAGTACTCTTGATGTGAATCCATGACGTTATCTCCTTTATCTGGAAGGAGGAGAGCATGCCAGGAGATTTCAGAGACGCCATAATTGTGACCATCTTCAAGAAAGGAGACAAGTCCGATTGCGAGTTTCCCTGTTGTCTGCCACAGGGAAAGTCATTGCAAGAATCCTCATCAATCGTCTCCTCCCAGTGGCTGAAGAGCTCCTCCAAGAGTCACAATGCGGATTCCGCCCACTAAGAGGCACAATGGACATGATTTTCACTGTGCGACAAATCCAAGAAAAATGTATGGAGCAGCATCAACCTCTGTACATGGCCTTTTTTGGCCTCACAAAGACCTTCAACTCTGTCAACCAAGAGGGATTATGGAGTGTCCTTCTCAAATTTGACTGTCCTCAAAAATTCGTTACCATCCTCTGTCTGCTCCACGATGACATGCAAGCCGTGATCCTTACTCACGGATCCATCACAGACCCAATACAAGTGAAGACCGGGGTCTAGCAAGGCTGTGTCACTGCACCAACGCTCTTCTCAATCTTTCTCGCTGCAATGCTTCATTTCACTTCTAACAAGTTTCCTGCCGAAGTGGAGCTAATCTACAGGACAAACGGGAAATTGTTCAATCTCCATCGGCTTCAGTCCAGAACCAAGATTGTCCCAACCTCGGTTATTGAATTACAGTATGCAGACGACCCTTGTGTTTGTGCACACTCGGAGGCTGAGCTCCAAACCATCGTTGACTCCTTCACTGAAGCGTACGAGAGACTGGGCCTTAAATTAAACAGTCGAAAGACAATGGTTCTTTACCAACCTGCCCCCACCGCACAACACTGCCCTCTGACTATCAAGATCCATGACAAGACCTTGGACAGCGCGGACCACTTTCCATACCTTGGGAGCCTTCTGTCAGCGAGGGCGGACATCACTGACAACATCCATCAGTGTGCCAGTGCAGCTTTCAGCCGCCTGAGGAAAAGATTGTTTGAAGACCAAGACCTCAAACCCAGCACCAAACTCATGGTCTACAGAGCAGCAGTGATACCCACCCTCCTGTATGCTTCAGAGACATGGACAACGTACAATAGGCACCTCAAAGCACTGGAGAAGTATCACCAAAGCTGTCTCCGCAAAATCCTGCAAATCCATTGGTAGGATAGGCGTACCAATGTCTGTGTTCTCTCTCAGGCCAACATCCCCAGCATTGATCACGCTCAATCCGCTCCGATGGGCAGGCCACATCGTCCGCATGCCTGATACAAGACTCCCGAAACAAGCACTCTACTTCGAGGTCCATCACGGCAAGCGATTTCCAGGAGGGCAGAGAAAACACTTCAAGGATGTACTCAAAGCCTCTTTGAAATAATGTAAAATCCTCATCGACTCTTGGGAATCCCTGGCCCAAAACCGCTCAAATTGGAGGGGAAGCATTCGAGAAAGTGCCGAACACCGAGTTCCTTCGTCGGGAGTACGCGGAGGCCAAGTACAAACAGCGGAAGAAGCATATGACAAACCATGCACTCCACCCACTCGTCCCTTCAACCACTACCTGCCCCACCTGTGGCAGAGTCTGTAGATCCCGCATAAGACTCATTAGTCACCTTAGAACCCACAATACTGGAGTGGAAGCAAGTCATCCTCGACCCGGCGGACTGCCTAAGAAGAAAGAACGTGTAGTGCCAGTATCTGAGTTGGTGCCTGCAGGTGAGACATGCAGTGACACGGTGTGTTCTTCCTCCTCCTCTTCTCCCGCCTCACTCTCTACGGTGCCCTCAAGGACAGGCTGCTCAGGTGCTTGCTCATTATCTGAAAGCATAAAGGCACAAGAGTCGGGTTAAAGTGAGGGGAGGCGGGGGGCAGGAAGGGAGAAATGCATGCATACAGCGTGATTAGCTGGAAGGTGCGAAACGCATGTGGGGTGAGGGGGAAGTGGGATGTGAGAAGAAGTAGGGACGAACATACCATTGTTGTCCCCAAGGGGGTCAACGTCGCCGGTGGCCACGACGCCCACCACCTGGCACCCAATAATCTGCAACACTCTTTCCCAGCGCAGTCAGTGGTTGGGTGTCAGGTTGTCCCCCGCCTGTGTGCTCCTGCTCCTCCATTGTGAGCCACCTTGGCCTGCAAGAGAAAGGAAAGTGTGTGAGTGAGTGTGGAGCAATGTGTTTGGGAGATGTGCCTGCCATAGTTGAATAGCTGTCATTGTGTACAAGGTGTGAGATGTGGGTGTGAGTGTTGGTAGGTACTGAGTGTTGGTAGGTAGAGATTGTTGGTGGGTGAGTGCTGGGGGTGTGGTGCTTTGGGCAGTGTGTGCAGACTGAGGTCCAGATGATGGTATATAGCATTTGTTGATGCACTGACTCACCCTGACCACCCAAGTGAGGTCGTTAAATTTCTTCCTGCACTGTGTGTGGGTCCTGGGGACCACAGTGCTGCTCAAGTCGTGCTGCACTACCTCCCTCCACATAGTGCGGAAGACTTGCGGCGAGGGCCTCCTGCCACGTGCCGGGTAGAGCACCGCCCTCCGTCTCTCCACAGTGAACACCAACGCCTCCAATGCCTGATCACTGAATCTGCGGGCTCTCTCCCTGGGGTGTGGATCTGCCATGAGTACAGCTGCTTCAGTCCTCCAGCTCCTTCTCCTTGACCTGCTGCTGCTTGCTGAGGCAGCTGCACAGCCAGCAATGCTGAAAATAAGGTGCTGCTGCATCAATGAACCTCCCCTTCAGGAACTGGAAAAAGCCTGTGGCAATCATGACTTGCGATTAGACTGCACCTGATATTGGTCCCCCCTTTGAGTGTAATGCCAATGAGCTTATCATAAAATCATAGAATGGTTACAGCACAGGAGAAGGTCATTTGGCCCTTCGAGCCCGTGCCGGCTCTCTGCAAGAGCACTTCAGCTAGTCCCACTCCCCCGCCCTTTCCCCGTAGCCCTGCAAATTTATTTTCGTCAGATACTTATCCAACTCCCTTTTGAAAGCTGTGATTGAATCTGCCTCCACCACCCTTTCAGGCAGTGCATTCCAGATCTTAACCACTTGCTGCGTAAAAAAGTTTTTTCTTACGTCGCCTTTGATTCTTTTGTCAATCACCTTAAATCTGTGTCCTCTGGTTCTCGACCCTTCAGTTTCCCTGTATCTACTCTATCCAAACCCCTCATGATTTTGAACACCTCCATCAAATCTCCTCTCAATCTTCTCTGCTCCAACGAGACCAACCCCAGCTTTTCCAGTCTATCAACGTAACTGAAGTCCCTCATTAGAGTCATGGGGGGAAAATTCAGTTGTTTGCACCTCCCATTAACGCCTTAAGAGGGCGCTAATGGGGCAAAAAGCAACTAGCGCCCGGGCGCGGCGATGTTTGCGCCGCTCGCGAAATTAACTAGACATTTTGCGGCGCCGCTAAACACTACTGCCACAATCTCCTGCGCCAGCAGATCGTGATGTCAGTCGAGTGCGCAACGCCCCAGTAGCGCCCCGGACCGGATATTGAGTGGCGCCCCCTGCCTTACCGCCTGCTGCTATCAACGACAGGTTGAGGGGAGCGTTTTGCAGTCAGAAAGGGTCTGGGGGAGCGCTATTTAAAGGTGACCGCTTCCTGCCTTTTTTTGTTGGTGACATTTTTGCACCACGCATTCTGAGAGAAAGAGAGAGAGAGAGAGAGAGACTTCTGGAGAGATTCAACGCTGTGTGAAGGAGTTTTGGGTACTGAGCAGCACTATGCAGGTTCATTTTGATTTGCCCTTCCTTGCTTCGCCAGCGCTCTGAGGTAACACCTCGCTCCTCGGCCTTTGCACCTTAAGACAGGTGTGAAGCGCCTGATTTAGCGCTCCAATCACCTCCAGGGGCGATAAAAGCCAAGTTTGCCGTCGGAGGCGATAATTAGCGCCAGGCGCTAAACTTTGTGCACGGCCGATAATGGCACCCCAAAAGGGGAGATTCTGAATTTTTCCCCATAGAGTCATAGGCCTAGAAATTCATTGTAGCCACTTTTGGGGCGGTAAAGTCGGGCGGCCGCTAAAGTTTGCGCCCGGCGCAAAACCGAGGCCACTTCTCCGATATTCATTAGCTTTGCCCTAAGAGTTTGCTCGAGCGCTAAAACTGGCACTGCACGCCTCTCTTTAGGCGCTAAGCCGGAGGTGCTGAGCGAGAGCGCCGAGGCCGGGCGCAGCGCAGGTGCGGCCATCTCGTGATTGACAGCAGACACCCTGGCGCCGGCCAGCTCTTAAGGGGGAAGGGTCGACTTGGTCTGCTGCCACGCCCTGGATAGTGGAGCCCTCCAGCTAGGCCTGAACACTGCTGCTGGACCCAAATAGCGCCTGAAGCCATGCAGAAGGCCCGTGAACGAGCGCGGCGCTTCTCAGAGCTTGATCTGAGTGTGCTGGTTGGTGGTGTGGAGAAGAGGCGCCATATTTTGCACCCGGACAATGGCAGGAAGGCACCGGTCCGCGTCTACCGGAGAGCCCGGAGGCATGTTGCCAGCAAGGTGTCAGCCAACAGCGAGGTCCCCAGGAGCGGTGTCCAATGCCGCAAAAAGTTTAATGACCTCACTCGGATTGTCAGGGTGAGTACCCTTTCCAGTGTCCTCCTCATCCTTGCATGTGCACCTCACATTATGGGCAAAGGGACCTGAAAGCCCTAATGGCCAGCCCTCATCCAGCAGCTATGGGACAGGCATGAACATCAATTGCACATTCTGCACTTAACACACTGGCCAAGCTATTCCACCATGGGAGGCAGTGCACACAAGATCAGGGCGACACACTGGCCAGGCTATTCCACCATGGGAGGCAGTGCACACAAGATCAGGGCGACACACTGGCCAGGCTATTCCACCATGGGAGACAGTGCACACAAGATCAGGGCTACACACTGTACTTAGAGGCCATCCTTTCTCTTGCAGGCCAAGCTGGCCAATAATAAGAAGAGCCGGACTGCGACCGGGGGAGGCCGACCCCAGATCCAGCCGCTCACCGAGCTGCAACATCGCGTGGAGCGCATCATGGGTGGCCGGGTGATTGGCCCCGTTGCATGTGGAGATGCCGACCCTGTTCTGGGCACCAATGGTAAGGACATCACCTTTTGGACCTCTCTCGTCCCACTTGCGCATCAGATCTACATCCTTTGCCACTGTCCGACCAATGCGCTGAATGCCACCACTCATGCATCCCTCACTGACGCCCTCTCCTCACTCTAAAGCTACTCTTGTGCCTTCCTGCTTTCAGATGGTGAGGAGGAGGTCCCTGAACTTGCCAGTGACAGCCCCTCAGAAGAGGAGGAGGAGGAGGAGCAAGAGGAAGGCAGCCCATCAGGGGAACCCTCAGCCGCGGCAACCCATGCGAATGTAGGGGACACGTCTTCCCTGGAGGGGAGCGTGGCGGAAGTGTCGGAGGGGAGGGGAGCTCATGGGACCTGCGGCCTGCAGAAACGCGGGAGGGGGGTGGAAGCTCAGCGGCCTTCTCCCCAGAGGGGGGAAGGGTCGGAGGGGAGTCCAATTGCTGGGCCCAGTGGCGTCCAGCAACGCAGGAAGGGTCGGCCAGCTCGGCGGCCTTCTCCCCAGAGGGGGGAAGGGTCGGAGGGGAGTCCAATTGTTGGGCCCAGCGGCGTCCAGCAACGCAGGAAGGGTCGGCCAGCTCGGCGGCCTTCTCCCCAGAGGGAGAGTCCGGCCTCCAGTCCGGAGATGGTCTTCGCCAAGGAGATGGAACGCCTCGAGGACTTGTCCACGGACTCGGAGCGCCGGCACATGGAGCTCATGGGGGTAGTGGCACGGTTGCCTGAAGCCATCGAGTCCCTCTCTCAGAGTGTGACCGACGTCGGGGCCTCACAGGCCATCAGTTTGGCGGAATTCGGGGCAGAGCAGGCAGCGAGTCGGGCGGCATTCGGGGCAGATCAGGCAGCGAGTCGGGCGGCATTCGGGGCAGCTCAGGCAGCGAGTGGGCAGCTGATCAGTGGTGCCGTGCAGTCACTGGGTGCTCTGATGAGGTCACTGAACAGGTCAACATGGGCACTCACTGCTGCCACACTCGCTGTGTCAGCCAGGCATCGCCAGGGCACCCAGCGCGCTGCAGCAGCACAGCGGTCTGTCCCTCGGCAGATTGGTGCACATGCTGCAGTGCTGGCCCGGGCGAGTGCCAGTGTCTCAGGCGACCAGCGAGCGCCTGCCATCCGCCAGCTTGCCCCCATTCCTCCAGCCGCCACTGCCACTCCCCCAGTGGAGCTGCCAGGAGCTGCTGCAGCGACTGATGCTGGCCAGCCACAGCTGCAGCATTCAACAGCCGCCCGCTCGACGGCCAGACCTCGACTAGGCCGACCCCCAAGGGCATCTGCCGTCACGACATGTGCACCTCTGGAGCCTGCCCCCAGCCTTGCAGCAGCCAATGGCCTTACTTTGAGGAGGAGCAGCAGGGCGGGCAGGGGCCACACAAAGATGGCCAAGGCATCGCCCTAGCGGGCCAAAAAGTCGAATGTGTGGCCAGTTGTGTTTGTTTTTTGAGGCCGAGAATTGGATGTTTGTTTTTTGAGGCCGAGGATGTGATGTTTGTTTTTTACGAAGGCCGAGGATGACGGCCATTTTAGTTGCACTGTTTTGTTAATCCTCTCCAGGTTGTGGGAGCGAGTAATGTGTTTGAGTGTTTTTTGGGGGTGTCGTCTGTTTTTGGTTTTCATGTGGGAAGGGCCCTGAGTTTGTACAATAAAGCATTTTATTTATTAACATTGTCCATGTTTGATCTTTGAAGTGTTTGTTGCCTTAACCGGCTGAGGGCTTGCGGAGCGGCTGCAATCATGTTCTTTCATTGGCACAAGCCATTCCCTGACAGGGGGCCTAGAAGTGACGTTCAATAAGCCGCCGACGGGCGGCCCTTGGACCTTCTGCCTCCCTCCTGGGCTGGTACTCCTCGTCCTCCTCCTCCTCATGCTCCTCCTGCTCCTCCTCCTGAGGTGGTGGTCCAACGTGAGGTGGCAGTGCCTGAGTCCTGCGGATAGCCAGGTTGTGCAGCATGCAGCAAATGACGACGAATTGGGAGACTCGCTCCTGCGAATACTGGAGGGATCCCCCGGAGCGATCGAGTCAGCGGAACCGTTGCTTGAGGACGCCGATTGTTTGTTCTATGATGTTCCTAGTCGCTTGATGGCTCTCGTTGTATGCCTCTTCAGCAGGGGTCGTGGGCGCGCGGAGCGGGGTCATGAGCCAGGTACACAAAGGATAGCCTTTGTCTCCGATAAGCCATCCTCTTGGGTGAGGCTGTGCCTGGAACATGTCAGCCACAGTTGTCTGTCACAGGATAAAGGCATCGTGGCTGCTGCCTGGAAAGCGGGCATTGACAGCTAGGATGCGCTGCCTGTGGTCACACACCAGCTGTACGTTGAGGGAATGGTAGCCCTTCCGGTTGCGGTAATCCTCGGCATGCTCCAGAGGTGCCCGCAAAGCCACATGCGTGCAGTCAATGGCGCCCTGCACCATGGGGAAGCCCGCTATTCTTGCAAATCCCACTGCACGCTGCTGCTGCTTGTCCAGGGTCATGGGGAAGGAGATGAATTGATGTCTCCTTCTGAAAAGGGCATCGGTCACCTGGCGGATGCAGCAATGCACGGCGAACTGGGAGATGTTAGCGATGTCCCCAGCAGCGGATTGGAAGGAGCCGGTGGCATAGAAGTTGAGAGCCACCATCACCTTCACTGCCACCGACAGAGACGTCCTGCGCATCAGCTGTGGCTGCAGATCTCTGTGAAGCAGCTGGCAGATGTCTGCAACCACCTCCCTTCTGAATCGCAGCCTCCTAACACACATCGCGGCAGACATGGTCAGATAGGAGGACTGCTGGCGGTATACCCTGGGTGGGTAAGGCCTCAGTTGGCGACGCCTGTTGCCCCCTCTGCGTCTAGCCAGGGCTGCCACTCTCTCACGGCGTCTGTAAGCCCTTCTGGCATAAGGCTGAAAGTCAGCGTTGGCACCCAATGCAGCCCCCATTATATGCTGGCAAACACTGAGCTTTCAATGAAGGCAAAGATAATTGCTAAGCTCTGGCCTGAGCCAAAAATACCTGTCCTAGTGTTGGTCCAAACCAGTAAGCTCTCCTCCTTGGTCTCTCTCCAAAAAACCGTTGCACAAGAGTGAATGCTGCAAAATGGCTGGCCTTTATAGTGCAGGGTAAGTGCCCTTTAATTAGCGCTCCCCGCGGCCCGCCTCGGCTGTGTACCGTTCCACTTCACAGTCGTTAGGGCCGCCCGGCGCACAATGGGCCGGCGCGAGTGAAGTTCCGGTTCGGGGCGCACAAAGGGCGTTGCACGACGAAATGACGTCATGATCTGCGCGCGCAGCAGGGTGCGCGCTAAGACTTTGCGCCGGCGCTAAATGTGTACTGAAGTTGGGGCGAGGCGCAGATCGCGCTGCGCCCGGGCGCTAAGCGCCTAGCGCTCGAGATCTACTCCTCCTAAGGCGCTAACGGCTGGCGCGCCCAACTGAATTTCTAGGCCATAGAGTTATACAGCACAGAAAGAGGCCCTTCGGCCCATCATGTCCACGCCGGCCGTCAAGCCCTGTCTATTCTAATCCCATTTTCCAGCACTTGGTCCACAGCCTTGTATGCTATGGTGTTTCAAGTGTTCATCTAAATGCTTCTTGAATGTTGTGAGGGTTCCTGCCTCTACCACCCTTTCAGGCAGTGAGTTCCAGATTCCAACCACCCTCTGGGTGAAAAAGCTTTTCCTCAAATCCCCTCTAAACCTCCTGCCCCTTACCTTGAAACTATGCCCCCTGGTTATTGACCCCTCTAGTAAGGGGAAAAGTTCCTTTCTATCTACCCTATCTATGCCCCTCATAATTTTGTACACCTTAATCAGGTCCCCACTCAGCCTTCTCTGCTCTAAGGAAAACAACCCCAGCCTGTCCAGTTTCTCTTCATAGCTGAAGCACTCCAGCCCAGGTAACATCCTGGTGAATCTCCTCTGCACCCTCTGCTATGCAATCACATCCTTCCTATAGTGTGGCAACCAGAACTGCACACAGTATTCCAGCTGTGGCCTAACTAGCATTTTGTACAGCTCCATCATAACCTCCCTGCTCTTATATTCTATGCTTCGGCTAATGAAGGCAAGTATCCCATATGCCTTTTTAACCACCTTATCTACCTGTCCTGCTGCCTTCAGGATCTATGTACATGCACACAAAGGTCCCTCTGATCCTCTGTCCTTCCTAGGGTCCTACCATTCATTGTTTATTCCCTTGCCTTGTTAGTCCTCCCAAAATTTATCACCTCACACTTTTCAGGGTTAAATTCCATTTGCCACTGTTCTGCCCATCTAACCAGCCCATCTATATCGTCCTGTAGCCTGAGGCTTCCCTCCTCACTATTTACCACCCCACCAATTTTCGTGTCATCTGTGAACTTACTGATCATACCTCCTACATTCATATCTAAATCATTAATGTATACTACAAACAGCAAAGGACCCAGCACCGATCCCTGCGGTACACCACTGGACACAGGCTTCCAGTCACAAAAACAACCTTCGACCATCACCCTCTGCCTCCTGCCACGAAGCCAATTTTGGATCCAATGTGCCAAATTGCCTTGGATCCCATGGGCTCTTACCTTCTTGACCAGTCTCCCATGCAGGACTTTGTCAAAAGCCTTACTGAAGTCCACATCAACTGCACTACCCTCATCCATGCAACTAGTCACCCCCTCGAAAAATTCAATCAAATTGGACAGACATGATCTCCCCCTGACAAAGCCATGCTGACTATCCCTGATTAATCCCTGCCTCTCCAAGTGGAGACTAATTCTGTCCCTCAGAATTTTTTCCAATAATTTCCCTACCACTGATGTTAGGCTCACTGGCCTGTAATTCCCTGGTTTATCCCTACTACCCTTCTTGAAGAATGGTACTACGTTAGCTGTTCTCCAGTCCTCTGACACCTCACCTGTGGCCAGAGAGATTCTGAAAATTTGTGTCAGGGCCCCTGCAATCTCCTCCCTTGCCTCACACAGCAGCCTGGGATACATCCTGTCAGGGCGTGGGGATTTATCCACTTTTAAGCCCGCTAAACCCGCTAGTACCTCCTCCATCTCAATACTAATTTGTTCAAGTATATCACAATCCCCCTTCCTGATTTCTATGCCTACATCGTCCTTCTCCATAATGAACACAGATGCAAAATATTAATTTACAACCTCACCTACATCTTCCGGCTCTACACACAGATTGCCACTTTGGTCACTAATGGGCCCTACTCTTTCTCTGGTTATCCTCTTGCCCTTAATATACTTATAAAACACTTTGGGATTTTTCTTTATTTTGCCCACCAGTGTTTTTTCATGCCCCCTCTTCGCTCTCCTAATTTCTTTTTTAAGTACCCCCCTGTACTTTCTATACTCCTCTAGGGCTTTCACTGTTTTTAGTCCTTTGTATCCCTCCCTTTTTTTCCTAATCCATTCTTGTATATCCCTTGACATCCAGGGTTCCCTGGGTTTGTTGGTCCCACCCTTGACCTTTACGGGAACATGTTGGCATTGTACTCTCTCTATTTCCTTTCTGAAAGACTCCCACTGCTCTGATGTGGATTTTCCTACAAGTAGCTGATCCCAGTCCACTTTGGCCAGATCCTGCCTTATCATATTAAAATCGGCCTTCCCCCAATTTAGAACCTTTATTTCCGGTCCATCTTTGTCCTTTTCCATGACTACCTTAAATCTCACCGAATTATGGTCACTGTCACCAAAATGCTCTCCTACTGACACTTCTCCCACTTGCCCGGCTACATTCCCTAGAATTAGGTCCAGTACCGCCCCCTCTCTTGTAGGACTTTCTACATGCTGGCTCAAAAAGCTCCCTGGATGCACTTTAAGAATTCCGCACCCTCTAAGCCTTTCACACTCTGACTATCCCAGTTAATATTGGGGAAGTTGAAATCCCCTACTATTATTACCCTATTATTTCTACACTTCTCTATCTCCCCCTGACTGTTTGGGGGCCTATAGTACACTCCCAGCAAAGTGCTTGCCCCCTTTTTGTTTTTAAGTTCTACCCATATGGCCTCATTAGAGGAACCTGCTAAGATAGCATCCCTGTTTACAGCAGTAATTGACTCCTTGATTAATATTTTACACCCCCCTGTCTCGCCTGAAGATTCTACACCCCGGAATATTGTGCTGCCAGTCCTGCCCCTCCCTCAACCATGTCTCTGTGATAGCAACAATATCATACTCCCATGTGTTCATCAACACCTTCAATTCATCTGCTTTACTCGCAAGACTCATTGCATTAAAATAAATGCCATCCAGTCTTGCCATACTCCCTTGTGCCATTACATATTTGCTCTGCCTTCCAGGCTGACTTGTTTTTTCCTCTGTATTTGGCTGTGCATCATCCCCTAGTTTAGCTCCACTCCGTATCCCATCCCCTGCCAAGTTAGTTTAACCCCCCCCCCAACAGTACTAGCAAACCTCCCCACAAGGATGTTGGTCCCGTTCCAGTTCAGGTGCAACCCCTCCGACTTGTACAGGTCCCACCTTCGCCAGAAGCAGACCCAGTGATCCAGGAAACTAAAGCCCTTCCTCCTGCACCAACTCTTTAGCCACGCATTCATCTGCTCTATCTTCCTATTCCTATACTCACTAGCATGTGGCACCGGGAGTAATTCAGAGATTACAACCTTTGAGGTCCTGCTTTTTAATCTGCTACCTAGCTCCCTAAATTCTTGTTGCAGGACCTCATCCCTCTTTCTACCCATGTCGTTGGTACCAATGTGAACCACGACCTCTGACTCTTCGCCCTCCCCCTTCAGAATGCCCTGCAGCCGTTCAGTGACATCCTTGACCCTGGCACCAGGGAAGCAACATACCATCCTGGAGTCACGTCTGCGGCCACAGAAACGTCTATCTGTTCCCCTTACGATAGAATCCCCTATCACCATTGCTCTCCCACTCTTTTTCCTTCCCTCCTGTGCAGCTGAGCCACTCGTAGTGCCACGGACTTGGCTCTTGCTGCATTCCCCTGAGAAACCATCTCCCCCATCAGTATCCAAAACGGAAAATCTGTTGGAGAGGGAGTTGGACCCAGGGGACTCCTGCACTACCTTCCTAGTTCTTTTACTCTGTCTGGCGGTCACCCATTCCCTTTCTGCCTGTGCACTCTTTACTTGCGGTGTGACCACCTCATTAAACATGCTATCCACGAAGATCTCAGCTTAGCGGATGCTCCACAGTGACTCCAGCCGCAGCTCCAGCTCCGAAACGCGGATTTCGAGAAGCTGCAGCTGGAGACATTTCCTGCACGTGTTAGCCCTGGACACCTAAAGTGTCCCTGACTTCCCACAAAGCACAGGAGGAGCACTCTACGCAGCCGAGCTGCCCTGCCATGTCCTACCCTTAACTTACTCCCTTTGCTTCTAAATTAAAGAATATTAAATACACTAGGAACCTTACTTCACTTTACACACTACTTACTCTAAACTAGAGACCTTACTTGGACTTTAACGACTGGACTGTAGAAATACTCACCAGGTCCTACTTACCAATCAGCTCCTTCCCTGGTTGTGACGTCACTTTAGCGGTTTTACAGTTGTTGTTGTTTGACTGCTCCCGCTCTCGGACTCTTTCCCCACTCGCAGCACTCTGTTTAAACCGCACTTATTCCTGGAATCATTCTCGTAAATCTTTTCTGCAACCTCCCTAAGGCCTTCACATCCTTCCTAAAGTGTGGTGCCCAGAATTGGACACAATACTCCAGTTGGGGCCAAACCAGAGTTTTATACAGGTTCATCATAATTTCCACACTTTTATACTCTATACCTCTATTTATGAAGCCCAGGATTCCGTAAGCCTTTTTAACTGCTTTCTCAACCTGCCCTGCCACCTTCAACGATTTGTGCACACATACCCCGATATCTCTGTCCGTGCACTCCCTTCAGTATTGTACCCTTTAGTTTATATTTCCTCTCCTCATTCTTTCTACCAAAATGTATCACTTCACACTTTACTGCATTGAATTTCATTTGCCACGTGTCTGCCCATTTCACCAGCCTGTTTATGTCTTCCTGAAATCTCTCACTCTCCTCCTCACTGTTCACTATATTTCCAAGTTTTGTGTCATCTGCAAATTTTGAAATTGTGCCCTGTACACCCATGTCCAAGTCATTAATATATATCAAGAAAAGCAGTGGTCCTAGAACACCACTGCATACCTACCTCCAGTCCGAAAAACAACCATTCACCACTACACTCTGTTTCCTGTCACTTAGTCAATTCCGTATCCATGCTGCCACTGTCCCTTTTATTCCATGGGCTTCAAATTTGCTGGCAAGCCTATTATGTGGTACTTTGTTGAACGCCTTTTGGAAATCCATGTTCACTACGTCAACCGCATTATCCTCATCAACCCTCTCTGTTACTTCATCAAAGAACTCAATCAAGTTAGTTAAACACAATTTGCCTTTAACAAATCCGTGATGGCTTTCCTTAATTAATCCACACTTGACCAAGTGACTGTTAATTTTGACCCTGATTACTGTCTCTAAAAGCTTCCCCACTACAGAGGTCAAACTGACTGGCCTGTAGTTGCTGGGTTTATCTTTACACCATTTTTTGAACAATGGTGTAACATTTGCAATTCTCCAGTCCTCTGGCACCACCCCTGTATCTAAGGCGGATTCGAATGTTATGGCCAGTACCTCCGCGATTTCCTCCCTTAATTCCCTCAGCATCCCAGGATGCATCCCATCCACTCCTGGTGATTTATCTACTTCAAGTACAGCCAGCCTTTCTAATACCTCCTCTTTATCAATTTTTATCCTATCAAGTATCTCCACTACCTGCTCCATTACTATGTCTGTGGCAGCATCCTCTTCCTTGGTGAAGACAGATGCAAAGTACTCATTTAGTACCTCAACCATACCCTCTGCCTCCATGCGTAAGTCTCCTTTTTGGTCCCTAATCGGCCCCACCCCTCCTTTTACTACCCTTTTACTAGTTATATGCCCATAGAAGACTTTTGGATTACCTTTTATGTTGGTTGCCATTCTATTCTCATACACTCTCTTTGCCCCTCTTATTTTCTTTTTCACTTCTCCTCTGACCTTTCTATATATAGCCTGATCATCAGATGTATTTGTAACCTGACATCTGTCATACGCACTCTTTTTCTGCTTCATCATATTCTCTATCTCTTTCGTCATCTAGTTGCCCTGCCTAACCCCCTACTGGGAATGTACCTCAATTGTACCTGAACTATTTCCTCTTTAAAGGCAGCCCATTGTTCCACTATAGTTTTGCCTGCCAATCTTTGATTCCAGTTTACCCAGGCCAGATCCGTTCTCATCCCACTGAAATTGGCCTTCCCCCAGTTAAACATTTTTACTCTAGATTGCTCCCTGTCCTTTTTCATAGCTAATCTACACCTTATGATACTATGATCACTGTTCCCTAAATGTTCACCTACTGACACTTGCTCCACTTGACCTAGAATCAACTCCAGCAATGCCTCCTCCCTCGTTGGGCCGGAAACATACTGATCAAAAATGTTCTCCTGAACACACTTCAGAAATTCTTCCCCTTCTCTGCCCTTAACACTATTATGTTCCCAGTCAAGCCCGTGTGGTAGCTGGTGTGCAACGACCACCCCACGTTAAAAGAATTCACACACAGGCATCTTCCACCCTTTAAAATGAAGTTCGGGACCTGGAATGTCAGGGCCCTCATGGACAACCCCAACAGTGACAGACCGGAATGCCGTACTGCTATCGTTGCCCGGGAGCTCAGACGCTTCGACATTGACATCGCCGCCCTAAGTGAGACCCGGCAGGCAGGGGAAGGCCAGCTCAAGGAGCAAGGCGGTGGTTACACCTTCTTCTGGAAAGGCAAACCCGAAGAAGAACGCCGCCTCCATGGGGTAGGCTTCGCCATAAAAAATGAACTGGTCGGGCGTCTCAGAGACTCCCCTAGTGGTATAAACAAGCGCCTCATGACTCTTTGACTCACCCTAGCCCGAAACCAGTGCGCTACGGTCATCAGTGCTGCCCCCCGATTATCAAAATCCACGACAACGCCTTGGACAACGTGGACCACTTTCCATACCTCGAGAGCCTACTGTCAACAAGGGCAGACGTCGACGACGAAGTCCAACACCGCCTTCAGAGTGCCAGTGCAGCCTTCGGTCGCCTGAGGAAGAGAGTGTTTGGAGACCAGGATCTCAAACCCGGCACTAAGCTCATGGTCTGCAGGGCAGCAGTGATACCCGCCCTGCTGTATGCCTCAGAGACATGGACCATGTACAGCAGGCACCTCAAAGCACTGGAGAGGTACCACCAATGCTGCCTCCACAAGATCCTGCAAATCCATTGGCAGGATAGGCGCACCAACATCAGTGTTCTCGCTCAGGCCAACATCCCCAGCATCAAAGCTCTGACCACGCTCAATCAGCTCCGATGGACGGGTCACATTGTCCGCATGCCCAATACGAGATTCCCAAAACAAGCGCTCTACTCGGAGCTCCAGCACGGCAAGAGAGCCCCAGGTGGGCAGAGGAAACACTTCAAGGATACTCTCAAAGCCTCCTTGAAAAAGTGCAACATCCCCACCGACACCTGGGAATCCCTGGCCCAAGACCGCACAAAGTGGAGGAGAAACATCCGGGAAGGCGCCGAACACCTCGAGTCTCTTCGCCGGGAGCAAGCGGAAGTCAAGCGCAAACAGCGGAAGGAGCGCACGTCAACCCAAGCACCCCACCCACCCGCCCCTTCAACCACCATCTGCCCTACCTGTGACAGAGACTGTAGGTCCCGCATTGGACTCATCAGTCATCTGAGAACTCATTTTTAATGTGGAAGCAAGTCATCCTCGGTTCTGAGGGACTGCCTAAGAAGAAGAAGATCCCAGTCTATATTAGGATAGTTGAAGTCCCCCATTATCACTACTCTATAGTTCTTGCACCTCTCTGTAATTTCTCTGCAAATTTGCTCCTCCATATCTTTCTCACTATTTGGTGGTCTATAGAATACACCCAGTAGTGTAATGTGTAGTGTATGTACCTTTAAGAGCCCCTGTGTACTGTAATACCGCTAGTGACCACTCGGGTATATAAGCCTGTATAGTGTCTTGTATCTTTTAGTTCACCTCCAGACTTTGTTCAGTAAACACCTGTTAAACCAACTCCTGCATTCCGTGTCTCCATTAACACACGGATACAACAGTGGTGACGAATTGGAAACGGACTTACCTGCAATTCGGCAGCACCTCAAGGAGATCGATTCCTCAGACGAAGGTCGAAGGAAAAAAAAAACGGGGAAAAAAAAAAAACTGTGGTTTCACCAGCTAGCCGGGCTGATACTGCACTAATCCTTCCTGGGCGGCGGGCTGGGGCTCGATTGGGTGGCTTTGCAGCGGGGCCGAGCAGCGAGTCGGAAGGCAGAGGCAAACAGAGACGGAGGGTGGAGCACTCGGGAGACGGCCGGCGCTGCAAAGCAGGTTGGCGTTCGGACCAAGCAGAGGGAGGGAAAAGTCCCAGAGAGTCTGGCGGGAACGAGTCTCCAACTATTAAAAATATCTGTGTAAATAAAAACCGCGGAGAACAGCGTTGTCAGCAGCGACAGCGGCGGGAAAGCGCGGGAGGCGCCATTTTTTCTCGGCAGGGAAGAAAGGAAAGCGCGGGAGGCGCCATTTTTGATTTTCAGGATGCCTAAGACTGGCAATATTACTGCTTTCGATAATGATATAGAGGATTGGACCACATATGTGGAAAGAGTGGAGGTATATTGCACAGCGAATGAAGTAGAGGATGATAAAAAGGCATCGGTACTTCTAAATCTGATGGGCGCAAGGACATACGGGCTGTTACGAAACTTAATCACTCCAGCCAAACCGATGGACAAGAATTTTAAGGAGATTGTTGATACCCTACAGGAGCACTTAAACCCAACACCGCTGCTGATAGCAGAACGATTCAAATTCTTCAGGAGGAATCAGCACAAGAATGAAAGTAACGCTGATTACCTCACCAAATTAAGAAAGCTGCCAATTCGGGGCAGGACTGGCAGATTCTCTACGAGACAAATTCGTCTGCGGTCTCTTAAGTGAAGGAACACAGAAAAGGCTACTTTCTGAGAAAGATTTGACACTGGACAAGGCTTTCAGTGTGGCTGTATCATATGAAGCAGCAGCAAGAGGAGCTGCAGAGATACAGCAAAAGCCACAGGACTTCGGCACCCATGAAATGACACGGGGTTTCGAGAGATGTCATCGCTGCGGCAGATCCACCCATGACCAGAGGGACTGCTGGTTCAAGGACAAAGCATGCAGGCAATGTGGAAAGATGGGACACATTGCACGTGTATGCCGATCTGGAAACAAAAAATCCACTGACAGAAAAAAAGTCAATAAGGAAAAGTACAGAAAGGTACAAATGATGACGGACAGTAGCTCCGAAGACCAGAAGAGCGATAGCGACTCCGGAAACAAGAGACTAAGCTGTCTCAAATTACATAATGTAATTGCCAAAGAAGATTACCAGACCATTTGGGTTACCCTCACGATAGCAGGGTCCCCAGTTAAAATGGAGCTAGATACAGGATCAGCTCTGACCGTCATAAATCGATGGGATTACGAGCGGCTATTTCCGCATATACCTTTGAAAGACACATCCATTATCTTGAAGACATATACGGGGCAGAAAGTATACCCCAGAGGGAAAATAAGGGTGCCTGTTGTATACAACGGCAAGGAAATACAGAAGTTATATTGATACATTCCGCAAGAGGGTGGTCCACCGCTGTTGGGACGTGAATGGATCAGGAAGATACGTTTAGACTGGCACTCCATTCAGGCACTGACGGTGACCAGTAAGAAAAAAAATGATGATGACGTCATACCTGAACGATTAAAAGACATCTTGGCCAACGCCAAAGAAGTGTTTCAACAGGAACTAGGAACCTTGAAAGGCGTCACCGCCTCAATAAAAGTGGAAGATGCGGCAATTCCCAAGTTTTTAAGGCAAGGCCGGTGCCATACGCAATTCGTCCAGCAGTCGAGGCAGAGCTGGAGAATTTGGAAAAGGCAGGCGTGTTATCCAAGTTAGATTGGAGTGAGTGGGCAACACCCATCGTCCTGGTCATGAAGAAAACGTTAAATAATGATAAATCTGAAGAACAGAGAAAAGTTCGCATTTGTGGGGACTTTAAGGTGACTGTAAACCCGGTCCTTCACACAGTACAGTATCCTCTTCCGAGGATAGAAGATATTTTCGCCTCACTATCCGGAGGGAAACGTTTCACCAAAATTGACTCAGCACAGGCATATCTACAGATGGAGGTTGAGGAGGCCTCTAAAAAGTATCTCATGATAAACACACACAAAGGCCTGTACCAGTACAATCGACTGGTTTTCGGAGTAGCATCAGCTCCGGCTATCTGGCAAAGAGCTATGGAGCAAGTCCTGCAAGGGATTCCGGGGACTCAATGCTACCTAGACGACATCCTTGTAACAGGAGAAAACGACAACGAGCACCTTGCCAATTTGGAGCAGGTGCTCACTAGGCTGAGAGAACGGGGCCTACGAGCAAATCGCCCCAAGTGCGAATTTTTCCAGAAACAAATATCATATTGTGGCCATATAATTAACGAAGAAGGGTTGCATAAGTCACCTGAAAAAATTGAAGTGGTCATAAAAGCCCCAGCACCTGAAAATGTCTCACAATTGATAGCACGTTTAGCGAGTTGTTCACGCCTCAGGGCAGGGCAGCACAGGGGGTGACCATCAGGCGGAGCAACAAAGGCAGGCAGGTAGTGCAGGGAACCCCTGCGGGCATCCCCCTTTCAAACAAGTATACCGCTTTGGATACTGTTGAGGGGGATGACTCACCAGGGGAAGGCAGCAGCAGCCAACTTCCTGGCACTGGGGGTGCTCCTGCTGCCCAGGAAGGGGGGAAAAAGAGTGGGAGAGCAATAGTGGTAGGGGATTCTATAGTAAGGGGAACAGATAGGCGTTTCTGTGGCCGTAGACGTGAATCCAGGATGGTTTGTTGCCTCCCTGGTGCCAGGGTCAAGGATGTCACTGAGCGGCTGCAGGGCATTCTGGAGGGGGAGGGTGAACAGCCAATGGTCGTGGTCCACATTGGTACCAACGACATAGGTAAAAAGAGGGATGAGGTCCTGCATCAAGAATTTAGGGAGCTAGGTAACAGATTAAAGAGCAGGACCTCAAAGGTTGTAATCTCTGGATTACTCCCAGTGCCACGTGCTAGTAAGTATAGGAATGGGAGGATAGAGCAGATGAATGCGTGGCTAAAGAGTTGGTGTAGGGGGGAGGGTTTTACTTTCCTGGATCACTGGGCCTGCTTCTGGGAAAGGTGGGACTTGTACAAGTCGGACGGGTTGCACCTGAACCAGAGCGGGACAAATATCCTTGCGGGGAGGTTTGCTAGCACTGTTGGGGGGGGTTTAAACTAACTTGGCAGGGGGATGGGATACAGAGGGGAGCCGAAATAGGGGGGGATGTGCTGCCAATTATAGAGAAAAAAACAAGTCAGCTTGGTAGACAGGGCAAATATATAAGGGCAAGGCTGGATGGCATCTATTTTAATGCAAGGAGTCTTGCAAATAAGGTGGATGAACTGAAGGTGTTGATAAACACATGGGAGTATGATATTGTTGCTATCACGGAGACATGGTTGAGGGAAGGGCAAGACTGGCAGCTCAATATTCCGGGGTACAGAATCTTCAGGCGAGACAGAGGGGGAGGTATAAGAGGAGGGGGTGTCGCAATATTAATTAAGGAGTCAATTACTGCAGTAAGGAGGGATGATATATTAGCAGGGTCCTCTAATGAGGCCATATGGGTGGAGCTTAAAAACAAAAAGGGGGCAAGCACTTTGCTGGGAGTGTACTATAGGCCTCCAAACAGTCAGGGGGAGATAGAGGAACAGATATGTAGGCAAATCTCAGAGAAATGTGCAAATAATAGGGTAATAATAATGGGGGATTTCAACTTCCCCAATATTAACTGGGATAGTCAGAGTGTGAAAGGCTCAGAGGGTGTAGAATTCTTAAAGTGCATCCAGGAGAGCTTTTTGAGCCAGCATGTAGAAAGTCCTACAAGAGAGGGGGCGGTACTGGACCTAATTCTAGGGAATGTGGCCGGCCAAGTGGAAAAAGTGCTAGTAGGTGAGCACTTTGGTGATAGTGACCATAATATGGTAAGATTTAAGGTGGCCATGGAAAAGGACAGGGATGGGCCGGAAATAAAGGTTCTAAATTGGGGGAAGGCCGATTTTAATAGGATAAGGCAGGATCTGGCCAAAATGGACTGGGATCAGCTACTTGTAGGAAAATCCGCATCGGAGCAATGGGAGGCTTTCAGAAGGGAGATTGAGATCATACAATGGCAACATGTTCCCGTAAAGGTCAAGGGTGGTTCCAAAAACCACAGGGAACCTTGGATGTCAGGGGATATACGAGAATGGATTAGGAAAAAAAGGAGGGCTTTTGGTAGATACAAAAGGCTAAAGACGGAGGAAGCCCTAGAGGAGTACAAAAAGTGCAGGGGGATACTTAAAAAAGAAATTAGGAGATCAAGGAGGGGCCATGAAATAACACTGGCGAGCAAAATAAAGGAAAATCCGAAGATGTTTTACAAGTATATTAAGGGTAAGAGGATAACTAGGGAAAAAATAGGGCCCATTAGGGACAAAAGTGGCAATCTGTGTGTGGAGCCGGAAGATGTAGGAGGGGTTCTAAATGAATTTTTTGCATCTGTTTTCACTATGGAGAAGGACGATGTAGACATAGAAATAGGGCGGGGGGACTGTGATATGCTCGAACATATTAACATCGAGAGGGAGGAGGTATTGGCGGTTTTAGCTGGCCTAAAAATGGATAAATCCCCAGGCCCGGATGAAATGTATCCCAGGCTGCTGTGTGAGGCAAAGGAGGAGATTGCGGGGGCTCTAACACATATATTCAGGACCTCTCTGGCCACAGGGGATGTGCCAGAGGACTGGAGAACCGCTAATGTAGTACCATTATTCAAGAAGGGTAGTAGGGAAAAACCGGGGAACTACAGGCCAGTGAGCCTAACATCAGTGGTAGGAAAATTATTGGAAAAAATCCTGAGGGACAAAATTTGTCTCCACTTGGAGAGGCAAGGATTAATCAGGGATAGTCAACATGGCTTTGTCAAGGGAAGATCATGTCTGACTAATTTGATTGAATTTTTTGAGGGGGTGACTAGGTGTGTGGATGAGGGTAACGCAGTGGATGTGGTATACATGGATTTCAGTAAGGCCTTCGATAAAGTCCCGCACAGGAGACTGGTCAAGAAGGTAAGAGCCCATGGAATCCAGGGTGCCTTGGCACATTGGATACAAAACTGGCTTAGTGGCAGAAGGCAGAGGGTGATGGTCGAAGGTTGTTTTTGTGACTGGAAGCCTGTGGCCAGTGGGGTACCACAGGGATCGGTGCTGGGTCCCTTGCTGTTTGTGGTCTACATTAATGACTTGGATATGAATGTAAAGGGTATGATCAGTAAGTTCGCGGATGATACAAAAATTGGTAGGGTGGTAAATAGCGAGGAGGGTAGCCTCAGTCTGCAGGACGATATAGATGGGTTGGTCAGATGGGCGGAACAGTGGCAAATGGAATTTAACCCGGAAAAGTGCGAGGTGATGCACTTTGGGGGGACTAACAAGGCAAAGGAATACACAATGAATGGAAAGACCCTAGGCAAGACGGAGGGTCAGAGGGATCTGGGTGTGCAAGTACACAGATCCCTGAAGGCGGCGGAACAGGTGGATAAGGTGGTAAAAAAGGCATATGGGATACTTGCCTTCATTAGCCGAGGCATTGAATATAAGAGCAAGGAGGTTATGATGGAGCTGTATAAAACACTGGTTAGGCCACAGCTGGAATACTGTGTGCAGTTCTGGTCGCCACACTACAGGAAGGATGTGATCGCGTTAGAGAGGGTGCAGAGGAGGTTCACCAGGATGTTACCAGGGCTGGAGCGCTTCAGCTATGAAGAGAGACTGGGCAGATTGGGTTTGTTTTCCTTGGAGCTGAGGAGGCTGAGGGGGGACATGATTGAGGTGTACAAGATTATGCGGGGCATAGATAGGATGGATGCTGAGGAGCTTTTTCCCTTAGTAGAGGGGTCAATAACTAGGGGGCATAGATTCAAGGTAAAGGGTGGGAGGTTTAGAGGGGATTTGAGAAAGAACTTTTTCACCCAGAGGGTGGTTGGAGTCTGGAACTCACTGCCTGAAAGGGTTGTGGAGGCAGAAACCCTCACAACATTTAAGAAGCATTTGGATGTGCACTTGAAATGCCATAGCATACAAGGCTACGGGCCAAATGCTGGAATATGGGATTAGATTAGACAGGGCTTGATGGCCGGCGCGGACACGATGGGCCGAAGGGCCTCTATCCGTGCTGTATTACTCTATGACTCTATGACTCTATGACTCTAATTAAGGTCGTTCCTGGGATTAATAAATTACTATCATAAATTTTTACCGAACTTGTCAACTGTTCTGCACCCTCTTAACGCACTGCTACAAACGGGAGTAATTTGGAAATGGAGCGAAGACTGTAAACGTGCCTTCCATAAATGCAAAGGCTTGATCACGTCCAAGGAAGTGTTGGCTCATTACAACCCATCACTGCCAATCAGACTGGCGTGCGATGCATCCCCTTATGGCGTAGGAGCGGTATTATCGCATAGATTCCCTGATGGCTCGGAGCGGCCGATAGCTTTTGCGTCACGCTCATTGAACTCAGCTGAGTGTAACTATGCCCAGATCGACAGGGAAGCACTCAGCCTGGTATGGGGAGTGAAGAAATTCAACCATTACCTACACGGACAAAAATTTACCTTGTTGACTGACCATCAACCCCTCGTCTCCATATTCAACCCTAAAAAGGGCGTTCCCATTATGACAGCGCAAAGGCTACAGAGGTGGTCCCTTTTCCTAGGGGCACACCAATATGACATAGAATACAAAGGATCAAAACAGCATGGGAATGCTGACGGTTTATCGCGCCTACCGTTGCCAACGGTAGAAGAGGCACCTACAGTGGACCCAGTGGAGATGTTCCACTCAACCATAGTGGAATGTCTACCAGTAACAAATTCTACCATTGAAAAGGAAACGAGAAATGACCCGACTCTCTCACGAGTTTACGATTTAACGGTGAAGGGATGGCCAGCACATGGCGAACCACTGTTGCCAGCATTCTCGCAAAGAAGAGAACAGTTGTCAGTGTGCCGAGGAACCTTGATGTGTGGATCCAGAGTGGTGATTCCACCCAAACTCCAGGATAAAGTGCTAAAGGAGCTTCACGAGGGGCATCTGGGTGGAGTGAAAATGAAGAACCTAGCCAGAGCGTTTGTGTGGTGGCCAGGTATCGATGGAGACATCGAAGAAATGACCAAGAGCTGTCTAGGATGCCAGAAGGTCCAAAACGCCCCACCACAAGCCCCTCTACATCCATGGGAGTGGCCCTCATCTCCATGGCAAAGGGTACACATCGACTTTGCTGGTCCATTTATGGACTCAATGTTCTTAATCGCGGTTGATGCACACTCCAAGTGGCCGGAGGTAATAAAGGTGTCCTCCACCACCACGGAAAAAACCATCACAGTATTAAGGACCATATTTGCCAGGAATGGGCTGCCTGAACAGATCTGTTCTGATAATGGACCACAATTTGTGTCCGAAGAATTCAGGAAGTTCTTAAAAAACAATGGGGTTAAGCACTACACGTCCGCCCCATACCATCCCGCCACCAATGGATTAGCTGAAAGATTTGTCCAGACCTTCAAGAAGGCCATAAAGGCCATGGGTAATGAAGACATAAATCTACAACATAAGGTAGATAACTTCTTGTTTGCGTACAGGAATGCAACACATGTGGTTACAAACCAAACTCCCGCCATGATGTTTTTCAATAGAAGACTAAGATGCCGGCTGGATTTGATCAAGCCAAACATCAGAAGGGACGTAGAGAACTGGCAATTTCAAGGCATGAATGAAAGGCCAACTAGAACCTTCCAGATAGGTCAACAAGTTTTGGCCCGGGACTACCGTACCGAGAAATGGCAGCCTGGAACTATTTGCACACGACTAGGACCGCTGATGTATACCGTGGACATTGGAGAAAGCATAATAAGGTGCCATGCTGACCAGATCATAGAGCCATCCGAAAAGGGACAACCTACACCACAACTCTATACGCCTAATGATGAAGCAGAGATACCCATAGTATCTACCTCCGATCCGGTGATACTGGAACCAGATGAACCCGACACTGGCATTCAAGCCGAATCGACCTTGCCAAAAGAACCTACTACACCACCGAAAACTACTACACCACCGAGGCATTATCCGGACCGAGTCAGGAAGCCTCCAGAGAGACTGACTTATAATTGATTAACTGCAGCAAATGTGTAGATTATTGTTCTTGTAAACATGTTAATTAATGATTACTTAAAATGTTATGTACTAATTATCTAAAAGGGGAGGAATTGTAGTGTATGTACCTTTAAGAGCCCCTGTGTACTGTAATACCGCTAGTGACCACTCGGGTATATAAGCCTGTATAGTGTCTTGTATCTTTTAGTTCACCTCCAGACTTTGTTCAGTAAACACCTGTTAAACCAACTCCTGCATTCCGTGTCTCCATTAACACACGGATACAACATAATGGCACCTCTATTATTTCTTAACTCTAGCCATATAGATTCTGTCCTTAACCCCTCCAGGACATCCTCCCTCTCCAGCACTGTAACATTCTCCTTGACCAATACTGCCACACCACCTCCTATCTTTCCTTCCATATCTTTCCTGAACACTTTATAACCAGGAATATTTAATACCCAATCATGCTCTTTTTTGAGCCAGGTCTCAGTTATTGCCACAACATCATATTCCCATGTGGCTGTAGCTCACTTACCTTGTTTACTACGCTTTGTGCGTTCACTTACAGACACTGTAAACCCATCTTAGACCATCCTGTATTCTCTCTTAGCTTGAACCCCCTAATACCTGACTATTTTTTACTTTAGTGCTCTCTGCCTCTCCCAATCCTTTGAGCACTTTATTTCCCCTTTCTAATGTTACATCCTGGTGCCCATCTCCCTGCCAAATTAGTTTAAACCCTCCCCAACAGCACTAGCAAACCTCCCCGCAAGGATATTGATTCCGGCCCTGTTGAGGTGCAACCCGTCCGGCCTGTACAGGTCCCACCTCCCCCAGAACCGGCCCCAATGCCCCAGGAATCTAAAGCCCTCCCTCCTGCACCATCTCTCCAGCCACACATTCATCTGCACTGTCCTCCTATTTCTATACTCACTAGCTCGTGGCACCAGGAGTAATCCAGAGATTACTACCTTTGAGGTCCTGCTTTTTAATCTTTTTCCTAACTCCCTGAAATCTGCCTGCAGGACCTCATCCCTCTTTCTACCTATGTCGTTGGTACCAATATGGACCACGACCTCTGGCTGTTCACCCTCCCCCCCTCAGAATGTTCTGCAGCCGCTCGGTGACACCCTTGACCCTGGCACCAGGGAGGCAACGTACCATCCTGGAGTCACATCTGCAGTTGCAGAAATGCCCGTCTGCTCCCCTAACTATCAAGGGGGAAAAATTCGGTATCGCCCATTTTGGGGCGCCAATATTGGCCGGGAGCAAAGTTTAGCGCCCGGCGCTAATTATCGCCTCCGACTGCAAAATTCTCCTCTATCGCCCCTGGAGGTGATTTGAGTACTAAATCAAGCGCTACACACCTCTCTTAAGGTGCAAACGTCAGGGAGCGAGGCGCTACCTCAGAACGCTACCGAATCTCAGACGATGTCAGTAACCATGGAAGCCAGACAGACTGGTGGCATCCAGTTCTTAAAGGGGAGGGGCCATCTTGCTTGGCCAGCCACACCCTGCTCATTGCAGCCTTGAATCTCGGCCTGGAGAGACCTCTAAAGCAATTGTGTTGGAAGTACTAATGGATAGGCCCAGGGAAAGAGCTCGGCGCTTAGGAACCTCAAAAGTGGTGCTGAGGGCCAAAACACCTTAGGACAACGTTAAAACCAAAAATTTTGCCAACAAGAAAAGGCAGGAAGCGCCCGCCTTTAAATAGCGCTCCCCCAGCTCCTTCCCGACTTGAAAACGTTCCCCTCTACCTGTCGTTCCTTGGTGAGACCACATCTTGAGTATTGTGTGCAGTTTTGGTTGCCTTATCTGAGGAAGGAGATTCTTGCCATGGAAGGAGTTCAGCGAAGATTCACCAGGCTGATACCCGGGATGGCAGGAATGACGTATGAGGAGAGATTGGGATGATTGGGCTTGTACTCGCTGGAGTTTAGAAGAATGAGAGGGGATCTCATTGAAACTTATAAAATTCTGGCAGGACTGGACAGACTAGATGCAGGGAGGATGTTCCCAATGGTCGGGGAATCCAGAACCAGGGGTCACAGTCTAAGGATAAGGGGTAGGTCTTTTAGGACAGAAATGAGGAGGAATTTCTTCACCCAGAGAGTGGTGAACCTGTGGAATTCTCTACCACAGAAGGCAGTAGAGACCAATTCATTAAATATATTCAAGAAGGAGTTGGATATATTTCTTAAGGCTAAAGGGATCAAGGGGTATGGGGAGAAAGCAGGGACCGGGTACTGAACTTAGATAATCAGCCATGATCGCATTGAATGGCGGAGCAGGCTAGAGGGGCCGAATGGCCTACTCCTGCTCCTATCTTCTATGTTTCTATGGCAGGTACTAAGGCAGGGGGTGCGACTCAAAATCCGGTCCGGGGCGCTACCAGGGCATTGCACGCTCGACTAACATCACGATCTGCAGACACAGGAGATCGTGCTGGTAGTGTTTAGCGCCGCCGCAAAACGATTGGTCAATTTTGCGAGTGGCACTAAAATTGCCGCGCTCGGGCGCTAAGTTCCTTGCCCCCCAGAGGTACTAATGGGAGGCGCTAACCAACCAAATTTCCCCCCCCCTTGGGCTTAAAGACTTGAATTAGCACTCCAATCATTTCTTTGAGCAGGAGAATGAATTTTGCATGCAGTCTAAATCATTAGCGCCTGCTGCTAATTCTTCAACTTTTCTAATTATACCGCCCATTCCTGGGCTATAATGAATTTCTAGCTGATGAAGTCTTACTGCAATTATATAGGGCCTTGGTGAGACCACAATTGGGAGTACTGTGTACAGTTTTGGTCTCCTTACGCAAGGAAGGACATACTTGCCTTAGAGGGAGTGCGACCAAGGTTCACGAGACTGATTCTGGGATGGAGGCATTGTCCTATGAGGAAAGGTTGAGTAGACTAGGAGGCAGAATTTGTGGTCGGTATGACAGTGTACTCTCAGAGTACTGTATACAGTTTTGGTCTCCTTACTCTCAGAGTACGCCGTCATACCGCCTTTGAAATTGACTGCAAGCTTGTGCATGTGCTAAATCCTGAACTTGTAATCTGCCAGGATCCGAATAGACAGATCATCTGCTGCAACTGTCAAATTCTCATTGTTGGCAAGAAGTTGGGCTAATTGCCCACCAACTGTGCAACAATTACACTGGAAAATGTTATGGTTGGTGCAAACAGGCACAGGAGCCTGTTTGCACAATGTAAGGGTAGGCTGGATGATAAAAATGTATAAATAATTTAAAATAAACACATAAAAGTGCTGTGTATCAACCTACCAGGCAGCTGTAAAGGTTCGGTTTGAGGATGAGATTTTGTTTTTAATCTTGCAGAGTCTTCATGTAAATAACTGCACTTACTACAAAATGTTCCCTGTGCTTTTTAAAATCCAGTACTGTACTTGTCAAATAAATATTCACACCATTTAATTTACAAGTTGATTGGTGTCAGGCATCGGATTTCTGTTTTCTGATTGGCTAGTGAAAGGAGCACCGCCCCACGTGATCCCAGGTTCGCTTACGCACAACGGTGCGCCCTGGGCCATTATGAGCATTTCAAAGCAAGTTTTCATTTGGGGTCTCGCACCAGGTAAGTGCGGATATCATTCGGAGGTCGGCGGCGTACTCTTTAGCTGCACCGCCAACCACAATTTCAGGGCCTAGGCCTATACTCCATAAAGTTTAGAAGAATGAGAGGTGATCTCATTGAAACATACAAAATTATTACAGGGCTTGACAGGGTAGATGCAGGGAGGATGTTTCCCCCTGGCTGGGGAGTCTAGAACCAGGGGTCACAGTCTCAGAATATGGGGTCGGCCATATAGGATTCAGATGAGGAGAAATTTCTTCACTCAAAGGGTGGTGAATCTTTGGAATTCTCTACCCCAGAGGGCTGTGGAGGCTCAGTCATTGAGTATATTCAAGACAGAGATCGATAGATTTTTGGATATTAAGGGAGTCAAGGGATATGGGGATAGTGCAGGAAGATGGAGTTCAGGTAGAAGATCCACCAGAATGTCTCCTGCCCCACAAGAGGGGAGAACACACTGGATCAAGTCTACACGAGCATTGTAGACGCTTACAAGGCCATTCCCTGCCCCCACCTTGGGAAGTCTGACCACCTCTCCCTGTTTCTAGCCCCGGCATACAAACTGCTCATCAAAAGAGAGAGAACATCAATGAGAGCAGCGAAAGTATGGCCAGAGGGGGCAGTATCGGAGCTTCAGGATTGCTTCGAACGCACTGATTGGGGCATGTTTGCCCACAATGACATCGAGGAATACGCATCCACAGTGCTATTCTACATCAACAGCTGCGTCGAGGTCGTCATGACCCACAAAAATATCAGGTCATACCCCAACCAGAAACCCTGGATGAACGGAGAGGTCCGCTCACTGTTGAAAGCACGGGACGCAGCATTTAAATCTGGCGACGCGGCGGCTTACAGAGCAGCTAGGACCAACCTAAAAAAGGGTATCAGGACTGCCAAATGGAAACAGACACTGCGGATAGAGGATCACTTCCGCAACAACTCGGACCCCCGGCGCATGTGGCAAGGCATCCAGGCCATCACTGACTACAAGGGCAAAAACACCAGTCCCCCGGTCAGCGACGCCTCCCTTCCGGAGGAGCTTAACAACTTCTACGCTCGCTTCGACAGGGACAACAAGGAGCCGGCTACCAAAGCCTTGCCACCCCCGGAAGACCAGGTGCTCACTCTGTCGACCTCCGACGTAAGGGGCGCTTTACGCAGAGTGAACACACGAAAGGCTACTGGACCGGGTAGCATCCCTGGACGGGTACTCAAGGAATGTGCTGATCAGCTGGCTGATGTCTTCACCGCCATCTTCAACCTGTCATTAGCCCAGGCAGTAGTCCCTACATGCTTCAAGACCGCCACCATCATTCCTGTGCCTAAACAAGCGGCTGTGACGTGTCTGAACGACTATCGACCTGTCGCACTCACACCCATCATAATGAAGTGTTTCGAGAGACTGGTCTTAGCCCACATCAAAGCCAGTGTTCCTGCCTCCCTTGACCAACACCAGTTTGCCTATCGGGCAAACAGATCAACGGAGGATGCAATCACTACTGCTCTACACTCAGCACTGAATCACCTAGATGGTAAGGAGACCTACATCAGAATGTTGTTTATAGACTACAGCTCAGCATTCAACACTATCGTCCCCAACAAGCTGGCCACCAAACTCCAAACTCTTGGCCTGAACACTTCCCTCTGCAACTGGACCCTGGACTTCCTAACAAACAGACCCCAGTCTGTCAAATTAGGCAACCACACCTCCCCCCCCCCGACCCTGAACACGGGGGCCCCACAAGGATGTGTGCTGAGCCCCCTCCTCTACTCCCTCTTCACCCACGACTGTGTGGCTGTTAATGGTTCCAACACCATCATCAAGTTTGCAGATGACACCACGGTAGTAGGCCAGATCATCAACAACGATGAGTCAGCCTACAGGGAGGAGGTCCAGCATCTCGTGAAGTGGTGCGCCGACAACAACCTGGCCCTTAACACCAAGAAAACAAAGGGAATAATCGTGGACTTCAGGAAGTCCAAAGGCGGAAGTCACACCCCCATCCACATCAATGGGGCGGAGGTGGAAAGGGTGGCCAGCTTTAAGTTCCTCGGAGTCCACATCACGGAAGACCTCTCCTGGGTCCCTCAACACCTCCTCTCTGGTGAAGAAGGCCCAGCAGCGCCTATATTTCTTGAGGAGGCTGAAGGGATGTAATCTGTCACCCCTGATCCTCTCTAACTTCTACCGCTGCACTATAGAGAGCATCCTGACAAACTGTATCACGGTATGGTACGGCAGCTGTAGCTCCCATGACCGGAAAGCCCTGCAGCGGGTAGTCAAAACTGCCCAATGCATTACCGGCACCCGGCTACCGACCATAGAACATATATATCAGAAACGCTGCCTACGGAGGGCACGGTCCATCATCAAAGACCCTACCCACCCCAGCCACAGTCTGTTCGCCCTCCTACCATCTGGAAGACGCTACAGATGCATTCGCACCCGTACGACCAGATTTAGGAACAGCTTCTTTCCCAGGGCTGTCATCCTACTGAACTCCACAAATAAACACTAAAGCCTGCACATCTGCCAATGCACTTTATTATGGTCATATTTATGCTAATATACTGCAAGCCAAATGTATAAATGTATGTTGAATGTTTAAGTGTCCTAATCCAAATTGTACACTCTCGGGAGCCGCAAGCCTACATTTCGTTGTACTGCACTTGTGCACTAACAATGACAATAAAAGTTGATTTGATTTGATGATCTTATTGAATGGTGGAGCAGGCTCGAAGGGCCAAATGGCCGACTCCTGCTCCTATTTTTTATGTTCTTATGTTCTAACAAAAAATGTTGCATTTTCTACCACGCCAGCTAATTTGTAGCAGTACAAATTGACCAGAATCAGTTCACAGTCTGGTTATTTAATTTCAGATGATCTTCACTACTATTGTTGTGGTTTAAATCATCTGAACTTCACCATTAATAAACTACTCTGTCATCCAGCAAGGTAGCAATTACTGTAATTGTGATGTTTGATTGCACTACTTTACCTTATTGTTACTTTACAATTGAGTTTCATAGAAATGATTTTAACAAATTAATTATTTGGTCACATAAATGCCCATTTTATAATAAAGATTATATGATTACAATGAATCACATTTATAGAAACATTAATTGTTCTTTATATTTATCCTTCCATTATAGGAAGGCTATTAGATCTGTGGAAATGGTACAGCACAGGTGCACTAGATTTTGATTAGTGCTGTTTGATTAGTGATATTACAAATCTAAACTGACACTCCAGTGCAGTGCTGAGGGAGTGCTACACTGGTGGAGGTGCCGTCTTTCAGATGAGACGTTAAACCGAGGTCCCATCTGCCCTCTCAGATGGACATAAAAGATCCCATGGCACTATTTGAGGAAGAGCAGGGGAGTTCTCCCCAGTGTTCTGGCCAACATTTATCACATGGATGAGAAGTTACAGTTATGAAGAAAGTGGCTCAAAAATTGGGGCTATTTTCACTGGTTTCAAAGGTTAAAAGGGGATTTAATAGAGGTTTTCAACATTATGACAGGCTTGACAGGGTAAATAATGAAAAGCTGTTTCCACAATTGATGAATCAGTAATAAGGGACCATAGATTCAGGATTTTTACTAAAAGAGCAAATAGGGAACCTAATTTTTATTCTCATTGGATTATTAGAACAAAGAATGCTTTCGCATTGGAGGCAGACATTTTATATCATTCAAAAGAGAACTGACTAACTAGTTAATACTGAATATAAAAGAATATATAGGAAGAGAAATAGGATTGGTTACCTCCAGTTGACACAATAGAGATGGGCTGAATGGCCTCCTGTGGTGTGATTTTAGTGATCCTATGGTTTTCTAATGATTCAGCTGCAGTCCTGCTCCAGTTTCCTGTGATCTAGTTTGCAGCAGATGGTGTTCACTGACAATCAAAGCTTCATGACGCTGGATCTGGCGAATAGTGGAATTGCGAGTGCGCCAAATGTCACTGCAGAACCTGCCGATATAGCAGGCTGACACAGCGCCGCCGTGCGGCCAAAGCTGGGAATTACAGGCTGGCACAGCGCCGCCATGTGACCAGTTCGGAAATTGCAGGCAGACCACAGCGCTGTCGTGCGGCCAGTCGCGGGATTGCAGGCGGACACTGCGCCGCCGTGTGGCCGGTCGCGAGATTGCAGGCGGACAGTGCGCCGCCGTGCGGTCGGTCGCGGGATTGCATGCGGACCCTGCGCTGCCGTGCGGCCGGTTGCGGGATTGCAGGCGAACACTGCTCCGCCGTGCGGCCGGTCGCGGGATTGCATGCGGGCACTGCGCCGCCGTGCGGCCGGTCGCGGGATTGCAGGGAGACACAGCGCCGCCGTGCGGTCGGTCGCGGGATTGCATGCGGACACTGCGCCGCCGTGCGGCCGGTCGCGGGATTGCATGCGGTCACTGCGTCGCCGTGCGGCCGGTCGCGGGATTGCAGGCGGACACTGCGCCGCCGTACGGCCGGTCGCGGGATTGCAGGCGGACCCTGCGCCGCCGTGCGGCCAGTTGCGGGATTGCAGGCGAACACTGCTCCGCCGTGCGGCCGGTCGCGGGATTGCATGCGGACACTGCGCCGCCGTGCGGCCGGTCGCGGGATTGCAGGCGGACCCTGCGCCGCCGTGCGGCCGGTCGCGGGATTGCAGGCGGACCCTGCGCCGCTGTGCGGCCAGTTGCGGGATTGCAGGCGAACACTGCTCCGCCGTGCGGCCGGTCGCGGGATTGCATGCGGACACTGCGCCGCCGTGCGCGGGATTGCAGGCGGACACTGCGCCGCCGTGCGGCCGGTCGTGGGATTGCATGCGGACACTGCGCCGCCGTGCGGCCGGCCGGGGAACCGCCGCTCCCGGGCTCCCCTCCCCCAGCCAGAGCGACATGTGGCCGTGAGGCTCGGGCCCGGCGCTTCCGCAGTGAGCGAGTGGCTTCAGCAGGCGCTGGGGGGGCCGGGGAACGGACCCAAAATCGGGCGGAACCAGTTGCGGGTCGATGATGATCACATGAGACAGAGGGGGGAGTGCGCTTGAAGCCGAGAGAGTGCGGACTCAGGTGGGTGAGAGCGGAGCCGGGAGAGGCCGAGGCCCCGGGCCGGGACTTTACAAAGTGCGTGAGCGGCCGCCTCGGCCTCGGGTTGTTTGGCAGCCCGGCGATTTTTTGGGGCCGCCAGTTGTGGACTCTGAGGCGGGGCTTTATTTTCAGGCCGTGCCGCCGAGCTCGGGCCTTTGTCCGGTGAGTGGAGGCGGCCTGAGGACAACAACAGGCCCGGCCCGACGCTCCGAGTACGGCGGACGGTGGAGTCCCCGGGGAGGTTCGGGCCCGAACCGGCCCAGTGATTGTGGCCCCGGGAGCAGCGGCTCCACAGAGCGGCGGGAGACTGAGAGTGAATAATCTGCTGGGAGATTAATCTGATCTGCTGGGAAACAGGGCTGATCTGGGGGATAGGGACTGATCTGCTGGGAAACAGTATTGATCTGCTGGAAACAGACTGATCTGGGGCAACAGGACTGATTTGTTGTGAGACTGATCTGGGAGATTGGGACTGATCTGGGAGATTGGGACTGATCTGTTGGGAGATTGGGACTGATCTGCTGGAAACAGACTGATCTGGGAAACGGCTGATTTGTTGTGAGACTGATCTGGGAGATTGGACTGATCTGCTGGGAAACGGACTGATCTGCTGGAAACAGACTGATCTGGGAAACAGGGCTGATTTGTTGTGAGACTGATCTGGGGGATTGGGACTGATCTGGGAAATGGACTGATCTGGGAAACAGGATTGATCTGGAAACAGACTGATCTGGGAAACGGCTGATTTGTTGTGAGACTGATCTGGGGGATTGGGACTGATCTGCTAGATTGGGACTGATCTGCTGGGAGATTGGGACTGATCTGCTGGGAGATTGGGACTGATCTGGGAGATTGGACTGACCTGGGAGATTGGGACTGATCTGGGAGATTGGGACTGATCTGCTGGGAGATTGGGACTGATCTGCTGGGAGATTGGGACTGATCTGCTGGGAGATTGGGACTGATCTGCTGGGAGATTGGGACTGATCTGCTGGGAGATTGGACTGACCTGGGAGATTGGGACTGATCTGCTGGGAGATTGGGACTGATCTTGAAAAAAGGCGGCTGGGGGGTGACCTAATAGAGGTCTATAAAATTATGATAAATTTTGAGTGGATACAGAATGTTTCCACTTGTGGGGAAGAGCATAACTAGAGGCCATCAATATAAGATAGTCACCAAGAAATCCAATGAGGAATTCAGAAGAAATGTCTTTACCCAAAGAGTGGTGAGAATGTGGAACTCGAGATAAGCGAATAGAGGGTTATACTGATAGATTTAGATGAGGAAAATTAGAAGCTAGGAGCAGGAGTAGGCCATTCGGCCCCTCGAGCCTGTTCCGCCATTTAATGAGATCATGGCTGATCATCCAAATTCAGTACCCTGTCCCTGCTTTCTCCCCATATCCCTTGATCCCTTTAGCCTTAAATATATCTAACTCATTCTTGAATATATTTAATGAATTGACCTCAACGGCCTTCTGTGGTAGAGAATTCCACAGGTTCACCACTCTGGGTGAAGAAATTCCTCCTCATCTCTGTCCTAAATGGCTTACCCCTTATCCTTAGACTGTGACCCCTGGTTCTGGAGTCCCTCGCCATCGGGAACATCCTTCCTGAAGGACGGGAGGATGCTCAAGTAGAGCATAAATGCGGTCATTGACTAGTTGGGCTGAATGGCCTGTTTCTGTGCTGTATAGCCTATGTAATTGGACTCATCTGGGAGATTGGACTCATCTGGGAGATTGGACTCATCTGGGAGATTGGACTCATCTGCTGGGAGATTGGACTCATCTGCTGGGAGATTGGACTCATCTGCTGGGAGATTGGACTCATCTGCTGGGAGATTGGACTCATCTGCTGGGAGATTGGACTCATCTGCTGGGAGATTGGACTCATCTGCTGGGAGATTGGACTCATCTGCTGGGAGATTGGACTCATCTGCTGGGAGATTGGACTCATCTGCTGGGAGATTGGACTCATCTGCTGGGAGATTGGACTCATCTGCTGGGAGATTGGACTCATCTGCTGGGAGATTGGACTCATCTGCTGGGAGATTGGACTCATCTGCTGGGAGATTGGACTCATCTGCTGGGAGATTGGACTCATCTGCTGGGAGATTGGACTCATCTGCTGGGAGATTGGACTCATCTGCTGGGAGATTGGACTCATCTGCTGGGAGATTGGACTCATCTGGGAGATTGGACTCATCTGGGAGATTGGACTCATCTGCTGGGAGATTGGACTCATCTGCTGGGAGATTGGACTCATCTGCTGGGAGATTGGACTCATCTGCTGGGAGATTGGACTCATCTGCTGGGAGATTGGACTCATCTGCTGGGAGATTGGACTCATCTGCTGGGAGATTGGACTCATCTGGGAGATTGGACTCATCTGCTGGGAGATTGGACTCATCTGCTGGGAGATTGGACTCATCTGCTGGGAGATTGGACTCATCTGCTGGGAGATTGGACTCATCTGCTGGGAGATTGGACTCATCTGCTGGGAGATTGGACTCATCTGCTGGGAGATTGGACTCATCTGCTGGGAGATTGGACTCATCTGGGAGATTGGACTCATCTGGGAGATTGGACTCATCTGGGAGATTGGACTCATCTGCTGGGAGATTGGACTCATCTGCTGGGAGATTGGACTCATCTGCTGGGAGATTGGACTCATCTGCTGGGAGATTGGACTCATCTGCTGGGAGATTGGACTCATCTGGGAGATTGGACTCATCTGCTGGGAGATTGGGACTCATCTGCTGGGAGATTGGGACTCATCTGGGAGATTGGGACTGATCTGCTGGGAGATTGGGACGATCTGGAAGATTGGGCCCGATCTGCTGGGAGATGGGCCCGATCTGCTGGGAGATGGGCCCGATCTGCTGGGAGATGGGCCCGATCTGCTGGGAGATGGGACCGATCTGCTGGGAGATGGGCCCGATGAGCTGGGCGATGGGGACTGATCTGCCGGGCGATTGTGAATAATTGCCTTTTCCTTTTTTGGTGGAGAGAATTCCAACTTGCAATAATCGAGACTTTTTTTGTTGCTCCACATTCCTGCTGAATACTTTTACACTTCTGTATCCACCAGTTGACGTAACCTACAATTGTATGTATGTATGTATATAAAACTTGTAGAATCCATACTAGCTTTTAAAAGGGATAACTGTTTGACAAAGAAAAAGATTACAAGGGTATGGAGAAAGGGCCGAGGAGTGGGACTAAGTGGAAAGCTCAGAGAGCTGTCACAGACACGATGGGCTGAATGTTGACCGTCTCTACTGCAAAATTCTTTGATTTCTAATTGCTAGGCTACATTATATATTGAAATGTTGAAACCCATTGGAATTCAGACACACCAGTGCGGTGGTGTATTACGTATTTTAAGCCAAATTGTTATTTTGGTTGTGGCTCCAGTTAAAATTTCCCAAATCATTCCTCACCTGAAATATTTAACTGTATTGGAACAATTGTTTACAAAATACTTTCGTTATGAAAAAAGTGGAGTCTTAAAATATGCTATTAGCGTTAAATGAAGTTTTCCAGTTCAGTATTTTTAAGTTTTCATTTGTAGCGGAATCGATGTAAAACAGACTAAAAAAGAGACGCGTTCACTTGTTTGTTACTTTGAATAGTCCTGACCGTGAGAAACGTATCCCAAAAAGATGATAAAATTAAAGGCGGTATAAAGTAAATGTACAACTTGGTAGCTGTACTTTAACAAAAATGCACTAACTTGTGATGTCCTAGCATCATCATTTATTTATACTTCACCGTACTGCCACTTCCTGTTGTTTATCCATATGCGATATTGGTACCTTGAAGGTTAACATCAAGGTAATAGGTTTTTTCATGCAGGAAACAAGACTTGGTTTTAACTGTTTGCACATAAAACACATCTTTTAACCAATGTTCCCGCTTAGCTGCACATCCGCAATCTGCAGCCCCCAACGCAGGCCGCTCAACAGCGTTCTAATGGCAAAAAAAGTCGTTTGAATAGGCGGTGCAACCCCTTAAAGGGGCCACGCACCCCCAAAATAATTTAGCAGGAACGTTACTCTTTAACTCCTTCCTGCCCTTTGGGTATAAATGTTTCCGAACTAAATGAAAACTTAATACCAAGAGTACATTTGGAATGATTTAATTATTGACTGATTTGACGCCGATCTAATGGAAAGATGACTTAAGATCTGTTTTGCTGCAGTTGAAATGAGCAAAAATCTGGCACTAAATGTACATGTTAGAAAAAAGGATACCCTCCATGTCATCCTTCAGGCTGTTGTTTAAATATACTGTGACATGTTAAAGGAGCTCAATCTTTGTATATTAAGAGTACAGATTCATTCCAGAATGGCTGATTTTGAGCACACAATCGAGATGTATAAACACATTAGTCAATGAAGACATTGTAATTCTACACATTTTTGTCATATATTCTGCTGCTTTTGTTGGAGTAGAGTGATTTACAGTCTGACACATTTAGACATTTGGGTAACAGAATTGCAGTTCATAGAAACATAGCAGATAGGAGCAGGAGTAGGCCACTCGGCCCCTCGAGCCTGCTCCGCCATTCAATGAGATCATGGCTGATCATCCAAATTCAGTACCCTGTCCCTGCCTTCTCCCCATATCCCTTGATCCCTTTAGCCTTAAGAAATATATCTAACTCCTTCTTGAATATATTTAATGAATCTCTTAACAAAAGCACAAGATGCTGGAAATGCACAGTTGGTCAGTCGGCACCTGTAGAGAAAAAGGGACAGGTTAGCTTCTATGAATAGTCTCTTCAGAACTGAAAGATAAACGATAACCCATAAAAGTGGGGGCTGGGGCAACATGAGGGATTTGAAAAACCAGCTACAGCAGTGGCTTGCTTACAGGCTGCGTCCTCTAATCTGGTGTACTGGGGAGATCAAATGCACATTGCCAAGCGCCTCTGTTCTGTCTGCAGGTGTGACCAAGCTCTCTGGGGTGGCAGGCTTGCCTTCCTACAGGGCAGTAGTGAACCAGCTGGGTTTTTGTCACAGTCTGGCAGTTTTTATCGTTTTTTTTTGTGTGTCACAGAAATAAACTGATTTATCAAATTCAGTTTTGCCACTTGCCATAATGAGCCCGTGCCCAAGGCACTGCTTGTTATATTCGATTAGATTGATCTTTTCTCCCGGGGTCCTTGTGTCTTCCTTTAAATGAGGGGGCAGGGCACTTGTTTGGTTTTCCTGACACAGTTGGTTGCGAGTTCGATCATATTGTAAAACAGATCCACTCTATCAGAGAAAAGTTATGGCTGGGGTGGGGAGAAGGTAATGTTTCACATCTAATGTCATTAGGGTACATCAGTGACCATTCCATGACAACAAATATGCTTAGACTATTGGAAGAACTGATAGATTTACAAGACTGCTTGAATGGAATCCAGCTCCTGTTATGTATTTTTTTGAATTAATAAGGATTTCAATAGTTAAAAGCCTTTTGTTTTTGAAAGCAGTAGTATTTAATTTTTTTAAATTAGTTTATGGGATGTGGGCGTCGCTGGCAAGGCCAGCATTTATTGCCCATCCCTAATTGCCTTTGAGAAGGTGGTGGTGAGCTGCCTTCTTGAACCGCTGCAGTCCGTGTGGTGAAGGTACTCCCACAGTGCTGTTAGGGAGGGAGTTCCAGGATTTTGACTCAGCGACAATGAAGAATCGGCGATATACTTCTAAGTCAGGATGGTGTGTGACTTGAAGGTGGTGGTGTTCCCATGCGCCTGCTGCCCTTGTCCTTCTAGGTGGAAGAGGTCGTGGGTTTGGGAGGTGCTGCAGAAGAAGCCTTGGCGAGTTGCTGCAGTGCATCTTGTAGATGGTACACACTGCAGCCACGGTGCGCCAGTGGTGGAGGGAGTGAATGTTTAAGCTGGTGGATGGGGTGCCAATCAAGCGGGTGGCTTTGTCCTGGATGGTGTCGAGCTTCTTGAATGTTGTTAGCGCTGCACTCATCCAGGCAAGTGGAGAGTATTCCATCACACTCCTTACTTGGACCTTGTAGATGGTGGCAAGCCTTTGGGGAGTCAGGAGGTGAGGCACTCGCCGCAGAATACCCAGCCTCTGACCTGCTCTTGTTGCCACAGTATTTATGTGGCTGGTCCAGTTAATTATCTGGTCAATGATGACTCCCAGGATGTTGATGGTGGGGGATTCTGCAATGGTAATGACGTTGAATGTCAAGGGGTGGTAGTTAGTTAGACTCTCGCTTGTTGGAGATAGTCAGTGCCTGGCACTTGTGTGGCGCGAATGTTACCTGCCATTTATCAGCCCAAGCCTGAACAAATTGGCAGTTGTGAGAAATCACAACAGAATGTCAATTAAAAACAATTAACTCTTGTTGGCGAAAATCTGGTCTTTCCTAAGAAGAACGGCTTATACCTTGTAAATTGTACATATAGAGGCCTGACATGCAACATAAGGGACGGTATGATAAGTGGGATACTACACCAGCCCTCCTCTTAAATGTTATGTTGCATCCACTGTTACCGTGTTCATTTTATCTTTCTTTACCCTACTTTATCTTTGCTCACCATCCTTTAGTTGGGAGGTGGTGCAGCAGCTCCACAACTCTGCTAAAATCACTCTGGCAGATAAACTACCTGATGGTTTGTCTTGATTGGGACCCAGAACTCCCAATCACAGGTGGACAGGTGAAGCATGTGCCATTCTAGCTATTAAGACAGCCCAGTATTGTGCAGATGTTCTCTATCTGGCTCTAGAACTGAAAGCTGTTGTGTTGAGGATTAACTATTATGTTTATGAAGCCTTGAACTTTGAACATATTTAAATGTTGTTTCATTCACAGTTTTGTATTATCAACTGGGTGTAAAAAATGGGAGGCAGGAAATTAACAGACCCTACAGCCGTTCCAGATAAAGATGAAGATTTTGAAGGTAAATTTATACTTTGCTTTATATGTATTGTGATGTGTGTCAACTTTTAGAAATGTTTTGATTTTTAATTATGTTTGTAACCAATTGCTGTTCTGGGAACTGAAGTACAAAGGGGTCCTGGTGCACGGAACTCAAAAGGTTAGTATGCAGGTGCAGCAAGTGATTAAGAAGGCCAATGGAATGTTGGCTTTCATTGCTAGGGGGATAGAATATAAAAATAGGGAGGTATTGCTTCAGTTGTACAAGGTATTGGTGAGACCGCACCGGGAATACTGCATACAGTTTTGGTGTCCATACTTAAGAAAAGACATACTTGCTCTCGAGTCAGTACAAAGAAGGTTCACTCGGTTAATCCCGGGGATGAGGGGATGGACATATGAGGAGAGGTTGAGTAGATTGGGACTCTACTCATTGGAGTTCAGAAGAATGAGAGGCGATCTTATTGAAACATATAAGATTGTGAAGGGGTTGGATCGGGTGGATGCGGGGAGGATGTTCCCGATGATGGGTGAAACTAGAACTAGGGGGCATAGTCTTAGAATAAGGGGCTGCTCTTTCAGAACTGAGATGAGGAGAAACTACTTCACTCAGAGGGTGGTAGGTCCATGGAATATGCTGCCCCAAAAAGCTGTAGAAGCTACATCATTACATAAATTAAAAACAGAAATAGACAGTTTCCTAGAAGTAAGGGGAATTAAGGGTTATGGGGAGCGGGCAGGAATTTGGACATGAGTCTAGGTTCGGATCGGTCATGGCCCTGTGGGTAGCGGAGCGGGCCCAGGGGCCGTGTAGCCTGATCCTGCTCCTATTTCGTGTGTCTAATTCTGTTAGATTCAGGAGATGGTTCTGTGATAGTGGATTGGCGGTTAGGATCAGATCAGCCATGATCTTATTGAATGGCGGAGCAGGCTCGAGGGGCCGATTGGCCTATTCCTGCTCCTATTTCTTATGTTCTTATGTTAACACTGAGAGTGAAGGGTTGCAGTACTGTAGTTTCTCACTTTTTGATTTAACAGTGCAAAACGCATATTAAGTAATGTAGGAACCTTGGTTATCTGTGCATTCTCCATTATCTAAGACTTTTTTTTGCAGACAATGGGAGTCTAGTGGTATTCTGGTCTGCCATCTTTATTATTTCAGAACATTGGCTGCTGACAGATTGCTGGAGAGTAACAGCTTCTGTCTCTTAACACTGATCTTGTAGCTAGGGGTCGTGCTCGTACTTTTGGCCAACTCTCTTGGGTCTCTGGTGGAGCAGGTGGGTATGTGGGGAGGCTGTGAAATGGAAAATCAGCTGATCAACTGTTGTAGTTAGCTCGCCTTGCCAGCGGGAGTCTGGGTGAGTGCTGTAGGAGAAGACTGAGCTAGGCAGGGAAATAAGCAGTGGACAATAATTTGGGATGTCCTCTCCATTATATTAAATAATAATCACACTTCCACTGTACTCTAGTGGGTAGTCACTTGTCTTGTTCTTTTATTGCAGAGCTGTTGCAGGCTAGAGACAGAGTTGATGGGTGTATAATAGAGTTTATGCAAAGACTTGGTGTTCTTGGCCCGATGTCATTTTTGTTGGACACAAATATTTGCTGAAGTACAGACCTTACAAACGGCAGTTGCTGAAATAGCCATAAAGGAGTTTTAAAATGTTCTCCGACACTTAGTGTCAGTAAGTGACAGAATTTTCAGTGTGCTGCCTGTTTCCATCAAGGACTTTTGGTTATTCAAGGTTGGTCCTTTGTTGAGATCTGTTATTTAAAGAATGGGTCTTGTTGTCATGAGCACTTTTAAAGCTCGAGTCTGAACAATTATGGTTAGCTTTTGATTTGTATATTTCTGATGACTTGTTTTTTCATAATGAATGCTGACGTTTTTGATCTTGGGACGTGCGTGATGCCCATCCCTTGTTGCCGTGAGAATTTACTGGTCGGCACTGTTCCCTATGAGCTGCACGGTCACTTTGCGCTCCAGGGAACCCGCGCAGCCGGCTTGCCGGCTTTTCCATACAAAGACCGTGCTGCGTGGTATTTTGAACGGCCCGCGCAACCCCTTTAAGAGGCCGCGCAGGGCCAAACTTAAATTAAAGGGAACGTTACTGGCCGGCCTTCCTTTGAACCACTGCAGTCCTGGTGTTAGGTGGAGAATTTCGGTGACAATGCAGGTACGGTGGTTTATGTCCAAATCAGGATGGGGTGTAAGTTGAAGCGGAACTTGGGGGTGATTGCATTCCTGTGATCTTACTGCTTTTATCCTTCTTGGTGGTAGAGGTCTCAAGGTGCTGTCGAAGTAAGCTTGCTGAGTTGCTGCAGTGTATCCTGTAGATGGTACAAACTGCAGCCACAGTGCGTTGGTGCTGGAAGGGTGTATATTAAGTCCAGTTGTACGGGTGCCGGTTAAGCAGACTGCTCTGTGTCTGGATAATGTTAAGCTTCGTAAGTGTTGTTGCACCTGTACCCAACCAGGCGAGTAGGATGTATTCAGTCACACTTGTGATTTGAGCCTTGTAGATGATGGGGAGGCTTTGGGGGTTTAGGAGGTAAGCCACTCGTCGCAGAGTACCCGGCCTGTGGTTAATAGTGGTGGTTACTCCTACAATGCTATAGTTGATAGACATGTAGGTTGGTGAGGATATCAAGTGGGTTACACCCTCGTGTTGGTTCCTTCACCATCCGAAAGGGGTCCAGTCTAGCAGCTACGTCCTTCAGCTTGGTCTGTGGTGATAAACCCCCCTCCAGAGTATAGTCTATGCCCTTGTTTCCCTCTGTGCCTCCTCCAAGTGGTGTTCAGGATAGAGGCGTACAGATTTGTCAGTTGGTCGGGGTGATCAGTAGGAGGTTTCCTTGGTTTTATTTAACCTGAAGCCATGATACTTCATGGGATCAGGAGCCAATGCTGAGGAGTCCCAAGGCCACTCCTACCCGACTGTATAATCTCTGTGCTCCCCACCTCTGGTAGATCTATTTTGCTGACGGCACAGGACAAAATATGTGCCTTAGAATGTTTTACTACATTAAGGGCGCTACATAAATGCAAGTTGTTGTGACATAACCCAGGGTGCTTTGAGGATTCTGGGATATTGGCCAACAGTTCTCATTTTGTGAGGGCGGCTATGTTTCTTGACCAGCCTGTGCGACAGCTCTCTCAACTTGTGTCCAAATGCTAAGTGAGGAGGAATTTTCAGAGTCTAGTGGGGGCTTATTGCTGTTCGATCTGATCTATCATTGTTTTACAACAGAGCAGCTTGCTAGGCCATTTCAGAGGCATTAAGAGTTGACCATATATTGCAGTACTGGAGCCATGTGTAGGCCAAAATACTTAGGCATGGCATCTTCCCTTCCCTGGAGGACATGAGTGAAGCAGTTAGGATTTTTGATGGCAATCCAGCAGCTTTGATCATTTTTCCTGTTGCTAGCCCATCAGTTTTACTGAATCCAGACTTGCCACGGTGGAACTAAAGACCTCTGTTTTGCTAGTCCAGCACCATAACCACTACAGCACCCTTACTGGGATACAGCGCTTGACAGTGTTAAGGGAGCTGAATTCGCGCACAGCTGATGTTGAATCATCCCTGGTTTTCTGACATCACTTAAAGAAAAGTTTCCTAATGGCCTCCTTAATTCCTTCAAGCCACTGTGTCTGATTTCAGCCACACTCACTCTTCAACCAAAAATACGAAATCAGCAGAACGACGCAGGTTTTTATAATCTGGGTTTTGTTGGCGATGCAACTTTAAATCTGAGTTTGTAAAAGCACTTCTGGGGCTGGTAATTTCATTTTCTTTCTACAAAAAAGTGATTTCAATGACACTGGGTACAATATGCGCTGGAAGAGCTACTGAGTGGTAACTCGATCATAAGATGGAGGCAGATGAGGAAGGTCATTCAATTTATCTTGGCTCATTCCTTAAGAAAGACCCTACTCCCCCGCCCCCCAAATGGCATTAACTGTTTTACATGATTTTACCTGACCCTGCTCTACGCCATTCTAAATTTGCCTTTTTCCAGTTTAAACCCGAATCTCCTGTCCTACTCTAATGGTTTAGTTTGAGATAGTGTTCTGGATTTACCTTTACTATTTTATGTACTCCTATTAGATTGCCTCCTTTCAAGGCCGACAAGCCTAAGTTCCTCCCGTCTGTCCTCACAGTTTGGTCTTCTGATGCTACAGATCAGTCTTGTGGCTCTTCTCTCAACTGACTTCATGGCTTGAATGACTCTCTTGTTACTCGGGGATCAGAACAAGACGTAGTGATCGAGGTGTGGTCTGAGCAGAACACTGTACAGTTTGAGCATGACGTCCTCCACCTTCACTTGTACTGTTTTGGCTATGTAGTTCAGTGTGCTATTTGCTTTGTTGATTACAGCTCTACAGTGGGTGGGTCATGTCGATTGTTGAGTTTCCTGAAACTTTTCGGGTTTTCCCCCCCCCCCCCCCCCCCCCCCCCCCAAACTCCTTCTGATCAGCTATGCTTTGCACACGTCTGTATTCAATTTTATCTGCTCACTTAGATATTTTGCCTACCTCACTCTGTAGTTTCTGATCCTCCTCCTCAAGCTCAACTGCCCCATCTAGTTTGGTGTCATTGGTAAATTTGATCAGTTTGGATTAACCTTCTGAAAGAAATTGTTCATAGAACCTCTTTCCACTCAGTACTTAGCCCATCCTCCACATTGACATAACTCCTCCAACAAGTACTCACTGTTTCCTACCCTTCAACCAATTTCCTTTCCATTAGCAGGATGAGCATCCTTTCCACTTTAAGCATTGTAGTCTTTCATGAGGAACTTTGTCAAGTGCCCTTTGGAAGTCAAGATAGACCATGTATAGGGCCTTCCACAGTCTACTTAGGATGTCACTTGAAAAAGTTAAGGAGGTTAGTCAGGCAGGATTACCGTTATAAATCCATGTTGGGTGCTGCTTACTAGGTTATTGCAGTAAAAGTAATTCTCAAGCTTATGCTTGAGCTGTTCTGCCTAGCATTGATGCATGACTAATGAGTCTGTAGTTGCTTGGGTCTGTTTTGTCGCCTTTTTTGAAGATGGGACACTATGTTCAGCTATTTCTAATTTCCCAGTACCTCCCCGATACCTATTGACTTCTTCACTGATGGCCAGGGCTTCGTAGACATCATCTCTTGTGTCTCGTTGCTCCGTCCCAGGGGATTTATTTGCTGTGAGCCCTTTTAGCTTGTTTAGAATTTCTACCTCATTTATGTCTGTCATTAATTTCGCTCAGAATATTGCTGTTTTCCGAAGGCATATTCATGTCTTCCCTAATGAATACTTAGAGGAGGCGATCATTTAATACATTAATTAGATTATACTTGGGCTCGTCCTCAGTTTTGTCCGCATTACCATCTTTTAGGGCTCTCACTTCTGATTATCGTCTTGCACTACTTAAAGAATTTTTCACTGTTGTGTTTTGTGTGTGCATTGTGCTATTTTCCAGATCTACCTCTTATTGTTAATTGCTTAATTGATGACAGGTGCCATCGCCAATTAAAAAGGGAGCAAGTGCGCCCTTCTTAAAGGGGCACAACCCATAAACTGCAAGTTAAACAAAAATGACATGAAACTTAACAAATTAAATTAAAATTTTGATGCGGGAGGTGCTGAAGCACTCCAGTCCCTCAGGTGCCCACCAGTCACGGAGGGGCTCGAACGTGCCGGTGAACACCGCGTGCTCCATCTCCAGGGACAGCTGGGCGCGAACGTAGCCGCGGAAGAGAGGCAAGAAGTTGGGCTGAATGCCGCCCGTTGCCTGGACCTGTTGGTGGTCACCTTGGCTAGGCCCTAGAGTAGTCCTACAAGGAGGTCCTCCAACTTACACACGCCCCCTCCGCACCGGGTGGCCAAAGATCAGGAATGTTGGAATTAAGTGCAACCAAATATTGAAGAGCATCCCCTTCCAATAGCAGAAGAGGGGCTGCAACCACTCTCATGAAACACAGACTTCTCCAGGCCGCAGAGATTGCAGGCGGCCTGGGAGTCCGTGAATCTGCTCAAATATTTATTGTACGGGACTGCTCTGCGCAACACTCTCCACGCCAAATCCCCAATGGAAAAGGGGAGGACCCCCTGCGTAGTGAGCCCTCCACTGGGGATCCCTGCCTCCTCTGGGCTGAAAGATGGTACGCCAGGGCGTGTCCGGACAGCGGACGAGGACGATGAAGTGGAGAATGCGCAGGAGCAGCCCGTACAGGAAACCCTCCGTGGAATGGCACGGAGTGGATTTCCGAAAGACAGCTCCTAAGGGAGGTTTCGACGCCTGGCGCCGATGAGAAATTCTGTACAAATGGGGGTCAGTTCTGACGGGATCACTCGACACACCTCGTGGAGTCGGGGCCGGGTGCCACTTTTAGCGACTCGATGGCTTTGGCCGTGAACCGGACGCCGAGCCAGGACATACGCTATGCCAGCTCCTTTGGTGCCATCCAGTATGTCCCTGACTCTGACCACCTTGCCAGCCAGGGCCCTGTCCTCAGTCAGCCACCTGAGCCTATGTATTTTGTGGTTGCTATTTTCCAGATCTATCTCAGCCCCTTTGTCCTTTTCACATGTAGGTTTTTACCTCTTTTTCTAATGAAATTGTTAATCCATTTGGGGTCACGGTTGTTTAGCATATTCTTATTACTCTTGGGTGCACTTTTTAATCCTGCACACTCAGCATTATGCCTTTCAAGGTGTCTGAGGCTGAACCACACTGTTCGCAAACTTGGTGTCACATTTGACCCTGAAATGAGCTTCCGACCACACATCCGCGCCATAACTGAGACCGCCTATTTCCACCTCCGTAACATCGCCCGATTCCACCCCTGCCTCAGCTCATCCGCTGCTGAAACCCTCATCCATGCCTTTGTTACCTCTACGCTTGACTATTCCAATGCACTCCTGGTTGGTCTCCCACGTTCTATCCTACGTAAACTTGAGGTCATCCAGAACTCGGCTGCCCGTGTCCTAACTCGCACCAAGTCCCGTTCACCCATCACCCCTGTGCTCGCTGACCTACATTGGCTCCCTGTTAAGCAACGCCTTGATTTTAAAATTCTCATCTTGTTTTCAAATCCCTCCATGGCCTCGCCCCTCCCTATCTCTGAAATCTCCTCCAGCCCCACAACACCCCCCCCCCCCCCCCCCCAAGATATCTGCGCTCCTCTAATTCTGCCCTCTTGAGGATCCCTGATTATAATCGCTCAACCTTTGGTGGCCGTGCCTTCTGTTGCCTAGGCCCTAAGCTCTGGAATTCCCTCCCTAAACCTCTCCGCCTCTCTACCTCTCTTCCCTCCTTTAAGACGTTCCTTAAAACCTACCTCTTTGACCAAGCTTTTGGTCATCTGCCCTAATATCTCCTTGTGCGGCTCGGTGTCAGATTTTGTGTTATAACACTTCCGTGTAGCTCTCTGGGACGCTTTACTACGTTAAAGGCGCTATATCAATACAAGTTGTTGTTCTACTTGTTCACCACTGAAGTATTGTTTATCAAATGCCCCCAGTCGATATGCTTAAGCTCTTATTTCCTTGAAGTTAGCCTTTCTAAATTTATACTAGCAGATCTTCTGTGTGGTATTACTTGCAATGAATCAGAGGACATGCTGTTTTATGAAGGGTAAGGGTGTTGCCAACAAAGTGTGATGGGAAAAGTTTTACATACAGGAAGTGTGCACAATACACAAACCGTTTAATATATTCAATACATAGATTGATAAATGGTTGTATCGTGGACTTGTTGTCTTTGAAGCCCAGATCATGTTGAACTTGAGTATTTTGTGGTTGCTATCTCTGAAAGGTACCATAACTTCCATTTCCTGTATATAATCGGGGTGATTTATCATTAGCCAGCCAAGATATGCGCTGGGTCACGAAGCAGCCATATGTTACATTTAACAACTTGGACTAGGGACCACTTGGCAGTAAACTTACAATCTGTTTGCATTCTGTTGATAACCTTCTTTGTAGATCCTTTATTCTGGAAAAAGAAATAAAAGTGAAATTTTAAATATTCATTGTGTACAGGCAAATTAAATTGTGTCCAAGCTCGCAGCATCTGATGCTGTATTTGCCTCGTGTTTCTTTATGCTGCCGGAAATCTGAATGTTAACACCATGATTTGATTACGGAAGAAAAAACCTTAAAAGACTTTCTTGTCAGTTTGCAAAGTATTTATAAAGAAATCCAGAACAGAATGCACATAGATTGAAGTCTTGCCCCTAAAATAAAAATTACTGGCTGAAATACCATAGTTGAAGCACCTACAATGTATCCCTGTGTTTATTTGTATAATAGAAGTAATAAAGTATTCATGTTTATCTGTGTTTTATTGTGTCAGATTAAATTTTGCAGCTCAAGTATATAAAAATGGTTCAGAGATCAGATCCGCATGCATTAAGATGACCGCTGACTATATGTACTCCATAAAAGGCCATTTGAAAGATTCTGTACAGCAAACCTTTTCTCTTAGAAATGGCCAACTAATGTGAAATATGTAGATTCTGAAACATACAAAGTTCTGAAAGGGCTCGACAGGGTAGGTGCTGAGAGGCTGTTTGCCCTGGCTGGAGAGACTAGAACTAAGGGGCATAGTCTCAGGATAAGGGGTAGGCCATTTAGGACTGAAATGAAGATGAATTTCTTCACTCGGAGGGTTTGGAATTCTCTACCCCTGAGGGCTGTGGATGCTCAGTCATTAAGTATATTCAAGGTGGAGAGCGATAGATTTTTGGACTCTAAGGGACTCGAGGGATATGGGGATCAGGTGGGAGAGTGGAGTTGAGGTTGTAGAGCAGCCATGATCTTATTGAATGGCGGAGCAGGCTCGAAGAGCCATATGGCCTACTCCTGCTCCTATTTCTTGCGTTCTTATGTTCTTATATAGTGCAAGGCTTCTGTTGTCTCGGGATATGCCTGTACTTCAGCTGCAGAGGTAACCATGTACTGAACCAGGGCACTCCAGAACAAATCGGCTTTCTGACCTGAGTAATCCAAGAGTCTGTTTTGTGAAGTAGGTGTACTCTGGCTGCAATATTCAACCAAAAACTGTTCCTGATCCATATAGACTAATGTTGCACAGGGCAGTGTCTTTACCTAGTAGACCATGAAGCATATTTTAGATCTAAATCAGTTATTAGCTCTGAAAATTAAATAACCAGATTGCAGATTGGTGGGTAAATTGTCAGCTCCCGGTTAGAGGAAACTAGCATGAAATGGCTGCCCTTCTTTCTCTTTTGAAACGTGACATACACATTAAATGTAAGACTTAATATATAAAAGCTGTATATTTCACATCACATTTCTGCAGCATTGCTGCTGCTAATCACGTATGAGTATCCATTATCTTCTATGTATTTCACTGATCGGCATCACCATCTATTGATTGCTAAAGCCATCAAAATAATCGTGTTTTTGCTGTAATTGTAAAAAATTGGAAATGGTATATTATTCAGTGTGAAATCAGCCCAGAGAAAAGCTGTATGATCAACGCACATTTGTTTGTCGGTGAAGATCTGTTATTGCAGAGAAATTGACTTGAAATTACAAAATGCAACTGTAACATGTATGAGGCAAGGACAATATAAGCTATAGAAAAAGCAATTTGGTTCACTTTGGAAAGCTGCTTTATATAAACATGTTTGAGATGCAAACCTGCTCAAAATTTAGAATGAAAATGAACTGTTTTAATGAATCTAGAACAAATCCAAACTCTTACTGCATTCTTACTCAATCCTTTTATTGGCTTTCAAGCTAATGTTTCTTTCAAACATTGTAAACTGAATTCTAGTTACTGTACTACAACAGGAAGATGACTGAATAACCTTCACTCGATGCCTCCACATAATGCCTCAGATGGTAATATTGAATCTTACGTGCGATCCGTGCCTTTGGTTTACGTGAAACACTGGTTTGACCTCCATTTGTAATTGTCTAATATCCCATTCACACAGTTGCTGGCAGTAGCCTTCAAATTGGCAAAATCAATGAGCTGTCATCTGGGGCCTTGTGCATTTCTACATCAATGTGAATGCTTGAGAAAGAAAAGAAAGACTTGCATTTATATAGCGCCTTTCGCGACCACCGGACGTCCCAAAGCGCTTTACATCCAATTAAGTACTTTTTTTGAAGTGTTGTAGGAAACGCGGCAGCCAATTTGCGCACAGCAAGCTCCCACAAACAGCAATGTGGTAATGACCAGATAATCTGTTTCTGTGATGTTGATTGAGGGATAAATATTGGACATGTTTATTTGCAACATCTAAAGCTCTGATTGGTCCCCTTGGAGGACAAGACACACCCAGCAGTTTCTCTGGAATGTGAAATTAGATTCTCCCTGCCTATGTAATCAGTTACTTTGCCAAGTGTAATTCGAGCCTTTATGACTGCCTACTCCTGACAGAACAGAGCTCACTTGGAACAGACAGGGCTCACCCTCATGGATTAAGACCTTCTCCCACCCCCCAAACAAGTTCCTGCCTCCACTGCCCGAGTTCCTGACCGCCTCCTCCTCCCCCACCCGCCGCTGGAGTTCCTGACCTCCTCCTCTCCTCCTCCCCCCGCCCGAGTTACTGACCTCCCCCCGCCCGAGTTCCTGACCTCCTCCTCCTCCCCCTGCCCGAGTTCCTGACCATTCCCCCTGCCCGAGTTCCTGACCTTTCCCCCCTGCCCGAGTTCCTGACCTTTCCCTCAGCCCGAGTTCCTGACCTTTCCCCCAGCCCGAGTTCCTGACCTTTCCCCGTGCCCGAGTTCCTGACCTCCTTGTGCCCGAGTTCCTGACCTCCTGCCCGAGTTCCTGACCTCCTGCCCGAGTTCCTGACCTCCTCCTGCCCGAGTTCCTGACCTCCTGCCCGAGTTCCTGACCTCCTCCTGCCCGAGTTCCTGACCTCCTCCTGCCCGAGTTCCTGACCTCCTGCCCGAGTTCCTGACCTCCTGCCCGAGTTCCTGACCTCCTCCTGCCCGAGTTCCTGACCTCCTGCCCGAGTTCCTGACCTCCTCCTGCCCGAGTTCCTGACCTCCTCCTGCCCGAGTTCCTGACCTCCTCCTGCCCGAGTTCCTGACCTCCTCCTGCCCGAGTTCCTGACCTCCTCCTGCCCGAGTTCCTGACCTCCTCCTGCCCGAGTTCCTGACCTCCTCCTGCCCGAGTTCCTGACCTCCTCCTGCCCGAGTTCCTGACCTCCTCCTGCCCGAGTTCCTGACCTCCTCCTGCCCGAGTTCCTGACCTCCTCCTGCCCGAGTTCCTGACCTCCTCCTGCCCGAGTTCCTGACCTCCTCCTGCCCGAGTTCCTGACCTCCTCCTGCCCGAGTTCCTGACCTCCTCCTGCCCGAGTTCCTGACCTCCTCCTGCCCGAGTTCCTGACCTCCTCCTGCCCGAGTTCCTGACCTCCTCCTGCCCGAGTTCCTGACCTCCTCCTGCCCGAGTTCCTGACCTCCTCCTGCCCGAGTTCCTGACCTCCTCCTGCCCGAGTTCCTGACCTCCTCCTGCCCGAGTTCCTGACCTCCTCCTGCCCGAGTTCCTGACCTCCTCCTGCCCGAGTTCCTGACCTCCTCCTGCCCGAGTTCCTGACCTCCTCCTGCCCGAGTTCCTGACCTCCTGCCCGAGTTCCTGACCTCCTGCCCGAGTTCCTGACCTCCTCCTGCCCGAGTTCCTGACCTCCTCCTGCCCGAGTTCCTGACCTCCTCCTGCCCGAGTTCCTGACCTCCTGCCCGAGTTCCTGACCTCCTCCTGCCCGAGTTCCTGACCTCCTCCTGCCCGAGTTCCTGACCTCCTCCTGCCCGAGTTCCTGACCTCCTGCCCGAGTTCCTGACCTCCTGCCCGAGTTCCTGACCTCCTGCCCGAGTTCCTGACCTCCTGCCCGAGTTCCTGACCTCCTGCCCGACTTCCTGACCTCCTGCCCGACTTCCTGACCTCCTGCCCGACTTCCTGACCTCCTGCCCGACTTCCTGACCTCCTGCCCGACTTCCTGACCTCCTCCTGCCCGACTTCCTGACCTCCTCCTGCCCGACTTCCTTACCTCCTCCTGCCCGACTTCCTTACCTCCTCCTGCCCGACTTCCTGACCTCCTCCTGCCCGACTTCCTGACCTCTTCCTGCCCGACTTCCTGACCTCCTCCTGCCCGACTTCCTGACCTCCTCCTGCCCGAGTTCCTGACCTTTCCCCCTGCCCGAGTTCCTGACCTCCTCTTGCCCGAGTTCCTGACCTCCTCCAGCCTGAGTTCCTGACCTCCTCCAGCCTGAGTTCCTGACCTTTCCCCCAGCCCGAGTTCCTGACCGTTCCCCCAGCCCGAGTTCCTGACCTTTCCCCCTGCCCGAGTTCCTGACCTCCTCGTGCCCGAGCTCCTGACCTTCCCCCTGCCCGAGTTCCTGACCTCCTCCTGCCCGAGTACCTGACCTTTCCCCCTGCCCGAGTACCTGACCTTCCCCCTGCCTGAGTTCCTGACCCCCTGCCCGAGTTCCTGACCCCCTGCCCGACTTCCTGACCTCCCCCTGCCCGACTTCCTGACCTCCCCCTGCCCGACTTCCTGACCTCCTCAAATCAAATCAACTTTTATTGTCATTGTTAGTGCACAAGTGCAGTACAACGAAATGTAGGCTTGCGGCTCCCGAGAGTGTACAATTTGGATTAGGACACTTAAACATTCAACATACATTTATACATTTGGCTTGCAGTATATTAGCATAAATATGACCATAATAAAGTGCATTGGCAGATGTGCAGGCTTTAGTGTTTATTTGTGGAGTTCAGTAGGATGACAGCCCTGGGAAAGAAGCTGTTCCTAAATCTGGTCGTACGGGTGCGAATGCATCTGTAGCGTCTTCCAGATGGTAGGAGGGCGAACAGACTGTGGCTGGGGTGGGTAGGGTCTTTGATGATGGACCGTGCCCTCCGTAGGCAGCGTTTCTGATATATATGCTCTATGGTCGGTAGCCGGGTGCCGGTAATGCGTTGGGCAGTTTTGACTACCCGCTGCAGGGCTTTCCGGTCATGGGAGCTACAGCTGCCATACCATACCGTGATACAGTTTGTCAGGATGCTCTCTATAGTGCAGTGGTAGAAGTTAGAGAGGATCGGGGTGACAGATTACATCCCTTCAGCCTCCTCAAGAAATATAGGCGCTGCTGGGCCTTCTTCACCAGAGAGGAGATGTTGAGGGACCAGGAGAGGTCTTCCGTGATGTGGACTCCGAGGAAAGCTGGCCACCCTTTCCACCTCCGCCCCATTGATGTGGATGGGGGTGTGACTTCCGCCTTTGGACTTCCTGAAGTCCACGATTATTTCCTTTGTTTTCTTGGTGTTAAGGGCCAGGTTGTTGTCGGCGCACCACTTCACGAGATGCTGGACCTCCTCCCTGTAGGCTGACTCATCGTTGTTGGTGATCTGGCCTACTACCGTGGTGTCATCTGCAAACTTGATGATGGCGTTGGAACCATTAACAGCCACACAGTCGTGGGTGAAGAGGGAGTAGAGGAGGGGGCTCAGCACACATCCTTGTGGGGCCCCCGTGTTCAGGGTCGGGGGGGGAGGTGTGGTTACCTAATTTGACAGACTAGGGTCTGTTTGTTAGGAAGTCCAGGGTCCAGTTGCAGAGGGAAGTGTTCAGGCCAAGAGTTTGGAGTTTGGTGGCCAGCTTGTTGGGGACGATAGTGTTGAATGCTGAGCTGTAGTCTATAAACAACATTCTGATGTAGGTCTCCTTACCATCTAGGTGATTCAGTGCCAAGTGTAGAGCAGTTGTGATTGCATCCTCCGTTGATCTGTTTGCACGATAGGCAAACTGGTGTTGGTCAAGGGAGGCAGGAACACTGGCTTTGATGTGGGCTAAGACCAGTCTCTCGAAACACTTCATTATGATGGGTGTGAGTGCGACAGGTCGATAGTTGTTCAGACACGTCACAGCCGCTTGTTTAGGCACAGGAATGATGCTGGCGGTCTTGAAGCATGTAGGGACTACTGCCTGGGCCAATGACAGATTGAAGATGGCGGTGAAGACATCAGCCAGCTGATCAGCACATTCCTTGAGTACCCGTCCAGGGATGCTATCCGGTCCAGCAGCCTTTCGTGTGTTCACTCTGCGTAGAGCGCCCCTTACGTTGGAGGTCGACAGACTGAGCACCTGGTCTTCCGGGGGTGGCAAGGCTTTGGTAGCCGGCTCCTTGTGGCCCCTGTCGAAGCGAGCGTAGAAGTTGTTAAGCTCCTCCAGAAGGGAGGCGTCGCTGACCGGGGGACTGGTGTTTTTGCCCTTGTAGTCAGTGATGGACTGGATGCCTTGCCACATGCGCCGGGGGCCCGAGTTGTTGCGGAAGTGATCCTCTATCCGCAGTGTCTGTTTCCTTTTGGCAGTCCTGATACCCTTTTTTAGGTTGGTCCTCCTGCCCGAGTTCCTGACCTCCTCCTGCCCGAGTTCCTGACCTCCTGCCCGAGTTCCTGACCTCCTCCTGCCCGAGTTCCTGACCTCCTCCTGCCCGAGTTCCTGACCTCCTCCTGCCCGAGTTCCTGACCTTCCCCCTGCCCGAGTTCCTGACCTTCCCCCTGCCCGAGTTCCTGACCTTCCCCCTGCCCGAGTTCCTGACCCTGCCCGAGTTCCTGACCTTCCCCCTGCCCGAGTTCCTGACCTTCCCCCTGCCCGAGTTCCTGACCTTCCCCCTGCCCGAGTTCCTGACCTTCCCCCTGCCCGAGTTCCTGACCTTCCCCCTGCCCGAGTTCCTGACCTTCCCCCTGCCCGAGTTCCTGACCTTCCCCCTGCACGAGTTCCTGACCTTCCCCCTGCCCGAGTTCCTGACCTTCCCCCTGCCCGAGTTCCTGACCTTCCCCCTGCCCGAGTTCCTGACCTTCCCCCTGCCCGAGTTCCTGACCTTCCCCCTGCCCGAGTTCCTGACCTTCCCCCTGCCCGAGTTCCTGACCTTCCCCCTGCCCGAGTTCCTGACCTTCCCCCCTGCCCGAGTTCCTGACCTTCCCCCCTGCCCGAGTTCCTGACCTTCCCCCTGCCCGAGTTCCTGACCTTCCCCCTGCCCGAGTGCCTGACCTTCCCCCTGCCCGAGTTCCTGACCTTCCCCCCTGCCCGAGTTCCTGACCTTCCCCCTGCCCGAGTTCCTGACCTTCCCCCTGCCCGAGTTCCCGACCTTCTCCCCCTGCCCGAGTTCCCGACCTTCTCCCCCTGCCCGAGTTCCCGACCTTCTCCCCCTGCCCGAGTTCCCGACCTTCTCCCCCTGCCCGAGTTCCCGACCTTCTCCCCCTGCCCGAGTTCCCGACCTCCTCCCTGCCCGAGTTCCTGACCTCCACCTCCTCCCCCTGCCCGAGTTCCTGACCTCCTCCTCCTCCCCCCGCCCAAGTTCTTGACCTTCCCCCTGCCCAAGTTCTTGACCTCCCCCCAAGTTTCTGACATGCTCCCCCGCCCAAGTGCCTGACCTCCCATGCGCAGAGGAAGTCAACAACGCCGTGCAAATAATCACTTTGATAAATATTGGCCTGGACACCGGGGATAACTCCCCTGCTCTTCTTTGTAAAAGGGCCATGGGATCTTTTACGTCCACCTGAGAGAGCAGACGAGCCCTCGGCTTAACGTCTCATCCAAACGTAGGAGGAGGCCTTGTTATTGTTGCAACGTGCTGAGTGTTTGAAGCTGCCTCTACCCTGTATGGGCTAGCCTATTCGAGTGTTGCCAGGCATTGGGGAAGCTTGTTGTCCTTGGTTTATTAAAAAAAAGTTGTTTATGATTTGAAGACAACAGGTGTGGAATTATTTTAGTTTGCACGTGGTGCTGTAGAAACCATTGAGATACAGCAATAGGTGTTTTGCAGCCATTTCCTGAGGTGGTGCTACAATGTAACTGTAACATAAAACAAGCACTTTTAGCTTAAATCATTTGATTGAACTGACACACATCCAAGCTTTGTGGCCTCAGTTTGGATTTTGATCATCTCAACATAGGATGCAAATAGCTCATTGTAGCAGAGCAGCAATCCTAACAATAATGTCCCCACCAAAAAGAGACTAATCTCTGTTTTGTAGTGAGCAATTATTTTGAGTCTTTCTATTCCAAATTTGCAACTGTTCATACTTGCAGATTTAAAATTTTTAAGTCTCTTTATTTAAAGATTATAGTCGGTCGCAATTTTGGAACAGGAGGTGAACACAAATCTTTTCACGGTCCACCTGAAATACTAAAACTCCATGGCCTAGAAATTCACTGGCCAGTCTCACCAGGGCGCCGGAAGTACCGCCCCGGAAGGAGTTGCGGCCGCCCACCGCAAATTCACTTTCAGCACCCCAGACGGAAGCGTGGCGCTACTCGAGGCGCCCCGCATCCCTCTTGGGGCGCTGCAACTGAAAATCACAGCGCCACGCGCCGCGGTACTGCAGGCCTTCCTCCCCTTCTTAAAGGGGAGGGGCCTGCTGCAGCGTGCTCAAAGAGCGCGAGTGCCGGCAAAAGAGCCCAGCACCGAGGAGAAGTGCCGGGCTCTTGGGACACAACCGGCACTCCGCCTTGAGGGGGGGGGGGGTGCTCAGGAGGCCGGGGATGGCGGTGCGGGGAGGTGCTGGCAGGCGGCCAGCAAAAAAAATGGCCGCCCCGCACCTCAGCGCTTCTACCACCGCAGGTAGGCCCCCCTGAACCAGTCGCAAATTGCGACCGGCGTTAAAGCAGGGGGCGCTACTAAATTTCGCGTTCGGGGCGGTAGCGGGGCGCTGCGCACACCGATGATGTCATCGGTAGCGGCGCAGCACTAACGGCTAGCGCCGCCATTGGCATCCCGCTAAATTTAGCGGGAGGCGTGGCCAGTGGCGCAAAACCCACTAAGTGCCCTCTTAGGGCGCTAACGGGTGGCGCAGCCCACTGAATTTCTAGGCCCATACAAGATGATAATTGATTTGTGAGTTTCATTATTTTGCCTTGGAGCTGAGACCTGTTTGTGAAAATTTTTTATTTGCTCTTGGGGTGTGGACAATGCTGGCAAGACCCTCAAAAGGTGGTGATGGGCCTTCTCCTTGAACTGCTGCAGTCCTTGTGGTGATGGTGCTCTCACACCTGTATTCATTCAGGAACTCCAGGATATTGACCTGTGACAATGAAGGAAAAGTAATACAAGTCCAAGCCAGAAGAGTGCTTGACTTGGAGGTCGGTGCTGTTCCCATGACATTGCTGCTTAGTGCTAGAGGTCACAATGGAGGGAGGTGCTTTGAAATAAGCTTGGGGAGTTGCTGCAGTGCATCCTGTAGATTGTACATACTGAAGCCATAGTGTGCTGGTGGTTGAGGGTGAGTCCAGTAGCAGGGGTGCCAACCAAGTGAACTGCTTTGTTCTGAATGGTGTTGAGCTTCTTGAGTGTTGCAGCTGCACCCGTCTAAGCAATTGAGAGTATTCCATCACACTCATGATTTGAGCCTTGTGGATGATAGAGAGGTTTAGTGGGGTCAGGAAGTGACCCACTCATTGCAGAGTGCCTAGCGTCTGCCCTGCTCTTGTAGCCACAGTGTTAATATGGTTGGCCCGGTTCAGCTTCTGGTTAATGGCGACCCATAAGATGTGATGGCTGGGGACTCTGCAATGGTGGTGCCTCTTGTTCCAGATGACCATTACCAGGCACTTATGTGACACTAGTGTTACCTGCCACTTGTCAGCCCAAGCCTGGTTGTTATACAGGTCCTGCTGGAGACTGGCATGGACTTACTTCATTATGAAAGGAGTTGTGAATGGAGCTGAACAGTGTGGAATTGTCGGTGAACCGACCCACTCTTGACCTTATAAAGGAGGTAAGGCCATTGATGTGGCAGCTGAAGATGGTCTGGCCAAGATCACTTCCCTGAGAATCTCCTGCAGTGATGTCCTGGTTTTGTGATTGCTGGCCTCCATTTTTTGTCAGATGCGACTCCAGCCACTGAAGGATTTTCCCTTTTACTCCCATTGACTTCAGTTTTGCTATGGCTCCTTAATGCCATGTTCCTGTCAAATGCTGCCTTGACATAAAGGACAGCTACTCACATCTTGCAGAAGTGACTTGCATTTGTACTTCCTTCTTTATCCATGATGCACACACCATTCTGCCTGGGGCAATATGTGTTCTTCCTGCCTATTTCGCTCCTGCTCTTGGTTGTTCTACAACCCTTTCCGGAACTTGTCCCATTCTCTTTTGAAGGATTGCAGGGAGTCGCTACTCACTGCACTCTTCAGTAATCTGTTCCAGAGGGCATTCACTGTCAGTAAAAAGGAATACATTCTTGCATCTAACCTAATTTTTTGCTTGGGTATTTTATAATCGTGTTTTTCCAACCCTATCAATCTCATAACTAGTCAACTGGACAGAATTGATTCCCTTCCATCATTTTAAAAACCTTAAATTACATCTCTTCGAGGTCTTTGTTTCACTAATGAAAATAGTCCCAGCTTCTAGAGTTTATCTCGATGGCTAAGATCCATAAACATTGACATGAATCCATAAGAGGCAACAACAGACTGTCTAGTGGATGCCCGTTTAATTTACCCACTCATTTACCTCTTGGGACCTTCCTGTGGCATATCTCTGTCAGTACTATACGGCAGTGGTACATTTACTCAGTGAACTATTGGGGAAGGTGTAATCTTTTCAAGTAGAGGTACTTTTACATTACTGTGTGGCTAACAGCTAATGCTCCACTACCTCTAACCTATAGCATCATAAACCCATGAAAATGTGGGTCTGTGAATTTGCCATCTAATTAAAACTATTAGTTCCTGTAAAGTAAATTTGGCGAGCTTGTTTTTGTACATGCCCGTAAACAGTTTTTTTTTAAAAAGCATAACCTTCAGTCTGGGATTCCTTTGCTAAAATAAACTCACCGCTTTGCTCAGGGGAAGTACTGCTAAAATCATCTTCGACAGGCTCATTTTGGAAGCAGTCTAATGACTGTTAGGCGACTGAAAGTAATTCTTGAGTTTTTCCTGGGATTCCTCTGGATTACACATCTAGCAGTTAGGTCTCCACAAGTGAAGTCCAAAATGCCTGACACCTGCCTTAAAATAAAATGCACACAGAGCTCATTCTGCCTAGATAGGGACGACCGATATAGGTAGTATAAGTCATTTTGCTTTTCTAGCATAAAGTCTGCAGAGTTCAAACTCTCCTTGTTTCCTGCACAGGACACCTGGATGTATATCACTCAATGCCCCTCAAATTCTATCTGAAAAGAAAAGATTTGCAAGCAGCTTTGGTTGCCTTTAGGCAGTGATTGGATAGAAACATAGAAGATAGGAGCAGGAGTAGGCCATTCAGCCCCTCGAGCCTGCTCCGCCATTCAATGATATCATGACTGATCATCCAAATTCAGTACCCTGTCCCTGCCTTCTCCCCATATCCCTTGATCCCTTTAGCCTTGAGAAATATATCTAACTCCTTCTTGAATATATTTAATGAATTGGCCTCCACTGCCTTCTGTGATAGAGAATTCCACAGGTTCACCACTCTGGGTGAAGAAATGCCTCCTCATCTCTGTCCTAAATGGCTTACCCCTTATCCTTAGACTGTGAGCCCTGGTTCTGGACTCCCCGGCCAACGGGAACATCCTTCCTGCATCTAGTCTGTCTAGTCCTGTTCGAATTTTATAAGTTTCAATGAGATCCCCGCTCATTCTTCTAAACTCCAGCGAGTATAAACCCAATTGACCCAATCTTTCCTCATACGTCATTCCTGCCATCCCAGGTATCAGTCTTGTGAATCTTCGCTGCACTCCCTCCATGGCAAGAACATCCTTCCTCAGATAAGGCAACCAAAACTGCACACAATACTCAAGGTGTGGTCTCACCAAGGCCCTGTACAACTGCAGCAAGACATCCTTGTTCCTGTACTCAAACCCTCTCGCTACGAAGGCCAACATACCATTTGCCTTCTTAACCGCCTGCTGCACCTGCATGCTTACCTTCAGCGACTGGTGCACAAGGACACACAGGTCTCGTTGCACTTCCTCTTCTCCCAATCTATTGCCGTTCAGATAGTAATCTGTCTTCCTGTTTTTGCCACCAAAGTGGATAACCTCGCATTTATCCACATTATACTGCATCTGCCATGCTTCTGCCCAATCACCCAACCTGTCCAAATCATACTCGAGTTTCTCGGCATCCTCCTCACAGCGCACACGCCCACCCAGCTTTGTGTCGTCTGCAAACTTGGAGATATTACATCTAGTTCCCTCGTCTAGATCATTTATATATATTGTTAATAGCTGGGGTCCTAGGACCGATCTCTGCGGTACCCCACTAGTCACTGCCTGCCACTCGGAAAAAGACCCGTTTAGTCCAACTCTTTGCTTTCTGTCTGCCAACCAGTTCTCTTTCCAAGTCAGTACCTTGCCCCCAATCCCATGTGCCTTAACTTTACACGCTAATCTCTTATGCGGGACCTTATCGAAAGCCTTCTGAAAGTCCAAATACACCACATCCACTGGTTCTCCCTTATCTATTCTACCAGTTACGTCCTCAAAAAATTCCAGTAGATTAGTCAAGCACGATTTACCTTAACGCAGGCATCAGTTTGTTCGCTGGAAGAAGGGAATGGGTGGGAAAAGTATAAACAAGATCATTGTGGGAATTGGTGGGGAGTAATAGATGTCACTGAATATCTCTATCTCCACAGACGGAGATAGAGAAGTCCAGGAAGGTAAGGGATGAGTCCGAGCTGGACCATAGAAACATAAGGGAGGAAAGGAAATTTGTAACCTAATGAATTAAATTCTCCAGATCAGAGCGAGACTATGAAGCAGCACCAACACAGTTATCAATGTACTGGAAGAAGAGATCAGGGAGGGCCCCTGAGTAGGACTGGAATAAAGAATGTTAGACGTACCCAACAAAAAGACAGGCATTGCTAGGACCCGTGTGGGTTCGCATAGCTACACCCTTCATCTGGCAGAACATCTACATGTTGTATTGAAACAAAATTCATGCAGCCCGAGTTTTGGATCCTATAATCTATCGATCAGTCTAAGTCTTGTGCATGGCGAGCATCCATAAAGCTCACACCTCAGTCTCCATTACACCCCAAAGTGTATGTAGGGCAAAAAATACCGACTGCCACATTTACTAAACAAGATATTTGAGCCAATCAAAAACAGGTGGGGAAAACTACCAATCAAGTCGCTCAGAAACTGCCTCGTTAGTGTCGCCCCATGCCAGAGACCAAATATATCAAAAAATGGGGCTGATCACAAATACATGATGTCTGGCTTCTTAAATATCTCTTTTCCATTTGTGTTATGGTCCCTTCTTTCTCATACTTGTGTATAATCTGATATATTTTATCTATGTTTCTCATGCTCATCTATTCAATTTCTAATTGTTACATAAGAGGCAAAAGTGGGTGAGTGACACAATCTTATTTCTGTAGTGATTTACATTTTGGATTCTTACCTCCTGATACTTTCCTTGTACTCAGCACCGAGCACCACTGCCATAAGAGATCTCTTGATCCTATGAACCAGAGTGTACCTGTACATACCCAGCATCTGGATAATTATAGTGGATACAGGCGTCAAACAAATACTTGCTAGCTATATTACGTGCCTTCACACGACTTCAGAATGTGGTAGAAAAAACACCATCAGACCATTACTCTGGCGATAAAGCATCAAACAGATTTGTTAACCATAAATAGATCATATTTATATTTGTGTACAGAATTTGACTATTACTTCTGGAAGATTAAATGGATGACTTGGTTCTAAAACTTAGAACAAAGCTCTACCTGATGATATCCCTTAGCAGTGACTTTATGCAGTTACCGATGGATAATCTCCAATGGAGCTTCCTGTCACCTTCCCTTCCCCCCCCCCCCCTTCCTCTCTCTCTCTCTCTCTCTCTCTCTCTCTCTCTCACACACACACACACACACACACACACACACACACACACACACACACACACACATGGCTGCCAAATAGAAACATAGCCCAGGAAGGTCCTAGCTCAAATCTTCCTTCCAATTTCCAGAAAGAATCAAAATGGTGTTTGTTCAAACAACCTGTCACTCACTCATGGTCAGCCTGTGATTTTTTAATATATATATATATGCGTGGTGTAGTCAAGTTCTGTATATGACTGTAATTTTGCTGTTTGTCTTTGCTACTGTCTATTTATCTATTGATGGTTCTAAGCCATTTGACTGATCTACCTCTCTGTGTCTGCCCAGGCAGCCCCAGCGCTACAGCAGTTCCTCAGGCTGACACCAACTTCAGCTACTTCACTTATGGCCTTCTCTCCTTCTTAAGTTCAGAAGTGGGGCTGTTCGCTGACAATTCTACACTGTTCAGCCCCATTCACAGCTCTGTTAATGAAGCTATCCATACCAGCCTACAGCAGGAGCTGGATAACATCCAGACTTGGTCTGAAAAGTGACAGATAACATTCACGCCACATAAATGCCAGACAATGACCATCTTGAACAAGAAAAGGCCCAACTACCTCCCTCTGTGATTCAGTGGAACCACCATCGCTGAGTCTCCACCAGCAACATCCCGGGAGTCATATCAACACTGTGGTTGCACGAGCAGGTCAGAAACTGGGAATTCTGCCAAAAGTGGTGCACTTTCTGACACCCCAATGCTTCACCGCCACCTCAAGGGCTCAAACCAGGAGAGTGGTGGAGTACACTAACTATTTGCCTAGGTGGGTGTAGCTGCAACAAGGCTGCATTTATATACCACCTTTAACATAGAAAACATCCCAAGGCACATCACCGAGGCGTAATCAGACAAAAAACACTCAAGAAGCTCAACATCATCCATGATAAAGTAGCCTGCTTGATTGTCACCACTGTCACTTGCTCAATATCCACCCCCCTCCAGCGCTGGTCCACTGGGGATGCAGCATGTACTATCTACTGGATGTAATAGAGCAACTCATCAAATTTACTTTGATAGTGCCTCCCAGCCCCATGACCACTACCAGCAAGAAGGACAAGCACAACAATGTCATTGTAACACCATCACCTCGGAGTTCCCTTCGACTGGAATTCCCTAACTAACACCATTATGAGAGCACCATCAATGCAAGGACTGCACTTGTTCAACAAGAAGGCCCATCACTACCTTCGCATGACAACTGGGGCTGGGCAATACATTTGGCCTTGCTAGTATATCTCCCATCCTGAGAACAAATATTTAATAAAGCTTGTGTACTGAAACTGCCATTCATTTCACAAAGTCTAAGGGTGGGTGAGCAGCACATTTATTTCTGTAACTGGCATTGCTGTGTAGCAGAACTTTTATATGTACGCAGTATTTTCTTTTTCAGTCATTAACTATGTGTAGCACCATGTGAGATCCACTACCATTCTTAAAGAATGACCATGTCTTTTACATCATTAACCAAAGTGGAAAAGGGCTGGATTAAATAAATATTCAGACATCTAACTTGGCTGTTTGTTTTCTTTTGTATTTATTCACGGAACATGGGTGTCACTGGCAAGGACAGCATTTATTGTACAACTCTACTTGCTCTTGAGAAGGTGCTGATGGTCCTCCTTGAACCGCTGCAGTCCGTATGGTGAAGATGCTCCCACATTGCTGTTGGGTAGGGGGTTTCAGGATTTTGACCCAGTGGCAATGAAAGAACGGCGATATACGTTCAGGTCAGGATGGTGTGTGACTTGAGGGGAACTTGGTGAGTGATGTGGGTTTGGGAAGTGCTGCTGAAGAAGCCTTGGTGAGTTGTTGCAGTGCATCCTGTAGATGGTACACACTGTAGCCATGGTATGACAGTGATGGGGCTGGATGGTTAGGTTAGTGGATGGAGTTCCAATTAAGAGCGCTGCTTTGACCTGTATGGTGTTGAGCTTCTTGAGTACTGCAGCTGCACCCATCCAGGCAAATGGAGAGTATTCCATTACACTCCTGACTTAGCCCTTGTAGGTGGGGGAGAGGCTTTGGGAAATCAGGGGTGAGCCACTCACTGCAGAATACCCAGCCTCTGGCCTGCTCTAGTAGCTGCGGCATTTATGTGGCTGTTCCATTTGAGTTTCTGGTCAACGGTGACCCATAGGATGTTGATGGTGTGGGGTCTCAGTGGTGGCACTGCCATTGATGGTCAAGGAGGGGTGGTTAGGCTCTCCCTTGTTGTAGATAGTCATTGCCTGGCACTTGTGTGGCCCAAATGTTACTTGGCACTTACCATCCCAAGTCTGGATGTTGTCCAGAGCCTGGTGCCTGCAGCCATGAACTGCTTGATTATCTGTGGAATTGCAAATGGAGCTGCCCACTTCTTAAGTTTATAATGGAGAGAAGGTCATTGATGAAGCAGCTGAACACTGCCCTGAGCAACTCCTGCAGCGACGTCATGGGGCTGAGGTGATTGGCCTCCAGCAATCGCAGCCATCGTCCTACATATCAGCATCTTAAGTTTGGGATCTAGGGCTGTATGTTGACTTCTGGGAGTTCTAGTCTGGTTGCTTTGTGATGTTGCATGTGCTTTACTGTACAGCTGCGCCCTGTGTGTAAGTATATTGTTGGAGGTGGTCACAAGTAACCTGGGAGATTTGCAGTATGGTTGTTTGGTTCAAGGTACAAAAATACAAAAAAAATGATTGACCAGAAAAGACCTGCTGGTCCATCTAGCTTTTCCCATACAGTTGTGATACCCAATTCCCAACCCACTCAGAAACCATGTCATCTGGAAGAGGTGAAAAACCAGGCCAATTAGGAGGGAGAAAAAACTGGAAAATAATTGTCGCGACTCAACCGAGTGGCTGGTGGTCCGAGGTACGTCAAAAATATGTACCCAGGGTCGGTTTTTCCTGAGTTGAATTTTTGTTACCGTTACATGTTTTTGCCATAAATGTTACAGGAAACTTTCAATTTACTGGCACCTAAATAACCGGAAATCTCGGTTAACCGGCAAAATTCAGGAGTAGGTTTTACTTCATATTTTTTTGCCGCCTTCCATCTGTGCTGTGCAAGGGTGTGGCTGCAGCTGTTGCTAAGCTACAGAGACGCTTGAAACTTGAGGCCATTGTTCTACAGTTGTTGCTAAGCAACAGGGTTTGTTGCTTTATACGGAGCTGTCAGCTCTCCCTATCTTTTACTATAGCGTTCGGTTATCCGGAATTTTTGATGAACCGGCACCACGTCGGTCCCGTCCGTGCCGGATAAAAAAAAGTTTCCTGTAATTTGAGGAATATATAGGGTGTGGGGTGGGGTATGCTCATGATGACTGTATCTTGGAGAAATATTTGGAAAATGCAATTGGTGCTACCTAGAAACTACCAAAAAATATCCAACAGCTTCATAAAAGCTGACAACTTAAAACAGCCGGAAATACAGTGCGGTGGGATGCTGGCTTGTAATTTAATTTAATCTACAAATATTCCATTACTTATATGGAAGTATAAAAACTAAGCTGCATGAAAGCTTTGAACAGCTATGTGAGTGTTCAAGATTCATTTTCTATGGGGAATTTAGTTACACTTTCAAAACCCACATTCAAGTTCATAAATATTTGTTTATGTACGCTCTTGGGCCAAAACCGTTTGGCACGGAGATCGATTGCAGTGTCCCTTCCTCTGCCTTAGCTGAGATCTGAGACTAGGGATTGAACTTGTCACTTTTCTGGTCTCTATGGGATAGCTACACACTGCCTTAATTGGTGAGCACTTATCTCCAATTTCCGTAGTCATTTAACCCCAGATCCAGGCTTAATTATGGTGTGGGACACGCCATTCTCCCAGCTAATCCATGTGCCACTATATTGAGAGATGACGCTCTAACGTACTTATGTAATCACTGATAATCATTGCCACAAGGATCAGTGCTTGGGCTGCAGCTATTTACAATCTATGTTAATGACTTATATGGAGGGACCGAGTGTAATGTATCCAAGTTTGCTGATGTTACAAAATGGTGAGAAACTATTAAATGTTGGTGTTCAGAGAGATTTAGGTGTCCTCGTACCAAAACAGAGCGTTAACATGCAGGTACAGCAAGCAATTAGGAAGGCAAATAGCATGTTGGTCTTTTATTGCAAAGGGGTTGGGGTACAAGAGTAAGGAAGCCTTGCTACAGTAGTACAAGGCTTTGGTGAGACCACACCTGGAGTACTGTGCACAGTTTTGGTCTCCTTATCTGAGGAAGGATATACTTGCCTTGGAGGTGATGCAACGAGGGTTCAGTAGGTTGATTCCTGGGATGAAAGGGTTGTTCTATGAGGAGAAATCGAGTAGATTGGGCCTATACTCTCTGGAGTTTAGAAGAATGAGAGGTGATCTCATTGAAACATACAAGATTAACAGGCTACATGCTGAGAGATTGTTTCCCCTGGCTGGAGAGTCTAGAACTAGGGGGTATAGTCTCAGGATAAGGGGTAGGCCATTTAAGACTGAGTTGAGGAGGAATTTCTTCACTCAGAGGGTTGTGAATCTTTGGAATTCTCTACCCTAAAGGGCTGTGGATGCTGAATCGTTGAGTATATTCAAGGCTGTGATTGATTTTTGGACTCGAGGGGAATCGAGGGATATGGAGATAAGGTAGCCATGATCTTATTGAAGGCTTGAGGGGCGTTATGGCCTACTCCTGCTCCTAATTATGTTCTTATGACTCAAGTAGTACGACTGAATGAGGTAAGCTGTGGGTTGCTTAATGTTTCATTGGAGACCTTGCAAAGGATCTTAACCCCAAAACCGGCAACTTTTCAATACTTTACAGCAAAGAGTATCCAAACTGTGGCCCAAGTCCTGGCAATGCAGCTGTGAAGCCGTGGCAACTTGATCTTATTTGACTATGTTTCTAATTTGTTTGGTTTGTCCTGTTTGGCTTTTTTATGCTAAGAAGCTTAGGAAAGATTGTTTTCAGCACTGTTGCCTCATTGATAAATTTATCATAAATCAGAACAGGTCCGTTAGTATCAGATTTGTGATCAATGCATATTAATGCAAACGCAAATTTAAAGGTGGCTCTCGAGGCTTCACAAAGGCAAAAGGATTGCTTTACAGGGAAAGGAAGGGGGCAGAAGAAAATATGAAGCAAAAGAATGAACGGAATTTCCAAAAAATGGAACAAAAGTGTAAAGAACTGGACCTTGCTTAAATACCTTCAGAATCCTGTTATTACCTCCCCTCCCTGTGCCCGAAATTTGAGGTTTTGTAAATTTGAGTACATATTTGCATAGATGTCCAGCACAGCAAGGAGATATTACAAATATTTTAGTTGCTGCTTCTCACAATTTTGAAATGTCTTAACATTTAAGAAAATGTTAAAGGAAAGCATGGTGAAAAAGCAATTTGACTGAAACTGTGTATGAAAGTAAAAGAGAAAAAATGAAATATAGAAAGTAAAAGTTTTAACAGTTTTATAATACTTGCAAGAAGAAGTATTTACAGAAGTTTCCAATGACTGCGAAGATACACAGATGTATGAATTGCATCAACTACTTCCAAGTCTTATTATAATTGTATTTTTATAATTGGTGTTCTTGATCATGAGTTGAGTTGAATTATTGATGCAAATTAATGTTGCAACTTTTTCATAGTCTCATTGTGGTTTATTGTCTACTGTGTAATATGAATTAGTGCTCTTTGAGGCTTGACCATTTTTCTGATTTTGTTAACAGGTGGAGAAAATGAACGAGAACATGCTGATAATCGGGTGTTTGCTCCAACAACTGCTCAAATTGACTGGTGTCCTATCTGCCTGAGCCACTTTGTGGAACAAGAAGTGGCTGTTCCTGAGAGCTGTTCTCACATTTTTTGCCTGAGGTGCATTCTTGCGTGGGCTGAAGTAAGAAAACCGTTAATGGAACAGTATTATGAATAGTTCTTTTTAAAAAAAAACACTTCATATTTGGCAGTGAAATGAAAATGTAGTAGTGACTAAGGTGAACCTTCTGTGTATTGGATATCATTAATGTATTAAATCTATAAAATGGAACAACTGAACCAAATGAGAAGTGGTATTCAAAGGATTGTTTTTGGTGTCGACTTTATCAGGATTATGGTGTGGCAGGGGTGGGGAGAGAGTGGAAGAAGGAGTTATATTCACTACATTTAAAATAAGCTGTGACATTTTAGTTGCATGCTGATATCCTCTGCGAGAGGAGATTGGCAATCTAACATTGTGTATCTCCCTGTGACAGTAACTGATATAATGGGCCGGATCTTGCTGGGAAAGTAACGGCGTGATGTCGAGATTAATGTGCAAGTTCGGGCGTTTAAGAGATACACCATGAGTTACGAATCTTCAGAACTTGCTGGTCGATTTACGCCACTCCGCTGTTTGCTTTGCACAAATGCTCTTAGCCTCCCCGTTATTTTTCTGAACTTACTGGATTTACACATTAATTGCCATTAAACTTGCCGCAGAAAATTACGACTGGTAATTAAGAGCATAAGTACCTTTTTAATGACATGATAATTGTTAATGCAATGCCAATCAACCTCTCTGGCCCAGAATGGGAACAATTTAAAGTGTTCAATCTCATTCCTGCATGTAGTCAATTGTTGTTACAGATTTTTTAAATGTCAATTTTTTTTCCATACTTTTCCTTTGTCTCTTTTATTTCTCTCTCTCTTAATTCAATCTTTTTCTCCTTATTTCTCGTCCTGTACCTGATTTGACTCTAATTCACCCACTCTGTTTCACCCTCCTTCTCTGTTGTTCCTCTGTTTCTTTCTCAATCCTTAAATCTCATTGTTTAAGGAGATGCACTATTGGTCCCGCCATTAACTAAGGTCCCAGATGCCCCGTTGTCCTCACCATGACATTATCAGCTCGCACTTCCAGCAAGTTACGGCGTGAAAAAATTTTGAACTGAAGAATACAGAAAAAAGTCTAATTAACGGCGTGCACCGTGAGATGCTCCACTCCAGCACGATCTGGCCCAATAATATTATTTTTGAAACTATATATACAAAATTCTTAATGAAAACATAAATAAAAAGAAATACTAAAAAAAACTGTTGTTCAAACTGAAAATAGAATCCAGTCATAATTTCCTAATTGAAGAAGTATTTTACATATCAACAACAGATAAGATAGTGGAAACTATTCTAAGAGATAATCTGGAGGAGTCCCTGCATAAAGAATTTAACAACCAGCAAAGGTTCAAAAGGGCAAGATCCTGTCTTGCTTTGGCTTCTTTAAGGCCTTAGATGGTGAAACTCCCTGTGATATTTGGACTTTCAGAAAGCTTTTGACAATAGTTCCTAAAAGGGCTCATGGAAAGTGAAGTGCCATATTGGGGAGAAATGTTCCTGATGGGTCAGTGCTTGGACCCCTCTTGTTTCGAGTCTACATTTTCGACCGCAATAACAAAACCACATGCAAGTTTGTCGAGAGCTTCTGACAACATTTAATATAGGGAGAGCAGTAGAGACAGGTTGCAACAAACATTTTGTAGATTTAGATTAAACATTGATGATTGTAATTAAATTATAGGAGAGACACTTAGAAATGTCCCTCAAAGTGATGGTAGACTTATCATTTCAATGTCTAGACGATGTGGCAAAACAGTTTTAAAAAAGCTTAATGGAATACTAGGATTACATAGCCAGAACCATAGAGTACAAATCTGTAGAAGTGAGGCTAAGCTTTTACACTGCTGTTGTCAGAACCCATTCAGAGTACTGTGTTCAGTTCTGGTCACCCTGCAACCAAAAAACACATATATGTTTGAAGAGTGCAAAGAATAGAAACAAGACTAATCAAGTGTAAAGGGGAATGAGTCATAAGGAAACATTGTACACTAGTCACTGAAAGCAAACATGCAGGTGCAGCAAGCAGTTAGGAAGGCAAATGGTATGTTGGCCTTCATTACAAGAGGATTTGAGTACAGGAGCAAGGATGTCTTACTACAGTTATAGAGGGCCTTGGTGAGACCACACCTGGAGTACTGTGTGCAGTTTTGGTCTCCTTACCTAAGAGAGGATATACTTGCAATAGAGGGAGTACAGCGAAGGTTCACCAGACTGATTCCTAGGATGGCAGGACTGTCGTATGAGGAGAGATTGGGTCGACTAGGCCTGTATTCACTAGAGTTTAGAAGAATGACAGGGGATCTCATTGAAACGTATAAAATTCTGACAGGGCTAGACAGACTGGATGCAAGGAGGATGTTTCCCCTGGCTGGGGGGTGTCTAGAACGAGGGGTCACAGTCTCGGGATACGGGGTAGGACATTTAGGACTGAGATGAGGAGAAATTTCTTCACTCAGAGGGTGGTGAACCAGGCTCGAAGGGCCGAATGACCTACTCCTGCTCCTATTTTTCTATGTTTCTATTAGAGAAGCTTGACCTTACAATCTAGGGGAAAAAAAGATAATGAAGAGGGAGACTTCATCGAAGTATGTATAAAATATTAAATGATGTGGACAAGACAAATCCAAAATGTTTCTTTAAAGCAAGCCAGGAGAGTTGGATTGGAAGATATAATTTAGTGAAATATAAATTTGAAACCAAATAATTAGGAAGAGCTTCTTTCGTGATGAGCAATGATTATTCTGGAATAATCTGCCAGGCCCGATTTTAAATGCAAAAACATTAGATGGTAGAGTTTCCACTTAGACTGCAATCGGTGGTTCCGGCGCAAATTGCGCCATTTTGAAAAGTGTGTTCCCCCGACCCCCGCCCCCAACCCACATTTGCATATTGCCGAACGCAAAATCTGCCACGAGCCAGCGCAATCGGGCAGCGTTTTAAAATGTAATTATTTTAAAGAAAATATTTCTTTAAAAAACATTCCTTGATACAGTTGAGAGTGGTAACTTGGTAAAGTTTGATTAATACAGCTGAAAATGGGTTTATCACAAAAAAATAAGCATTTTAAATCACCGTGTCAGTCCACCGAGTAACTAGTGAGTAACCCGATTTCAAATGACTGAAAATGGCTATAAAAAAAAAAAAAAAAATTATTTTCTAGTTAGATTGGGGTTAGTACTTAAAAAAAAAAAAATCACACATTCAAAACCTTTCAAAACGTCCCTATTGGTGTCCTCATGCCCAAAAGTTCCAGCTTAATTTTTGGAGCTTCCTCGAAGGCCTGCAAATGAGCACAATTAGCGGAAATTCCCAACGGTGATTAATTCACCCTGGGGCCACGGCCAGTTTTGTGGGCGGGGCCTGCTTCTAGCGCGATGTTTTTAAAACTAGCGCAAAAGATCGGGGAAACTCGAGTTGCACTGAAAGCGATTTTCCCGATCTTTTACGCCAGTTATGCTGATATTGGGGGAATTGCGCTGGAAAAAAACCAGCGCAATCGAGCGGAAGCTCCAGGCGTAGGTTCAAAATGCAGCTGGGTGCAAAAATGGAACGATTATCTTACTAGAAAGATGGGCCAAATGGTCATTTCTTATTATTGGTTTTTCGACGTTATGTGGATTCCTTCGTAGTAATGACACACTAAGAATGTTTGCTAACCTGCAATTCATATTTTTATTGTGGGAGATTTTACTGCTTTATTCCTTTGTAATTTAAAAAAAATTAATTGAGTGGGCTCAGTGTTAAGATGAGACTCTAAAAAGCATTTAGAGTTTAAGCATGATAAACATGTTTTCATTAAAGATGTTTAATTAGAGTGTACTATAATTGCCATATTAATGAATAATTTTTCTAGGCACATTGCTGCCTGGAGCTGAAGAGGCTTGCATATTAAATTGCATTCTTGCACTATTCCTATCCAATGTTCCATCTGATTTTTTTTCCGTGCGCAGTCCCTTTAAATCTGCTGCAGCGCATCCACGGTATCTTCTAGCGGCAACAGCTTGTGAGCGGCCTGCGCGGGACCTCCCGATTGATGTGCGGCCACGTGCCTGCATACCTTGGGGATTGTTCCCATCAAATGTGCTTCGTTTTGATCAGGGTCAAAAATAATGCAGTTTATGTGCTGTAAATCAGGAAATGTTCGCTGTTGGACTGTGGGATATTTTAACAGAACACTCAGTGCTTGAAACTTAAAATTACTCATTTTTGCAGTCGTGTGTTTGAAGTATAAATTTACCTGATTCCTATTATGCTATGTGAGGTGAGCAATGCCGAACAGCAGCAACCATTTTGCTCTTGCCTATGTTACGAGTTAAATCTCTCGGAGAAATTAATCTTGTGTGCAAGTGCTGGCGATGCTGGGTCCCACAGAATATTTGTGCTAATATTTCCTGATTTATAGTATTCGTACGACTGATGTCTACTCTTTGCACCAGGGGTTCTGGCTGAGAGATTGGCAGGGACACTGGGGTGAAGGATGGAGGTCAGTGTGAATGCACAAGCCATGCATTCCTGCAGTTAAGTGCCAGTGTGAAAACTGAAACTATCTTGGTGAATAATGCTGGAGAGAAATGTAGCAGGTAAGCTCCTTTCAGCCTTGACCTTGGCATTCCAATTACGGAGCAGCTGTGGAGCAATAGTGACATTTTAAATTTTGAAACAGCTGGAAAGTTCTGTGCATTTTTAATACACCATATTATGAATGAAAGTCTAATACGATGAATAAAAGTTGAGCAATTTAAAAAAAAAAAAAATGCAAATTACAACTGAAATCCTTAAAATGATGCCAAAAAGCTGTAGAAAATCCTTAAAAGAGCTGGAAAACTAAAATGTATTGTGTTCGTCGTGCTCGATTTTCACGAGTGCCAGCCAGCAGGTGATACTCAACGTGGTACAGTAGTGCATAAATTCCAACTCTAGGTTTAAAGTCATAAATTGCATGAAAGTGCAATTTGTGCAACAGATTTTGCAGTGTTAGTTATTCTGGCTTGAAAATTTGGTCTGTATTTGAATTATGACTTAAAAGAGCTAATGAAAAAAGAGACATTAGAGTGCATTTTATTTAAAAGGTTGCATTTTGCCAGATGTCTTCTGCATGCACCTTACGGATTGGTGTATTTTTGCTGTGAGAGGATTTGAAAAAAGCCCTGTTGTATTTCAGCTGATAACTCGGATGGGATCCAAATTCCCACTGAAGTGAGGTGGGGGCGGATGGGGGAAGGGAAGGAATTCTAACATGCATGACCTGAAGTTGCCAGTCCCTGAATATTGATGGCATTTGTGATGACATCGTGCAGCGTTACAATTATAGACAATCTCTCAGTCATTTAACAGCTCTCAATAGCAGACCTTGTTCCTTTATGATCTGGAAGGCGTACCTTTTCTATATTCCATTCTTGCAAAGCTGCACACTGGAGATAATAACAGTTATGCTGCTTATTGTGCGATCTGCTTCTTGGATTTAATGTAGTCTTTTGTTACTCTACTCTTTGAAATAGCAAATCCTGCCACACAGATGAGAGATTTACAGTCTAAATAAATTGATTAATTGCAATTAAGTAATATGAGACACAGAAATTGTTGAATACCAAGCACTGCATGTGTATTTGTGAAATTCATAATGGGTCAATTATTATCCTTCGTAAGTATAGCTTTGGATTGAGTATAAATGTGGGAACAAAGTTCTGATTCTGAATAGTAAATTCAACCCATTGCACCTTCTCACAAAACTGCTGCACCAACATATTATTCAAGCAGGGTGTGAAACTGGACTTTTCATTCTGAGCAAACCATCAGATTTTGGAAGAACTTTAAGCAGAATGGATCAAACTTGTCCATTCACATCAAAAGGACAATGTTGCTAGTGAAGAGTTACATACCAGAAACGTTAATTTTTTTTCCTTTTTCCAGATGTTTCCTGACCACCAAAAATGGATCAATATTCATCTTATTGCTGTTTGTAGGACTTTGCTGTGTATAAAATGGCTTCCACATTCACCTAGCGTAATTCATTTCATATGAAGCGCTATTGACACCATAGGTGTCAAAAATAAATATATATACAAGTTTATATCGCTTTCTTTTTTCCGTCTCATTTTTCCCCCCTCCCCATCCCTTCATCCAGCATTCTATAGGAAAGGTATAAGTCACAATGGCACAGCTGAGATTAGAAAACTGTTGGGAGTTTGCCCCATTCCATGATACAATTATAGTTGCAGTAAAGGCTTATCAACCAGTGAATGGTTTTCAGACTAAATTGGTTTTATTGGTTGAATGTAATAATTGAACATGCTATAAAAAGCAGAAGAGTAACTCAGAAAAATCACTGTTACAAATGGAAGTTTATCTGTTTTACAGAAACTCAGTACCTGCCCAATAGACCGTAAGCCTTTCAGTGTGGTTTACAAACAAGACAATATAAAGAGAAGCACAAAGGTAAGGTATTGATACCTATCTTTGCTAATTCAGTACATGCATGCATGTTGAATATCCAATATAGAATGAACCAAGGCATAAGGTAAAGATGCAATTCAGATGAATAGTTTTTGAATTATGACACAAGAATGCCCATTCATAATTTAGAATGAAATCTTACATTTTCTGCCGTCAGACTGTGGAACAGAAAAATAAACCAGTTTGTTATAAAAATGACACATCATTTTCTCTGCTGTTTTTCTGACATTTCAGATCCCAGTGAAGCAGAGCTTCAATCAAAATTCAAGGGAACAGAAGGATGGCAGCATTAAAGGGGATTATCATAGTGTCACAAGGTATGTACTGCCAAAATACCAAAATTTGGACCAAATTTATTGTTTATAACCCACAATAACTGTTCCTGGATATGGGTTAGGGTTATTGGGTAATGGAGAAACATTTTTTTTTTAAAGTAAAATTCTCAATAACGCTAGTTGTTATTGGTGTCTAAACAGAAGCAATACTTTAGACATTTGTTGAATATTTTGTTTTGTCACTAGATGTGGATATGCTTTGTAGATATAGTGATGTGTATTTGCAAAGCTGAATGGTTGCTTCAAATAGCATTATTTGGGTCTTGTGTGAACCTTTGCTAATGGCACGATTTTATTTCTTGGTAGTGAATGTCGGATACTGGGCAAGGGCCCGCCCTAGTGCATAATATATATGTAAAGGACATTGTCCTGACCAGGATAATGTTTCCCTTCTTGCCACTTTGTATAGCGGTGCTTGTAATATAATCAGATTCCAAGTGTCCAACTTTGCTTTTCCCTCATTGCTAGTAGTCTCGCTGGCAAACGGGCAGGTCTCAGCCACCATTTATCTATCAGTTAAACTCACTGGGGTTACAGTGTGTAAATTTTTTGTTAAGTATATCGTATAACTAATGGGGGAAGAGGAAGATGAGCAGGTAGAGACCCCCAGGGGCAGGAATAGTGGTAATGTTTTCATACCTGAGTGAGTTTTGATTTATGGATTACAAAGCTGCACAGGAAACACTTTTGTATCAGGATGTGGGAACCCTGGTGGTTTCACAGAAGTATGTGTTTGTGTACATAATTATGTAGGAGTTGTTATTTGATATCTTGTAAAGTAAAGCTAAGTTTCCAGTTTATTAAAATTAGACACGTTGAGAATTTTTATAACTGTTTCCAGTGATTTAAGGCTACTCTGAATTCATCTTATACTCTGGGAACGAGTCAGATTGGAAAGTTTTAGTGATTGCGCTACTTGTGTGGTCAGATCAGTGTGAATGTATTTAGGCTCAATTTGTTTGAAAAATAACTCTGGTTTGCTCATGACATTAGAGTAGCTACTGTTGTTCCACACTAATGCTGTCTTCAAATATTGTCCACTTTGAGTAGCTCTTGGTTTGAATTAGGATCTGTTGCATAACATTGCTTATTCTGTACAGACAGAAAACATTTTCGAGCAGGCTACGCAACAGGTAGGACGTTGTGGCATGCCCCACATAGTGCCATAATGAATACATTGTAATGTAATTTCCTATGTCATTGCAGCTAAAAGTAGTACCTTGAGTTCACTAACACAAGGGAACTTGGCATAGTTAATGGGGACATCTACAGTTGATTCAGATTCGTTTAAAAAAATAAATGGGCCCGATTTTGTTCTCGGCGGTGAACTAACAGCACCAACCGTTCATTACACTTGCACTTGCCCACAGACTTTCTACGGGATTTTGCTCTGGAAATTGCTATAATTAGAGAGCCATTTCGGCACAGCGCCTTTTACAGAGGATCTGGGGCCTGTGTGAACAGAGCGGGCAACTGTGTATCTCCTTAACCAATCAGATTGAAGAATCGTTAATGAGCCACGCAGAGTCTGAATGAGGAAGTGTCAGTTAGAATAGTGAATTCAGTGTCAAATCAGGTACAGAAAGCGAAATAAAGAGAGGGAAAGAAAGATGAGATTAAGAGAGAGAGATACAAGAGAAAGAAAAAGTTTTTTAAAGAAGTTTTTATTTAATTTGTTTATTTTTAAAAATCTGAATGAATGAGCCTCCACACTTGTTAAAATTAGTTTTCAGTGCCAGAGAGGTTGTTTGGCAGTAATTAATAATTATTATGTCATTAACAATGTACTTACACTGGAATGGACAAACCCTAACTTTTTCTGGCGAGTTTAGTAGGTATATATCACGTAAGTACAGCAAATTCATGCCATCCCATGTATTTCGATGGCGAGTTTCTCAGCGAGATACCGGTATAGCGCAGCTTCTGGAGGAGCAGGGCAACTCGGACAGTAACGTCCTGATTTCCGTGTTTAACTGCGCATGTGTGGTCGCTGGAAGTTTCTGTCCGATTTACACTTTAATAACAGTGAACGTTGTTAGCCCCACCGTTATCTCTACAGCAAAATGGGGATGTTTCAAAAAACCTTATCCGCTTTATTTCTTTTGCAAATTTCAGAGGAGAAGTTGCCTTGAATGACGGGTTATGCACATGCTTAAAGGAAAAATGCGAAAGTAAGTAACAAAGAATCTTTGTATTGATAGCGTAAGTTGGAAGAAAACAAACATGCTTGGAAAAAGCACATGCTTTTTGTATTCTCCAGTAAAGTTTTGGATTTTTACTTCAAGCTTTGTCTTGATGCATGTTAAGAGCATACAATCCAGAGGGAGAAAAGGTCATTCAACCCATTAAGCCTGCTCTCTCCTGAGTCCATGTATGATTATTCTATTATTGACCTCCTTCCTACCTATTGCTGTATTTGTTATATATAATGCTGGTACTACAGATGGCCAAACATGCAAAAGCCAAAAAAACTTGTTCTACAATAGTTTTTGAAGAAAAGTTTGCTCCCCGGGGTTGTGATTATTTACTCAATCAATCAAAGACGAGGTAATATGCAGCAGAGAAGGCTATTAAAGTTTTTTTTTCTTCAGGACACTGTGCTGGTTGGCAACAAACAGAATTTTGTGAAATACAGAGCATACCGATCATGACCTGTAACAAAAGGAATAGGACTTCCAAGAAGAGTAAAAACAAGGTTAGTTTAAGGATTGTGTAAAGCTTGTCAAATTTGCATAGTAGTGGACAACAGTATTGTATTAACATAGGTATTAAACATCTTTTTGGGGATTTGCTACACACCAAACATTTTGTAAAGCATTACCTAAATTTAAAGAACCCATGTCCTTTACTTAGTGGTGTTTGAGATAAAATCTTTAATACATGTAGTGACTTAACCTACCAAGAATCTAGCAATTAAAAAATGTCATGACGACTTTTAAAAAGAAAAATAATTTAGGCACTTCAGTTCTCTCACGAGCCACCTATTAAAATACGAGCAAACTTAAGCGTATTGCAATTCCATGTTCCTGGCCACCTGCCACCATTTCCCATCCATTTTGGAGGAAACAAACACCCTCTAGCTGCAACCTATGATACAATCGCATCATAGGTTGCAGCTAGAGGGTGTTTGTTTCCTCCAAAATCAGCTTACAACTACAAACCCATCCAATGTCCCTGTAAGATTCCTATGACAACATCTCAATACCTCGGCTTCAATGCAGTTTATCAGGACATGTTGCAGGACAAGCATAATTGTGGCTAGCTATTAAACAGTGATAGATGCTGTCAGGCAGTCACAGTTGGTGGATCCAAAGCCAATTTTTTTTTAAATATATTGTAAATGATAGTGCTCAGCGCCATAGTACACATTTTCAAATGCTGTATTGGAACAATTTTGAAAGTTTATTTTTATATTCAGTCTCGGGATGTGGCCATCATGAGCAATGCCGCCATTGAGTTGCCCATATCCTAGTTGCCCTAAGAAAGTGGTGGTGGGCCGCCTTCTTGAACCGCTACAGCAGCGGTTTGATGCAACACAGTGGCTTGCTAGATTACTTCAGAGGGCAGGTAAGAGTCAACCACGTTGGTGTGGGTCTGGATTCATACATAGGCCAGACCGGGTAAGAACAACCGGTTTCCTTTCCTAAAGGACATTAGTGAACCAGTTGGGTTTTTGGAACAATCCGACAGCTAAGTGACCAAGAACTTGTTGCTCTAGTATAAATGACATTTAGATTTGAGAAGCATAAATTACTGGGAGGAAGAGAAATTACTGTTTAACTTTATTGAAACCTTTTGACCCTCCATTTACCTCCCCTTTTTTTAAACAGTGAGTCTGTATGTTTGATCTGGATAATTTGTTCCTAGGATCCCATTTATCGACGAGTTTACTTTAGTCTTACTAAAATGGTTTTTCTGAGCCTCACCCATTCATCTGGGCCACTGTTTTCACTGGTGTTTCCATTCGAAATGAGATCCAGCACATTATCTATAGACACTTAGAAGAAAAACATCACCAGAATAATCAGAGTCTTACTTGGTTGTATTGCCACAATTTCAGATAGAAAATTGCCACATTTCACACTGCCACAGATTCAGTGCTACTTCCTGCCACCCACCATGTCCTAGCAGAAAGTGCAGTGCTCTGTATGTATCACATGCCCGTCAACAACTATTCATGCTGTTCACTGGCAGCACAGCTTCTCACCTTTTCTGTACATGCATGATGTTTCAAGTGCAGCAAAGGCAAGTCGCTGTGCTTTATGGGGCGATGTCACTCAACGGCCAGAAAGAGTGTTTTAATAACCGCTGTGTGGGGGCCACAGACAGCAGCTGAGAAAGTTGACTTCATTTCAGAAAGGGAACAGTTGGCACATTGGCGACTGGGCTCACCGTTCATTTTACTTTTTTAAAACTAGAGGCACATCTAGTTTACTTTGTGTATTTGCACATTTCACTTTATATGTTCCAATAAATTAGCTTTTTCTTTTCATAAAGTTATTTTTTTGCCTCAATAGGTCAACAGAAAAACATGTTACCAGCCATGTGTGAGGAATGATCTCAACAGTTTCTCTCCGCAGTATGGGAAGTCAGAGATGTCCCATTCCCAGGCTGAAAACTGGTAAATCTAAATGTTAACATAAGGTTACCCAGCCCATTAAAATTGCAGAATCCTAGAGTGAAAGAGAATGGCCTTGCCGGCTAAGGGTTCCATGCACTGTTTTTATGGTGTGTTAACAGTGCAAAATAAGTTTTCCAATGTGTTAAGTCTGCTGGTGTCCTAAATTGGCTTCATTTGTACATTGTAAAGTGGTAGCCAGAGCAACTATGGCAACAACTGCACACTCGGAGCTGCTTGAACGTTGCAATTTTTTTTCATAGGGGGCGGGGAGCACTAGCAAGTAAGACATGAAGTGGAGAAACTCTCTGTGTCTGGTGCCTGTAAACTTTTTAAAGCCTTGAAGGATAAATATTTACACTGTGGGAATAGAAGCCAATGCAATTTTTACCATGCTTTCAAAATCTAAGCTGAAAAAGTAAACCCTGCTGTGACTGAGCGCATATTCATTTGAGTGTTAGACTGGCCCATTTGGTTTAGGTATAATTTACAGGTTAGTCATTGCGACATTTGCAAATTACTAAGACCGCCTTAGGTGTGAATCAGAATACTGTATTTAGAAATAATGGGAGTTAAGTGTAATTGTGTAGTTGAGGGATAAGTGAGTGAAGTTAACGGGGAGTTTATCAACAACAACTTGCATTTATATAACGCCTTTAATATAGTAAGACATCCTAAGGTGCTTCACAGGTGTGTTATCAGACAAAATTTGACATCACGCCAAAGTAGTGATGACCAAAAACTAGGTCAAATTGGCAGGTTTTAAGGAGTGACTTAAAGAAGGAGAGAGAGAGGTAGAGAGGTGGTGAGATTTAGGGAGGGAATTCCTGAGCTTAGAGCCTAGACAGCTGAAGGCACGGCCGCCAATGGTGGAGCGAAGGAAATCGGGGGTGTGCAAGAGGCCAGAATTAGAGGAGCGCAGAGTTGTAGGGCTGGAGGAGGTTACAGAGATTGGAAGGGACGAGGCCATGGAGGGCTTTGAACACAAGGATAATAATTTTATATCAAGTTATATATGGAGTTTAAAAAAAATGATATTTTCACTAAGAAATAATGTGGCAGGTGGGCATTTTAGAGGAAGTGTACAGGGGTGTAAATTTAATTCAGCTTAGTGTTTCTGCAACTGGGTGGGAAATCTAGACTATACTTGGGTGAACACTGAATTCTACATTTTACTCCTAATGGTTTGAACCTTTTTTTCTGCCTTTGTAGCACAGAGTTTGTTGACGTGTATGAAATTGCACCACTAATCAGACAGAAGAGAAGAGGACCCGAGTCACTTAGATTCCCATGGCGAGCTGTTTCCAATGCTCTTACAACGGGAATGTTGAGGTACTGACTCGGGCTGAAGTAAAGCATAAACTTGTGTAGTACCTTTTATTAAATGTGTTGAGTAACTTCTTAATGTCCTATATAACAATTACGTTCTTATTGTAGTTTATAAGGATAGCAGCATCAGTTAAAAACCAATATCTATCAACTAGCATCAGTGGTGTTGCATATTGGTTAAAACCTTGCTGGTATCAGATATAGATTAATTTAAGATATTCTTTAAGGGCTGTCTGATCTTAGCATTTTAGATGTGTTACAGTAATTAGCCGAAGTATCAGTTGCATTCTATTTTTAATTAAATGTTCATTAGTCATTTTTCCATAACATGTTGTCCTCATTTGCACTGTGGGGTTTCTGTGATTTCTGTGATTTTTCAATCCTCCTAGACTCGGTCCTCTCTCGAACCAGACAGACTGCCTGCTGCAAGACTTCAAATCCCTTGCCCAGTTGTTAGCACAGCGATTTGCATGTCTCCTATCTACTTTTTAAAAAGAAATCTCACCGCAGTACAAACTCAATTATCCATTCTTTCGTTATCCATGTTCTTGATTATCCATAAGAGTTTTTGCAGAAAATAGGAGACGGGGCTGTCAACGGCATTTTTTCTTTACTCGCCTCTGTTGTGCTCCCGATGACCAGATCATTTGACACTGGAATAGCTGATTTGTCAGCCAATTATCCAGCACAAAGCTTCCTCACACATCCATCCATAACTCTTAGCATTCGAACCTGAGATTTTCCCCAATGGTTCAGCAGGTTTATCAATAGTTGAATCATACAGACTAGGAAGGTTCTAAGTTAGTCCCCAGTCTCTGTTGAGGTAGCTCTTCTCAACAAATGTGGTAGTAGGACTTACTGACTTAGGTCTCAGTGGCCTAGGTTAGAGAGGGGAAAATAAGCCAGGGCTCCTGCACCTGATCACTATTCTGGGGCCCTTATACTACTAGAAAACTGGTAGCAAGGATGATTGAAACTATGACACTCATTTAAGAAACAGCTAGATCTAGTAATGGGTAGTTGGTAGGATTCAAATTCTGTGATGAAGGATCTCTTCATCGGAACTGATAAGTACTGGGCCAATACATAACTAAAACCGCCTGCTTCCCTCAAGATAAAGAGGTGAGTGATAAAAGGCAACGTGGGCTAAAGCCTCAGCTATGGCTCAGCGATAGCACTCACTTCTGAGTCAGAAGGTTCTGGGTTCAAGTCCCACTCTGAGACTTCAGCACAAAATCTAGGCTGACACTTCAGTGCAGTACTGAGGGAGTGTTGAAGGTGCCGTCTTTCAGACAAGGCGTTAAACCGAGGCGTCTGTCCTCTCAAGTGGATGTAAAAGATCCCATAGCACTATTCGAAGGAGAGCAGGGGAGTTTTCCCGGTGTCCTGGCCAACATTTAACCCCTCAACCAACATCACTAAAACAGATTATCTGGTCAATTATCTGATTGTTGTTTGTGGGATCTTGTTATGCGCAAATTGACTGCCGTGTTTCCATTCATTCCAACAGCATCTATGCTTCCAAGGCTGAATTGTTTAGGATGCTCTGAGGCTGTGAAAAGTTCTTGCATATACGATGTGATGGTGTTTACAGTGTTTATTCAACTAATATACCAAGGTTTATTTTTCAGTACTATGTTATTTGCCGATCTCTTCAGTTGTTATGTGGCTGTCAGCCCCTTTGAATTATGTACCCCTTTTCTGTTTTCCTGCACAACTTTTGCCTCCCACGAACTAAAATATTCTACTTATAATACCTTTAAGATCATTGATGTTGTACCTTTTCTTGAGATCATTAATAAATGTTCACAGGAAGAAGATGGCACTGCTGCCTAGTCAAAGCTATCACCGTTCATAATTATCGACCATTTCATATTATCTAGTTAATAATCCAATTTGCAGTTTTACCTTGGATCTTGTGAACTTTCAATTCAACTAAAAGCCTTCAAATAATGACACTTTCTGAAAGTCAATATGCTTAATGTCCAACAATTCCAATTCTTTTCTTTGGCATGGCTTACTATTTGTAAAGCCATGTTTTCTTGCCTTTACCTTGCTCGATACTATATTAGGGAAAATTGCAGGAGTCTATTCAACACTTTGGACCTTTTAATAGGTCTGATTTGTGTTGCTTTGTTATACTCATGGAAGCGAGGTCATGTGGATTGTTTTATGTAAATCGAGCACAGCTGTTTGACTATTTGGAATTTAATTGGATCTATAGACATTCAGTATTTGAGCCAGTACAGCACGCTTCCTTTGCTCCACATGTAGAAAAAGGAAAGGCAATATTTTGTTGAGATCTTTGATTATTTTACAGATATGGAATAGACGCCATTTCTGTTGGATACGATGAAGCAGCGACCGCTTTCCCTCTGCGAGATCTGATGTCAGGGACTACTTTTCCATCGAACCCACTTGCATTGGGACGTTCTGGTGAGATTCTTATTTCCAACTCAAAGACAACCCCTGTCTAGGTACTTCCTGATTTTAAAACCTTTATGGTTTGCACTGTTCAACAACATTTTAGCTTCAAATTTGTACACCCAAAATTGGGAGTTTTTCATTGGAAGCTATTTAAAACATATTTTCCAATGTTTGTTCTTTAGCTAATCATTTTTGCTTAAAATTGCATTGGATCTTTTTTTATTCTTGACTTCGCCAATTTTTTTTAACCATTAAATGAGGTCAAATGCTAAATAGATGTTTTTGTAAACTCATTTACTCCATACCTGCTGTCAATTTTGGAAAACCTGTTCATTCCAATTGAAATAAAAGGACAGTGAAAAATCTCCCATTTTTCCGAGCTTGATAAATGCCCTAAAGTCTTTGTAATTACGGTTTTAATTGTAAAATAAAATGGACATTTCTCAAACTGTCCTGTGAATACTGGATATACTGCTTCCCACCAAATGGAACAATTGAATCATAACTACAAGTACAGTATTATCACTGACTGCTCAAGTAGAGGATGAGATTCACTCACCTGCAGGCTTCAGACATTGGTGGCAGGAAGTGACCGAAACCTTGATGACAATTAAAGACGGCAGACCAGCCACAAAGGCTATTTTCAATGTAACCACAAAGAGGCACAGTAAGTTGTGTATAGGGAGTATGGTTTAGTGATTTCTAGATTACATACATAGTTTCGTAGAAGTTCCTTTATCATCCAATGACAATATCTTTATTAGTTTAAAGTTGCTATCCACCCCTCAAGTAAAAGGGCTTGACTTGCATTTATATAGCACCTTATCACATCTTTCAAACGTTTCAAAGTGTTTTGCATAGAATGCATTATTTTGATATGGAGCGGTTCTTGCGTAGACAAACGTGACAGCTGTTTTGCGCCATGCACAGCAAGATTTCAGACAGAGAAACGAGATGAACGGCCAAAGGTGGTTAATGGGGGAATATAAGCTAGGACACAGAGAGAACTCCCTGCTCCTTTTCAAATAATGCCATGTGATCTTAGTGGTCACCTGAAAAGGCAGTTAAGACCTCAGTTTAACAAAGCTAATGGTGCAGTGCACTCTCAGTACTGGAATGGCACCATAGATTATGCGCTAAAGTATTAGTTTGCTATTTAAATCCACAGCCTTCTGACCCAGAGGCAAGAGGGCTAGCAACTCTCCCAAGTGAACACAATTGTGTTCAGGGGCAAGTTAACAAAATTAGATAAATAAGCATTACTGTACTGATTATTAATTTGTTTTTAGGGGGCTGTATGGTGCATTAGCAAATAGTTGTTTCACCTTTAAGACATGGGTTCTCTTATCCAGCTTATATTGATAGGGTTTCCTCTCTTTATCAGATACATTTTTCCTATGTAAAATAAGTTTGAGTAGTTTCAACCCAGTTCCTAGTCTGCATGATCTTGCAGCACAAAGCTTCCCTTAAATTAGCAATATCACTCGCACAAAGATGGCTAGTGTGAGAAAGGAATTATCATATTTATGTAGTGGGAATACTCTTCTGGGATTGAGTTTAAACTGAACTGATATAGAGCCTTATCTATCATATACTATACCTAACCTGGTGAGCTTGAAGTAGAAGAGTGTTTTATTCATTAGCATTGATGTCCCATGCTACGATGAGTGCAACACCCCCCTCCCCTCCCCCCCCCCCCCCCCCCCCCTCACCAACCCTAGTTGTCTGGAGCTCTTCTTAGCCATTGAGGGGGGGAAGGAGGAAGAGAACTTTGGGGGATTATTATTAAAACTAACTGAAAATTTCCTTTTTTTTTTAAGTGTTTTAAAGAATTGCAGACATTCAGCAAATGGACATTTTCTTAATTTATAAAATGGCTTTCAGTAAAGTAATGATATTGTGGCTTGTAATGTTTCCATCAGGAGACCATTATTGATTGAATACTATTTATTTTTATCCAGTTCAATTTCCTGGCAAGAAGTGTGCACTTGCAGGCACCAGAGGAGGTGGAGAGAAAAAGAATACCTCTGGAGCATCAGGTAGTACTAATGCAGGAAATTCTGAAACTTCGCAAGGCAGAAGAAGATCGATGCGTATCAGCAAAGCAGAAAAATTGGACAAATCTGCCAGCTCACCTCAAAGGCCTCAGTCAAGCTCAGGCAGCTCAGTTCCTAAAACATCTCCAGAATGTGCAAGAACTCCACCTAAAAGGGCTGGAAAGCAAAAGGCAAAAAGGAAATTGGAGAGTGAACAAAGTAAAATTCCCTCTGATAAAAAGAAAACCAGAGTTACTCGTAGTTCCTATAAGAAATCTAGTTCTAGTAGTTCAGACCCAAATGATAGTCCTTTTGTCAGTGAAACTGAATCTCAACCTCAACCACCTCTCTCCAATGAAGAGCTGTTGGCAAATCTGGATGCAAGCCAATCGTCAGCTAATATCTGTGGTGAACGCATTACTTCAATGGAGAAGGATAGTGAGGAAGAAGATAATGAAAAGGACCATGATCGTGTAGAAAATAAAAACTCTTGTTCTCTCAGTGAAGAAGTCTGTGTACCAATCACTGACCAGATTAATAGTGAAGACTCAGGAAACTCAAATCTTCCATCAACTACTGATGATGAAAATTGTGGAAGTTGTGTGGAACGTATCTCAGGAAACTCAGCAGAACACATTGACAAAGAAATTACTGAAAAGGAACAGGATAGTTCAAAAGATGGAGTTTATTCTCTCAGTGAAGCTGTAACCTATACCAATGTGACTAATAGTGATAAAGACGTTGGTCACATAAAATATCCTGAAAGTCCATCAAATGAAGATAGTGCTGAGATGGAAAATAAGGCACTTGTGGAAGATCAAAATTCTGAGCAGTATAAAGAGGTAGAATTTACAGAAACCACGGACGATCCTGACCAAGTACCTGCTTGTGAGGTTGATACTGGAAAGCAGTCACCTGTTGAAAGTCCAGGAAAATGCGATGAAGGTAACCAACCCAAGAGTACAATGTTATTGGAGAGTACCAATTCTGAGCAATTTATGGAAACAGAATCTGCAGAAGTTAAGTACGGTCCAGATGAAGCAAACCATACATCTGATTGTAAAATTGATATTGGTGGAGAGTCATCTGTTGAAATTCCTGGAAAAGTCATGGATGATGGTGACCTGATGAGTGAAATGTCTTTAGAGAATATCAAACCTGAGCAGTTTAAAGAAATGGAACCTCTGGAAATTTTAAGTGCTGAGAAAGCATCTGATTGTAAAAGTGTTATTGGTCAGCAGTATGCTGAAATTCCTGGAACGCTTATGAAGGATAACAACCTGAAGAGTGAAATAGCCTCAGAGAATATAAAACCGGAGCAATGTGAGACGGGTTCTATGGAAGTTTTAACTGTACCTGAACAAATACCCAATTGTAAAATTGGTATTGGTCAGCAGTCATCAATTGAAAACCCTGGAAAATTCATGGAGAATAACAGCTTGAAGAGTGAAATAGGCTCGGGGAATATCAAACCTGAGATGGACCTGGGGGGAGTTTTAAGTGAACCTGATCAAGCATCTGATTGTGAAAGTGGTATTGGTCAGCAGTTATCTGATGAAAGTCCTGGAAAAGTTATGGAGGATAAAAGCCTAAAAAGTGAAGTAACCTCAGATGCACTTGACCACATTCAAACGACTTCAGAGGCACTTGACCCCTCTGTAGATAAAAGGGCCAAATCTGAGTTGTTTATTGATGGGACCTGTAGTAGTGGTGCTGAGGACTTTAATGTGGACAACAATGAGGTAGTAGCTATGGAATGTGATTCACCCATCAATGACCACCAAATGCCTGAAGCTGAACTTGAATCTCAAACAAATTCAAAAGAAAATGAAGAAATAAATTCTGCTACATCCTTTAGTTCTAATCATGAGGTACTGCTGCCGGATGCTTCTGTTGAAAATATTAATAAGGAAAACAAAGGGGAAGGACCTCCTGAAATTGAACTTAAGAAAAAGTTAGAACAGAAAGAAAAAGATGTACCACGTCGCAAATCTAGATTCCATGCAGCATCCACAACTTGGTCTCCAGAAAGGGAAAGAAAACATGAACGCAAGCGATCTAGGTCCAAGTCACAGGAAAGATCCGGGTCCAGGTCTCGGGCAAGATCCGGGTCCAGGTCTCGGGGAAGATCCGGATCCAGGTCTCGGCGAAGATCCGGGTCCAGGTCTCAGCGAAGGTCCGGGTCCAGGTCTCGGGGAAGATCCGGATCCAGGTCTCGGCGAAGATCCGGCTCCAGGTCTAGGGGAAGATCTAGGTCCAAGTCACGGGGAAGATCTGGCTCCAGGTCACGGGGAAGGTCCAGGTCCCAGTCACAGGGAAAGTCCAGGTCCAGATCACGAGGAAGGTCCAGGTCACGGGGAAGATCCAGGTCATGGGGTAAAGACCATCATTGTCACTCAGACAGGCCTGCACATGAAATAAATCGTTCAAAAGGAGATGATAGTGACCGAAGCAACCAAGCTTCTCCATCCACTAGAAAAAGATCCAGGTCTCCTAGTAAAGAGAGAGACAAGGAAGAACTTTCAAGTGAAACTGAGAAGAAGGAAGCTGAAGCAGACAGAGGAAGAAAAGGAAGACAGCGGTCTAGGTCAAGATCCAGATCCAGAAAAAGGTATTATTCTGGAGACAAAGAGGACAAATCTAGTTTTTCTCCAGGGAGAAGAGACAGAAACATGGATGACAGCTGGAGAAATACTCGAGGAAAGGATAGGTCCAGAATGAATGATCGGGAAAGGCCAAGAGGATATGATAGATTCAGAAAAGATAGTAGGTGTAGAGAATTCCAACAAACCACCAGATACCCAGATGAGCAATCAACTGTTGATACTAATGAGTACATAGATGATAGGAATCCTGACTGGTTATCGGAACAATTGCAGGCATCATCTGATGTGAGTGTGAGAGAAAATGAATACAGGAATGACGCCAAATGGGAAGAAAATAGATATGAAAGGGATGATCCTTGGGCTAATAGGAACTTTGGCCCTGGTTGGAAGCGTGGTCGTGGACGTTTCTGGGGAGGCCCCTTTCATGGTGACCAAAGTGAAATGCCATGGCAGAACCGACGGTCAAATTTCTCAGGCGAGCAAAATAATTCAGGGAAATACCAAGGAACTGGACCCCGCAGATATAACGACCAACAGCATAACAGATGGAGAGGTGATTCAAATGTATCTTCTGACACCCGCGACCGTTCTGGGTGGTCTTCTTTCTCCAGTTGGAATGCGAGGAAAACTCTCCCAGCAGATGTCCAAAATTACTACGCCAATAGGGGAAGGCAGACTTCAGGCGCACAGTCAATCTGGCGGGGGCCAGACGAGGAACAGTACCAGACTTCGTCAGAGCAAGGTATGTATTTTTGTTGTCCATTCCTTTTCGAAAACTTTGAGAAACCTTTTGAAAAGCTGTGTGGAGCTGGTCATTGTCATGACTGCTGAACTATACTTTTGAGAGTAAAGGTGCTGAGTGCTAAAAATGAAGACTGTATCAAACACAGTATTTACAACTATGAGCAAGAAGAAAAATAAAATTGAAACCCAATAATTTGTTTTCCAGAAAGGGTGATGGCATTTCTTTCCTATAGTTTTTAGTGAATAGCTATGTTTTTTTTTAATGCTCACTGCAAAATAGTGTCTTTAATGTGCAGTCACTGCTGCGAATTGTAACCTGTGAAGCCTTTAAGCAAGGAAACAAATCCATGTTTAAAATCACACACTAGCAAAGAGGAAGGTTGCTAACTTTTAGCAGATGGGTAATAGTGTTATATAATCTGAATTCTTTTAAAGGAATATGCCGAGAGCACATATTCTTTGAATAAACGTTTAAAATGGTTTTCCTTTCAATAGCATACCATAGCTGAGGTGGACATGGTGGCAAGTTTGACTGTCTTCTGCATCATATAGTTGTTAAAAGTTGAGTGCACTTTGAATACATTTAGGTGAAGAAATTCAGTTGGTTAGCGCGTCCCATTAGCACCTGGTGGGGGCGCTACTGAAGTAGCGCTGGGGTGAGGCGAATCCAGCGCCGCGTGCCAAATCCAGTCGCCAATTAGCGCCTGGGGCTTTAGTGCGAGGCAGATCGTGACGTCAGTGAGCGTGCGCTGCTTACTGAGCGCCTGATCTGCCAAATTGATTATTGCCCCCTGCATTAATACTTTGCCCCGACAACGACAGGAAGAGGAGGCGTGAAACTGGCCAATGGCAACTGGAAGGGACTATTTAAAGTGATCAGTCACGGCTGTCAGATTAGTGCTGTTTCACTGCTTCCTTGTCAGTTTGCAATTGTGCAAGAGTTTAATTCAGTCATTTAAAGGTTCTTTAGTATCAGGAGTGTTGTGGCTACTAAAAATTTGTTACATTTATTCTGACAAAGTTTTAAAGTGCTGCACATTATTACATTCGCCGCTGACCAATGTGCCCTTTAAGCTGCGTGGCCACGTAGCACTCTACAGCTCCCACGCAGCTGGCTCACCAGCTTTTAAATAGGAAAAATTGCGTATGAGCGGTATTTTGAAGGGGTTGCACACCCAAAAAAAAATTAAGGAAACATTGCTGCTGACTACAAAATCTGGGCCAATATCAGTTTTTCCATGGAGCAAATAATTTCGCAAAAAAAAAAAAATGCATTTTGCTCAGATAGTTTACTTGTACAACTGTGAAGGAGGACTTAAAAGAATTGTTTGAAAGTAGTTGTATGGCTTTAACTTGGTTTCAAGATAATGCTGAAGGCGTGGTTGTTAAGATGAACTAGACTAAACTTCTTGGGGTCCACTCCTTTGGGTTATCAAAGCACCACCAATTCACAACTCTTTTATGTATAACAAATAACAAAGATTAAGAATGGTTGAGATACAATCAGATGTGAAGTTGTATGAATGCTGGATTATGTCCTGAGCTTAATTTGAATTCTTAGCAGATTAATCTGAAAATTAATGTCTCAAGTAGTTTTTCTTCAGTGGCCAGGCATGCTGTTGGTATTGGGGCCGCAGTGGATATGTAGTGCCTGTGAATGACAAAACACCTTTTTAAAATGTCGATCACTAGGTGCTTACGGAGTATAAAGAGATCCATTGGAGGAGAATCAGGTGATAGTGAGTTAGAACACTGTTCTTTGACCCCCCCAAGACCTGATTCAAAAAAAGCCCAAATCTAATAGCTATAGAAGCAGCAGCTGTGCAACAACAACTTGAATTGATATAGCGCTTTTAACGTGGTAAAATGTCCCAAGATGCCATATAAATGGTACGTCAGACTATGTTCTGGTGAGTGCTTCATTGGAACTTTCTATTTGTGGCATTCTGATCCATTCCATCACTATGATGTTTGATGGATATGCTTTATTGTACTAACTCAGTCTACCAGTACTTTCAATTCCACCCGTATGCTCCCTTTACGTCTAAGCTGCAGTCTCCACCATGCCTGCCATCTGAGCCACTAGACAGTTTTTCTATTTTTCCCTCTTTCTGATGTTTAAAGCCTCACTTCTCTGTGGTGCTCCCATTAAGTTCCCTGACTTGGTGCCAAATGATCTCATCCACTTGAGGACATTGTGTGAGCGAGAGTTTTGAGACAAGAAGTCTTGGTGTTGACTTGAGCACCCAACTTGTTTGAGTTCTCTCTCCATAGATGCTGCCTGACCTGCGTATTTCCAGCATTTCCTGTTTTTATTTTAGATTTCCAGCCTCCACAGTATTTTGCTTTTGTTTCAGTTGCTGGGTTGTGAAATATAACCCAAAGTATAAGGTTAAATGTATATATTCAAAATAACAGTACAATCTCTCTCATTAACTATAGTTAATTTAATAAGTTAATACAAAATGTGTTAAGAGTATCAGAACAAAGTGTTGGATGAAGTTCCTAAAAAAAAAAAATTATAGTATTACCCAAAAGTTCACATCAGAGATGTTTTTGGATGAATTGTTACAGACCTGAAGAAAGATCCAAGATGCCTCAATATTTCTCCATTAATTTACGTATATTTATTTAGCAGATTCATCGCACGGGGTGCCAGCCTTCAGCGACCAAGCAAATCAACAAATGAATGGTTCTCAGCAACCCGTTACTATAATGCACCAACCCGTTTTACCACAGCCAATGAATGCACCACCCCAGCCAATGAATGTCTTTCCATATCCGATGAATGTCCACCCTCCTTTAATGCATTTCCATCATCCGTATATCCACCCTCCTCCGCCACTGAATGTGCATGCAGGAATTTCTGCAGTGCAATCAACTGCAGCTGGAAATCTGCCCAACAGCCCACCTCCACCACCACCTCCCCCTCCACCATCCCAGTCAGTGAACTATGCGATTCAGCAGCATGACATAGCACAACCTCAGGTAAGTTCTTGGGCAGAAAGAATATGAATGCCGTTTTAACGTGTTCAAGTCTTGACAGATAAATGAGCAGGATGAAATGTTCCATCAGTGTTTCCAGGGGCCGCCCTGGTTGGCTTTTCCGAATAATTGGAAAGTTTGCAGACTAGGTTAAATGCTCACCCTGGCTAAATGCAGCACATACGTTTGCATGGTTCCAGCACACCTTTTTCTGGGCAATTGTTTCTTTTGCTAATTAATATATTGGAAGTTAAACGTACTTCCAGAAAAAAAAACCTTTTACTTTTTGAGGATATATTTCACCTCTGTACACTTAATCCGGACTTCTAATCCATTGAAGAGCATTAGTACATTCTAGTCTAATAGATGCTCTTTAAGCCTCATTATTAACATATACTGGTTTTGTTCTGGCATCATGTATGCAGTTCCCATTCTAACTTGTTCAAATAAGATATGGCCAAAGCAATTTGTTGGATTGTGTCGGCAGTTGCACGTGAATACGGAGTTTGGGGGAAAAATTCAGTATCGCCCCATTTGGGGCGCCATTATCGGCCGTGCGCAAAGTTTAGCGCCTGGCGCTAATTATCGCCTCCGACAGCAAACTTGGCTCTTATCGCCCCTGGAGGTGATTGGAGCACTAAATCAGGCGCTTCACACCTGTCTTAAGGTGCAAATGCCGAGGAGTGAGATGCTACCTCAGAGCGCTGGTGAAGCAAGTAAGGGCAAATCAAAATGAACCTGCAAAGTGCTGCTCAGTACCCAAAACTCCTTCACACAGCGTTGAATCGCTCTAGAAGTCTCTCGGAATGCGTGGTGCAAAAATGTCACCAACAAAAAAAGGTAGGAAGCGGTCGCCTTTAAATAGCGCTCCCCCAGTCCCTTTCTGACTGCAAAACGCTCCCCTCAACCTGTCGTTGCTAGCGGCAGGCGGTAAGGCAGGGGGTGCCACTCAATATCCGGTAAGGGGCGCTACTGACGTCACGACCTGCTGGCGCAGGAGATCGTGGTGGTAGTGTTTAGCGCCGCCGCAAAATGTCTAGTTAATTTTGCGAGCAGTGCAAACATCGCCGTGCCCTGGCGCTAGTTGGTTTACGCCCCATTAGCGCCCTCTTAAGGCGCTAACGGGAGGCACAAACAACTGAATTTTTCCCCCTTTATCTTTTGCAGTCACAGTAGTGTAATGGTTATGTTACTGGACTAGTAACCCAAAGTTCATGGGTTAAATCCCACCATGACAAGCTGCAAAATTGAATTCAATAAATCAGGTTAATTATGGCATGCACCAGAAAAAAAAAATCACAGATTGTTGTGAAAATTAAACAATTACTTCATTAATGTCCTTCAGGTAAAGGGAGCCTGCCGCCCTTACCTGGTTAGGCTTACGCATAACTCTAGACGTACTATGTGGTTGACCCATAATGCTGTCTAAAGTGGCTTACCAAACCACCCTCACCTCAGGGCAACTAGCAACGGGCAATAAATGTGGTCTTACCCACGTCGCCCATATCTGAGAATTTTTTTTAAAGTTATGTTTGCACATTGCTGGAAATAACAAATGGCAACACTTCAGTTCAAGTGATTTTGGTCTTGGGACATCTGTACTTGACATCTTTGGGTATTTTTTATAAATGAATAGTTACACTTTTATTTGATTTGCATTACAATTGCCTACATTAAGTCAAGCCTGCTTGTATTGAAGTCGTGTTTCTTGGGTGTATTAATGTTGCACATGAGGATCTGAGTTTAATTGCACAGTTAATATATGCACAGCCCCAAAATGTTGAAATGAAAGCAGCCCTTTGGATTTTTTTTTTGGTCCTGTTTTGCACATATTAAAACTGATATGCCCACGAGTCAAGTTTTTGTAAAACCTATTAATATTTGCAGAAGTAATTGTCTCATTAAATGCTGTTTTTTGTGCGTGTGGATTTTCTTTTTGCTGCTTGTATGGAGAACTATAAAGTGCTTGATATTTTGCTTCACTTCTGTTTTAGATCATACCTCCTCCATGTAGTGTTCCTGAGGTGGATTTGCAGAGCAGTGCTGCTTGTATACCCATCCCAGCTGGAGGGTCAGGCAAGACATTGCAACTTCCACTTTCTATAGATGTTTCCTCTTCTACCTTTCAGTCTGTGCAACAGGTTTTTGCATCTCTTTCAACTTCAAAGCCTACACTCGAAAAAGAAAGCTTTAAGGAAGAATTTGAAATAGAAAAGCCCAAAAAGGACAAGGCAAGTCCAGAAGTATCAATGATTTGATTTAATTTCCACTGAATTATGTCCCTGTATAGCAAGAAAACTAGCTACATTGTTGACTTGAATGTGCGCTTTTTTGTAACATTGTTAATATAGCATGAGCTTCCCACAGATCTATAAACTGACAGCCGTTTGATTTTCCAGTTCTGTGTGGTGCATGCCTATTTTTTTTTCCAGTGATTAGGATTTGTTTCTACTTGTGTACTTTTGCATGTGTACATCTTGGGTACTAATCTTTTGAAAGCTTAGGAACCTGTGGATTAAAAAGCATACATGTGGTTTGAGTAATACAGTATCATTGTCCCTTGATCTTATTAGTTTACTGCTGCCATCTATTATTGATGTGGCTGATGCTTGAGCCTTAAGTTCAATTTTTGCTGAGGTGCCGTGATTGAAGCTATGTTTGATATGGAATGCACAACTTTTTCTTATAGAAATGTACTATTCAAGAAAGAGCTGTAGAAGAAGTGAAACTAGCCATCAAGCCTTATTACCAAAAGAAGGACATTACCAAGGATGAATATAAAGAAATTGTCCGCAAGGCAGTGGATAAGGTAACATTTTAAAATGGACTGTAACTTCACACAAGATTGCTGATGGTGCTAAAGAGTATGATTGAAAGGAAATATATTTTTCAGTGGAAGAGTATATTAAGATAACTTTATCACATAGGACTGTGCGCCTTGGATTTACACATTTGGTCACTTGGCTATTTGTTTAGTTATCAGGTTTTTAGGTTGGTAGCCCCAGTGTACTGAGGTAAGAGGGAATAAATAGATGCAGTTATTGATCCCATACAGATTTGTCCTTTCAGCTAGCTTATATAAATATTTGGTGTTGTGCCTACAAATATATCAGTAGTAGGGAAACTGCTAGAGACCATAATAAGAATAATGGCCCAGAAATTCCAGAACGGGGCTTGCAGCGCGTGCAAGCCCCGTATTTGCACTTACCCCGCGCTCGTGCCGATCAGCTTCTGGGACGCCTGAACTTGCAGAAATAGAAAGCACATTCCCGGGCAGCGTATGACGTCACGCCGCCCAGGAGTGCAGCCAGCGCGAAGCCAGGAGCGTGCAGTGTAAGTGAGACACGCCCCTTGAGGTCTCAGTTTCACTGGACACGCCCCCAATGTTTCTGTCAAGCTGCTAAGGATTTTTACATGCAAAGCAGCAGTTTAAATAGGTTTTTGGAAGTTTTTTGAAGATTTTGGTAACTTTTATAAACTTTTTAAAATGTTTACATTATTTTGAGTAATCTGAAGTAGTTTTAAAGAGAATTAAAGCAATTTAAAGACTTTTAAAAGCCCTAAAAGAATTTTTTTAATTCCATTTATTTATTTAGCAATGTCGTCGTCATACGTGTCTTCACACTGTTCCCTTTGGGGAACTGTATGAAGTGGTGGAAGGATTTATGGCCATGATTAACGCTCATTCCGTGACCGTAACCATCTTTGAACCAGCCATTAGGGCGGTTAGTCCTATGGCGGGAGGGTTTTACGGGCTCCCACAAGCTATACAAGGAGGGGGGGCCACCCACACCCACGGACGCAAATATCCCACTGGATGTCAACCCAGAATTTAGAGCCGGAGCTCCGACTCCACTTGCCGGGACTGTCTGGAGCGGGGTTCGAAACCCTACCCTGATCTGGCCCAGCGGCGGGGATCCTACCGCTATGACAAAGGCCCAATCCAATTAGCAACGTGAAATGGCAGCATAGGGCTCCAGTCACGGGGAGGGAAAAGGCGCAGGAAACGTATGGGTGTCACCTTTTGTGCGGAGTGGGCCTTTTGCGTAGCAGTAAGCATCCCCACCGCTGGGCCAGAAGGAGTAGGGTTTTGAACCCCACTCCAGACAGTCCCGGCAAGTGGAGTCGGAGCTCCAACTTTAAATTCTGGGTGGACATCCAGCGGGATACTTGCGTCCGTGGGTGTTGGTGGCCCCCCCCCCCCCCCCTCAGATGGGTTGTGGGAGCCCGTAAAACCCTCCCGCCATAGGACTAACCACCCTAATGGCTGGTTCAAAGATGGTTACGGTCACGGAATGAGCGTTAATCACGGCCATAAATCCTTCCACCACTTCATACAGTTCCCCAAAGGGAACAGTGTGAGGATACGTACGATGATGACCTCTTGCGCAATGCACCTCCTTGGGCCCTCAGTCGCAGATGCGAGGGGGCAAGTCGTGCAATTGTTAAATTTTTTATTTTATTGACATGTAAAATGTTGGCCCAGTAATTCCCTTCCAAATGCGCTAGTACGGTCGGGGTACTTACGCATCTGGCTGGATGAAATGCCGGTTTTCAGCATTCACAGTGCATGTGGGGAAAACCGGCATTTCCTGTCCTCTGAACGAAGGGGTTCAGAGGCAGAACGCGTGCGACTGCACAGGCAGCGCGTGCGCAGTATAATTCGCCGCTTTCATTAATGCTTTCAGTGAGGTCCAGTCATTACAACTTACACATGAAAAAAGCATGGGTACAGTTGCTCCACAGGCTGCGGAGGAAGATATTTCTTATCGTGGAGCTTCTGAAAGTATGTATGTCTGTATATATTCCTTTGCGTGTTATGTATATATTCCTTTATTTATGTGTATGAATGTATTATTTAATTATGACTTTCAGAGAAAGTAACTTATTGGAAAATCATAATTAAAAACATACATTCATACACATTAGTAAAGGAATATAAAACATACATACATATACGTAAAGGAATATATGTGGACATACATACATAACTCATTCTCACATTCCATTCACACAGCCACAATTGCTCCTTCTACCTACCGTTCTGAAAACCCTTTTTAAAAAAAAAAAAAAATTTAAACTTTAAAACTTACTTAAAATTTCTTAAAATAACTTCCCTCCCTTTCCCAAACAAAAATATTGCATTTCAAAAGCTCCACGATAAAATATATCTTCCTCCGCAGCCAATGAACAACTTTACACTTGCTTTTTTCACGTGTAACTTCTAAGGACTTACCCTCACGGATTTCATGAATGAAATCCACGAAGTTCACTGCGCAAGCGCTGCCTGTGCAGTCGCACGCGCTCGAGGTCTGGAAATGCCGGCGTTCCCCGCATGCGCTGTTCATGCTGAACGCCGGCATTTCCAACGGCCAGAAGCGTGAGTAAGCCGACCGTACTCACGCTTCTGGCCTGGAATTTCTGGCCCAATATTAGTGAGCACTTCAAGCTAATCAAAGACAGTCAACGGGGATTTGTAAAGGAGAGGTCTTGCTTGACTAATTTAATCAAATTCGTGAGAAAATTACTGATTGGATGCACAAAGGGAAATCTGTGAATGCGATATATTTGGACTTTCAAAAAGTGCTTTTGATAAAGTACCATATAAGAGATTTGTTGTGAACATTAAGGCCAATGGTGTTGAAGTTTTAGTGAATCTACATTGCACCTTATGTAGAGGCTGATTGATAGAAAACAGAGAGGAGTAAATGGATGTTTTTTGGATTCCCAAGATGTAGTTCGTGGCATGCCCAGGGATATGTTGGCACTCTTTTCTTCTCCATATACATAAATGGTTTGGACATGGACACAGAAGAAATAATAACATTTGCCGATAGTAAATTAGGGGGCAGGATAAATGGCAGACAATTGCAGGAAACTACAGGAAGACATTGACAGGTTAGGAGAGTGGTATTTTTTTTTAATTCATTGATGGGATGTGGGCGTCGCTGGCTAGGCCTGCATTTAGTGCCCATCCCTAATTGCCCTTGAGAAGATGGTGGTGAGCCGCCTCCTTGAACCGCTGCAGTCCATATGGTGTAGGTACACCCACAATGCTGTTAGGAAGGGAGTTCCAGGATTTTGGCCCGGCGACAGTGAAGGAACGGCGGTACAGGTCCAAGTCAGGATGGTGTGTGGCTCGGAGGGGAACTTGTAGGTGGTGATGTTCCCATGCGTCTGCTGCCCTTGTCCTTCTAAGTGGTAGAGGTCGCGGGTTTGGAAGGTGCTGTTGAAGGAGCCTTGGCGAGTTGCTGCAGTGCATCTTGTAGATGGCACACACTGCAGCCACAGTGCGCCGGTGGTGGAGGGAGTGAATGTTGAAGGTGGTGGATGGAGTGCCAATCAAGCGGGCTGCTTTATCCTGAATGGTGTCGAGCTTCTTGAGTGTTGTTGGAGCTGCACTCATCCAGGCAAGTGGAGAGTATTCCATCACACTCCTGACTTGTGCCTTGTAGATGGTGGAAAGGCTTTGGGGAGTCAGGAGGTGTGAGACTCGCCGCAGAATTCCCAGCCTCTGGCCTGCTCTTGTAGCCACAGTATTTATATGGCTGGTCCAGTTCAGTTTCTGATCAATGGTAACCCCCCCAGGATGTTGATAGTGGGGGATTCAGTGATGGTAATGCCATTGAATGTCAAGGGGAGATGGTTAGAGTCTCGCTTGTTGGAGATGGTCATTGCCTGGCACTTGTGTGGTGCGAATGTTACTTGCCACTTGTCAGCCCAAGTCTGAATGTTGTCCAGGTCTTGCTGCATATGGACACGGACGGCGTCACAGAATGCAGTTTCAATTAAGGTGAATGTGAATTGGCACATTTGGTAAAAGAAAGAGAATGGAAATACACGCAAACTGGTAAACTTCTCAATGGAGTGGAGGAACAGAGATATACAGGTACAGATATACTTGACCTTAAAAAGCATGATTACAGGTACAAACAAATTCTTGCAACGGACAATTGGGATTCTGGGTTTTATATATATATATATATAGACACTGAATACAAAAGCAAGGATGAATCTATATAAAAGATTGGTAAAGCCAAGTTGGAGTACTTTATGCAGTTATGGGCACTCCAGGACACCCTATTATAGGCAAGATATAGAGCCCTGGAAAAGATGCAATGTAGGATGATGGGGGGTGGGGTATAGTAATGACCAGAGATGGCAAAAACTGGGACTGTATTCATTGGCATAGAAAAGATTAAGAAGATGTCTGAGGTGTTCAAAATACTAAGAGGGGTTGACAAAGTATTGGTGCTTATTTTCACTGGTTGGTGAATTGGTAACAAGGGGGCATAAATTTAGGATTACTACTAAAAGCATACAGGAGGAGGTTAGAGGAAATGTTTTCATGCAAATATGGAATATGTTAGTACACGTGACAATAGAAGCTGATTTGAATGGCAGCATTTAAGGAGGAGTTAGTTAAACACTTGGGGGAAAAAATATTAAAAGAACAAGAATGGGGCGAGAGTAGATAGCTAGCTCCAGGTTAGAGTTAACATTGGCACAGGCATGATGGGTGAAATGGCCTCCTTTTATCCTTGCATTTCTTTGATTCAATTATAGTTCTAAATTTGGTTTGCAATCTACTAATGAATTAAATACAGTGAGTGGTCTCGGAATTCCAAAGGTACTAAACCTTTAGCTGGCACTGTCAACATAATGTGTAACAAATTGGAAACAATGAGGCACCACCTAACATAATGTGACGAGCCAAATGACAATTTAAATCAATCCTCAAACTAAGTAAAGAAAGTGGCAAGAAAGAAAACTTCCATAAAAGTAAGTAAATGAACCCGACAAGCACAGCCTCCAAAGAGGAAGAGAGCTAGTGGCAGAGAACCCGAAAGGGGAAGCCCGAGAGACTCTGCAACTCCAGCAAGACACACTCTTAGAATGGAGCCCTTTCCTTTCTTCCCCAGAGTGCTGAGCAAATATTTGGCGTCCTTCTCCTCCCCCTAGCTTCAACCAGTGAACAAGTTTTTGGACACACTCAACCCCTTTCATAAAATGAAATCAAAATGGCAGAGGTGATCACATTGAAACATACCTCCCTCTCTCCCCGCCCCCCCCCCCCGCCTCCCTCTCTCCCCCCTCGACTCCCTCTCTCCCCCTCGCCTCCCTCTCTCCCCCCTCGACTCCCTCTCTCCCCCTCGCCTCCCTCTCTCCCCCCTCGCCTCCCTCTCTCCCCCCTCGCCTCCCTCTCTCCCCCCTCGCCTCCCTCTCTCCCCCCTCGCCTCCCTCTCTCCACCCCTCGCCTCCCTCTCTCCCCCCCTCGCCTCCCTCTCTCCCCCCCTCGCCTCCCTCTCTCCCCCTCGCCTCCCTCTCTCCCCCCCTCGACTCCCTCTCTCCCCCCCTCGCCTCCCTCTCTCCCCCCCTCGCCTCCCTCTCTCCCCCCCTCGATTCCCTCTCTCCCCCCTCGCCTCCCTCTCTCCCCCCTCGCCTCCCTCTCTCCCCCCTCGCCTCCCTCTCTCCCCCCTCGCCTCCCTCTCTCCCCCCTCGCCTCCCTCTCCCCCTCGCCTCCCTCTCTCCCCCCTCGCCTCCCTCTCTCCCCCCTCGCCTCCCTCTCTCCCCCCTCGCCTGCCTCTCTCCCCCCTCGCCTGCCTCTCTCCCCCCTCGCCTGCCTCTCTCCCCCCTCGCCTCCCTCTCTCCCCCCTCGCCTCCCTCTCTCCCCCCTCGCCTCCCTCTCTCCCCCCTCGCCTCCCTCTCTCTCCCTCTCTCCCCCCCTCGCCTCCCTCTCTCCCCCCCTCGCCTCCCTCTCTCCCCCCTCGCCTCCCTCTCTCCCCCCTCGCCTCCCTCTCTCCCCCCTCGCCTCCCTCTCTCCACCCCTCGCCTCCCTCTCTCCCCCCCTCGCCTCCCTCTCTCCCCCCCTCGCCTCCCTCTCTCCCCCTCGCCTCCCTCTCTCTCCCCCTCGCCTCCCTCTCTCCCCCCCTCGCCTCCCTCTCTCCCCCCCTCGCCTCCCTCTCTCCCCCCCTCGCCTCCCTCTCTCCCCCCCTCGCCTCCCTCTCTCCCCCCCTCGCCTCCCTCTCTCCCCCCCTCGCCTCCCTCTCTCCCCCCTCGCCTCCCTCTCTCCCCCCTCGCCTCCCTCTCTCCCCCCTCGCCTCCCTCTCTCCCCCCTCGCCTCCCTCTCTCCCCCCTCGCCTCCCTCTCTCCCCCCTCGCCTCCCTCTCCCCCCTCGCCTCCCTCCTCGCCTTCCTCTCTCCCCCCTCGCCTCCCTCTCTCCCCCCTCGCCTCCCTCTCTCCCCCCTCGCCTCCCTCTCTCCCCCCTCGCCTGCCTCTCTCCCCCCTCGCCTCCCTCTCTCCCCCCTCGCCTGCCTCTCTCCCCCCTCGCCTGCCTCTCTCCCCCCTCGCCTGCCTCTCTCCCCCCTCGCCTGCCTCTCTCCCCCCTCGCCTGCCTCTCTCCCCCCTCGCCTCCCTCTCTCCCCCCTCGCCTCCCTCTCTCCCCCCTCGCCTCCCTCTCTCCCCCCTCGCCTCCCTCTCTCTCCCTCTCTCCCCCCCTCGCCTCCCTCTCTCCCCCCCTCGCCTCCCTCTCTCCCCCCCTCGCCTCCCTCTCTCCCCCCCTCGCCTCCCTCTCTCCCCCCCTCCCCTCCCTCTCTCCCCCCCTCCCCTCCCTCTCTCCCCCCCTCCCCTCCCTCTCTCCCCCCCTCCCCTCCCTCTCTCCCCCCCTCCCCTCCCTCTCTCCCCCCCTCCCCCTCACCTCTCTCCCTCCCCCTCACCTCTCTCCCTCCCCCTCACCTCTCTCCCTCCCCCTCACCTCTCTCCCTTCTACCTATTAATATCCTCTCATGTTGCATTATCCCACACCCTCTAACCCTGCTTGACCTGAAAAATTCAAATTGGACTTAATTTCCCATGTGAAAGTCATGGGAGATCGACTAGTGCTGTAATATTTGACTCTTTTCATTCTTTGGATTAGAGTTATATTGGTCATTTTGTATAATCTTAGTTATGCAGAATAAAATTATTTCAAATTTTAAAATTTTGTTTTTAAATTGAACAATTGCTACCACCGGCGTTCCCTGCGAGCTGCGCTTTGTTCAGTACAGCCTGTTTTTTTTAACGTGCGGTCCCTTTAAATTCTGCACATACGCAGTATTTACAATGGAAAAGCCAGTGAACGGCCTGCGTGGGATCTTTGAGATTACTGCACGGCCGCGCACCTTAGGTGGAACTTTGCCTACCACGTTTGCACTTCATAATTGCACATTTGTCAAAAAGATCCATTGAATCCTGTATGTTTTGTTTCTTAGGTTTGCCATAGCAAGAGTGGTGAAGTAATCCCAGGAAAAGTAGCCAACTTGGTAAAAGCATATGTAGAGAAATACAAACATGCAAGGAAAGGGAACCCAAAGCAAAATCCTGAAGAATGCAGTATCATTGGGAACAAATCTTTTTAAACAATGAAAAGCTGTAGCAGATTGGTTACCAGTGTTAACATGAACCCAAAATAAAATGATGAGTAGGATCTTTGTTATCTATCGGTTCATATAATTTTTCCTACAAAGAGTAGATGTTTTTCTAAAATTGAAGTATTTGGGACACCACAATAACGTGAAACGAAAGCATGCTGTTGTTAGTTATTTGGAGTTGTAAGGATGCTTAAAAAGTATAATATGATCTGTCCTGGCCCCTCCTGTGGGCTGTCACTAGATCAGCTGTATAAATGTGATATTTGTTAGATGATTTCCTAATGTATCAAATTATCTCTTACTGATTTTTTTTTTTGTTAACTAGTTAAGTGTTTTTGTAAACCGTTTGTATGCTGTACAAATGCTTCCAGGTTTCACTGGAAGGATCTGGATCATGTAGTTGCACTAAAGACTGGCATCTGAGACTGATCAGCTGCTTTAGTGTGTATAGGGTCTAAACAAAGATGATTGCTTAACACTGCTAGGACTGTTGCTAAGTGGGAAAATGTTTGATAAAAGATTTGATTCTATAGTTTCATTTTTGAGAAAAGCAGAAAAGAATGGTTAAAAATGTGATAGGAGTATTCTGTAATACCTATCCTACACACCAAAATAAATTTTCTGCTGCTTGTCAAACCAGTTTCTGGGTCTTGATGGACACATGTATGGGTTTAAATTTATCCAAGTTCAGATGACAAATCTGTATTTTTACTCCAAATGTGGTATCCTTTGTAAAGGTTGAATTATTTTTAAATTGATATTCTGGTGATAATACAGTAGTACATTCCGTTTACGGTAATTATTTCATCTTTGGTGCTGACCTTGTTCAGATCATTTTAACACAGTAAATCAGTATGGCAATTGACAATTAATTTAAGTACCAGGGAATTAGATCTTATAATGGAAATGTCTATATAGCTTGAGGACTTAAATATTGAGTGGAATTTAATTTTTTTAGTATTTTCAAAGGTTCAAGTTCTGAATTTCTACAGATTCTGAAACACTATTGCCAGCAGTGCTTAATCATATTTTTGTATTGCAACTAACAATCATGTTGAACAATACCACAAACTTGCTTCTAGTTTTTGTTTATTTAATAGAATTTTGCAATAGAAGCCGTCGTACTTATTCATTGCCTCCCTTCCCTTTGCGATTATCTGTTTTTCAATGTCCCTGCACTGGGTTTTCCTTTAAGTGCTTTCATTTGTGTTAGAAAGGCTTGGCACTTTCACAATAGCGCATAATTACATTTTTGAGAAAAGGACTAGCTCATCAGGAAGACAGCATGTTGTGTATTTTATGTTGGAGTTATCTATTTTGCTGAAAAGCTTCACACTTACACAAGAAATTTTAAAAGCAATGAATATGGGAAATACATTGGATTCCAGGAAGATAAGGATGGTCTCTTTGATATGTGCTTCAATAATGTTGAAGGTGCCAGATTAATATGTTTGTGAAATAGTTTTCAACCTGCTAATAGTCACATATAAAATATATTTAAACGATGGAATATCCTGAAAGTTAAATGTGTACATCCAACATTGCTTAACATTTTACATTAATTTGGGGCTTTAATTATTGATGAATAGATCCTTAAGTATTTCACGTTCTTCATTCATTACTACTCCTCATACTATATAGGTAGACTGTCTATCCATTGCAGTAAAAACCTTGGGCTTAGGGAAAAGCTTAACTAGATTTTTATGAAAATGAGTTGTAAGAGGTATTTACTCTAACTGCATGACAAGCTCCAGAAAAGTCTCCAAACTGCCAGTGGTACTGTTGTAAGAACCCATGAAACAATTGCTCATTCTCGATGGCTTTTGGCTGCATTTCCATTTCTTGTGACATTGGCATGCATCCTTTTGCTTAAATAATTCAGTAAGAGATAGGGTATTAAAATTGTTCCTCCATTGGGAAGGAAATAAAGCCTCTTGGATTAAAGAGATTGCTGGTCACGATTCCTTTAATTTCCAACATCAGATTGAAGGACAACGTGCTTCATTGTCCTGTTTTTTTGGGGGGGGGGGTGGGTGGCTGGTCAGTGTACGGAAATGTATTAAGAGGTGGGAAGCTACTCACATTGTTGGATGAGAGACAGCTTTACATCCTGTTACTGGAGTCTCAAAAAGAATGCATCCTCAACTCAAATCGAAACAAATCCCTCAAGAAGGAAATTGTCTAGTTCATTACCCTATTATCCATGTATTGTGTCCTAGGACTATTAGGCAATCTGGGATGTTTTTTCTCCCGCCTCTCCTGAAGCCATTGACTACAGCCGAGGTACCATTTTATGGGGTGGGGAAAATGTGTCTTTGCATTCCATTTTTCATATGTGAACATTTTCAGTGAGTTTTGGCATTTTTTTTGACTATGGGCTAATGACAACGACAAACCTGTCCTCGTGGGTTTTTTTTCCTCTGTAACCACGGGGTGCCGAGGCCAATGGTTAATCTGCTGCCAGCCTGGTTGAAAGCAGCTAACTCAGCACTGACCAGAAATTAACTCGAGTCCTTCTGGTCTGGACAGCTCAACTACACATGTCTTTACCAACTAAGCCACTGAGGGAAGGAAGCCTGGTTCAACTGGTAGGCAGAGTTAACTTTTGCAAGTACAGAGTCTATATTGTTTTCGGTATCAACCCTCACCAAGATTCTGTACAAATTACCTGCAAGTGATAGCTTCACATTTCAGACTCCCAAGATGTATTTACCTGATACCAGAGGACAACCTACTTTAGGGTGCTTGAGAATGTATACCTCCGTGAGTAGCTTTGAGCAGGGAGGAATCTGCTGTGAAGCTGTTGATGAATCATGTTCATTGGAACCAGGATACTTCTAAATTAGATGAATCAGGACAAATCTTTAAATATATATTCCAGAGTCTCAAAAGGCAAGGCAGCAGTTTTGTGACTAGTCTTCCATGGAGTACTAGGGACAATGGTAATGATGATCTTTGCCATCTTTGATGCCAGACACTTTGTACAATCCTTACAACTGGATCTTCTTGGCACAGTGCTCTCTAGACATACACCTCTGCACCAGCAGATACAAGTAGACCTAGCTTTGGTGGATGCCACTCATTGGTGGGCACTGATGAAGTAGTGATGGTAGGTTTGTCATATATTGCCTCAATGATACTTAGTTGACAAATGTAAGAAGTCACACAACACCAGGTTATAGTCCAACAGCTTTATTTGAAATCACAAGCTTTCGGAGCGCTGCTCCTTCTTCAGGTGAAGTGGAGAAATGCATAAAGACACAGCTTATATAGTCAGAGAATCATGTCAGATGTTTACAGGTAACCTTTCCAACTGCCATTTATCACACCTCGGCAGAGAGATAATCACAGCAGTCAAAGGTGTGAATGGTGTCCAAACAGGTCAGTCAGGGAAACATTACATCGAACAATGAGGTGGGGTCACAAGGGGTCAAATATTGCAGATGCTGGGGTCTGTATGAAAAACAAAAAAACAGACAAAAAACATTTTTTTTGGCTGGAAATCACAGCAGGTCCAGCCGCATCTGTGTAGAGAGAACATTGGCTTGTTCTCTCTACACAGATGCGGCCGGACCTGCTGTGATTTCCAGCCAAAAAAAATGTTTTTTGTCTTTTTTTGTTTTTCATACAGACCCCAGCATCTGCAATATTTGACCCCTTGTGACCCCACCTCATTGTTCTTTGATGTAATGTTTCTCTGACTGACCTGTTTGGACACCATTCACACCTTTGACTGCTGTGATTATCTCTCTGCCGAGGTGTGATAAATGGCAGTTGGAAAGGTTACCTGTAAACATCTGACATGATTCTCTGACTATATAAGCTGTGTCTTTATGCATTTCTCCACTTCACCTGAAGAAGGAGCAGCGCTCCGAAAGCTTGTGATTTCAAATAAAGCTGTTGGACTATAACCTGGTGTTGTGTGACTTCTTACATTTGTCCACCCCAGTCCAACTCCGGCATCTCCACACCATGGATACTTAGTTGACATATCCCTTTCCCTTTTCGTTGGTGTCAAGCAGGACACATTGGTCATGCTTTTACTGTACATACGTCGTGGCTTAATAACAGGTTGAAGTTGCAAACTTTAAGGCTGATAATACAATTTACAAGGACGCATGCAAGGTGTTACTAAAGGCCCAGCATCTGTCTGGTAATTTGAAAACAAACAAGTGGCAGATCTTTTCAGCAATAAGCACAGTTTAACCTGATGGATATCTGCACAAATCAAGCTTTAGCCCTTAACTGGGTCCTCCTAACTCCTTAAACACACTCTTTTCATACAGAATATGTGGAGTAGAATGAATGAAGAAAATAATTTGCTTACCTTTAATTTTAGTAGTGAACAAAGGTGTGCATTCCTTTTCCCCTTCTCTCTAATTTGGTGATTTATCAGTTTCCTACCAGAATGGTAGATTGGTACAGTGTATTTCAGTCTCCTGGGTTGCTCAAATTAATGTATTTTACCTATTTTTGTAAATAGTTCTGTTATGTGATGTACATAGTTTAAACTAATAAAACCCTTTTGGTTTACATTGTAAATACTTTATTTACCAATATTTTTCTGATCCCTTCAATACGAAGGCATTGGATCAAACTGAGGTTATTTTCTGACCTCATGTTAGTCTCTCCAGACATTTAGTGGGGGTGAAGAAGGGGGAAAATTAATACTATCTCTCTGAAGGCCGTTAAAGGTGCAGGTTTAGTCATTTACATTTTCTATTACTCATTTCTTGTGCTCCACAATGTACCATGATCTGGTAAAATGAATTGCATTGTTGTACTTCATGTCCAAACTTGCATTGAAACGAGAATCTTTTAAATACCCATAACCAATATTTATAGTACTAGTCATAAGATACCATTCTTCGCCTATTACTGAGACAGTGGTTAACAATTGAAAAACCACATGCTGATCAAAGTTCTGCCACAGATAGGGGAACGTCATCCTTCATGCAGCGATTCACTAAATAGATTAGCATTTTATATGGTATGACCACATTGTGAAAAGAGAATCTTATCAATGCACACCACTAATGGGTAGAAATTCTGATCTGCGAGCTTCATATACATGCGAGCTTAACATGCTTGTGCCTGTGAACTTCACTGATGGGAGTTTCTACCCTTGAATGTAAATTCTGGATCACAATTAACTTTCTCAAAAAGAAAATTCCTTGCAACCTACATATAATGGGCCAAATCACCCATAGGTGGAAAAATGGAATTGTGCTATTGTAGAGGGAATTAAGGGGTAAAATTTAGCTGGATTTCTGATCAACTTGTTAGTGTTCAGACTAGTTTTGAGTTCCTACCTGAACTGGAGCAAGTGTAGTAATTGGGAGGAAAGCTCATCTGAAACAAAAATTGCCTCCTGCTTTCATCCTTAAAATCATGTGATCCTCTTAAAATGGAAGTTTTATGAAAGAAGCAGGACAAGGGCTCAGTTGAGCGACAAGGCAACAACAATAATTTAAGTATTTCCCTTGAAGTAACATGGTGAGCAGATTCTTTGACTCAATTAAAAGAGAAAAGAATATAGACAGATGCATTCACCTTGCCTGAAGATTGTTGTTAGTTTAGTATCCCAAACAAGTCAAGAAGCAAAAGATAAGACAACTTGCACTACTAAATGGACACTGCTTTCCTCCAACCATTACCAAATCTGTTACTCAGTAAGGCTGTGTACCTTCAATATCATAGAGCTATAAGCCTTTGTCAAAATGTAGAGAAAGATGATATTTATGAATTGGTATAATGTGAAATGCCAATGAACAGGCTCCTCTCGCCCTCTACCTCCAGGTTGGATGGATTTAAGTTGCTTTTGACTAGCCTAAATTCCCAATTGTAAACTGGATTCCAGAGGAGAGAGCCATGCAAGCCTAGTTTCTGCAAGAGCCCAGTGGCTCTCAGCATTCAAAAATACAAGCTTGAACTAAAAATAATGCTCTATCACCAATTTGCTGATCTTTTAATCTCTACTCAAAAGGTCCAGGAAGTGGGATGTATCTCCCATCACTAGCTGCGGGATGAACAAGCCATCACCCCCAGCCCTCCATCCCCTTCCCGGGATTACTGCAGACAACTGGGGGTGATATACATGTTTGAATGGTGAAATAAGGTTGAAATCCCAGCCAGAATACTTTTTTAAAAATCAGTTAGGACACATTTGGAGGATAGTATTCAGAGTAGGCACTGCAGTAGAAGGTATTACCCCATGGGAAGGGTATGGTGAAGTTTTATTAGAATGTATTAGGAATGAGAGATTATAGTTAAATTAGGGATTTTCCACTGAGCAGATTAAGAGGGGGGGGCAGGTATCCTAAGAGATTTTCAAAATTTTGGATGTGGTAAAGTGAAAGGTTGTATCTGCTCAGTAGTAAATCAGTCAAATGGGTTAAACTTGACAACTAGAAGAATAAAGGGGTAAGTTAAAAACATTGAGGGTTATTAGAACATGGAATCCTTTACCACCTGTGGCTAATGAGGCAGAATATCACACTTTAAAATGGAATTGAGTAAGTCGAGTCTGGAGAGTCTAGCAGCCCAAAAAATGTGGGACCTGCAGGTAATGTTTAGCCTTGGATGGAATATGGCCCCTGCAGTACAGATATGATCTGAGCCAAGATTAAATCGGGATCTTTTAACTGGCTAGTGTGGGCTGTAAAATTTTTGTGGCGTGTTTTGAGTTTGGTTGGTAAAAGCTGAAGTATAGGTGTCAGGGCCGGCGCCTGAAACGGGCGTTAATACCCTTTGCATATGCAAATAACGCCTGTTTCAGGGCCTCTTCCCAAAACTATGCTGCTGGCTGCGTTCAGCCCGAAATTTCAATCCGCTGAGCCAGTGAGGTGCCTTGGGGTGCGCAACAGCCGTCTGCCGCTTGCCGGCCCAATATCGGGTGTGCCTCAGGACTACCTGTAATGACGCAGTGATTGTTCTCTGCGCCCAGTTCACGCTGGCAGGCAATCCAATTTCACCCCGAATATCATCAGTCACCTGAGAACTCATTTTTAGTGTGGAAGCAAGTCATCCTCGGTTCCGAGGGATTGCCTAAGAAGAAGATAAATGCAGTGGTGCAAGTGTTTTTTGATCGTTTGTGCTTTACTTGGTTACTGCTTATTATCTGCTAGAAGGTTAGATAACGGGTGAAAACACTGGACCATGCAAACATCAGTAACATGGTATGGAGAGGGCAGGTGTCATCGTGAACTGCTCTAGGCCCGCAGAAGAAAGCAAGCCGAACCAATGATGAGCAGGTCCAACAGGACGCGTCATGGCAAACAGCCGGCAGCATTCAACCGTGTTCTGGATAGAAAACGGGGCAGCTCTCGTGTGAGTCGACATTCTCAGCGATCACTCTGATTAAGTCGAAGAAACACGCACAACTGCGGAACAAAAACCTGGAAGTTGCACTACGGTGTGCTGTGCCTTAAAAATTCATGCCAGAATTTCATACTTTGGTGAAAGAGAAAGATGGCGGTTTTGCAATGAATGGTGGTCGATGTTTAAGTAAATATGGGCCCAGAAATTCGGGTCGGAGGCTTCCCGCGGGTGCAAGCCCCCGACCTGCACTTATCTAGCGCGCCGGCCGTTGAGCTGTGGGCCCACGTGGGATTCTGATCCTGGGCCTCCTCCAACTGCCGGCGCGCAGTGCTTGCGTATCCCAGGGGCGCAGTTAGTTCGATGTGTCGGTTTGAACTTCATTCATAAGTTTGACAGGAAAAGCTGTCAAACCTATAAATACTATAAACCCCAAAACATCACTAAAACTTCAAATACATTTTTTTTTAAATCACATTTTTGAAAAAATTAATTACATTTTCTAACGGGGCTAAAAATAAGCTTACCTTTCTTTAAAGTATTTTAAAATAATAAACCTGTGGAAAAAATGTTTTAATTTTAATTAATTCACCACTTACCTTGTTAAAAGCAGGCCTTGCGCCTGCTTTTTAAAAGTGTAACTGCTGGAGACTTACCCTCCCGGAGAAACCTGCAAAAAAAGTAAGTTCGATGCGCACGCGCTGCCTCTCCGGCGCACGCGTTCCACCTGTCAAGCCCTTCTTTCAGGGGAACGGAAGTGCCTGTTACCCGCACATGCACAGGGCATGCACGAAACCGGCACTTTCGTTGGGCCTACGGGTGAGTAACCCATGCGTACTCGCGTTGGGACCCGAATTTCTGGGCCATTAAGTTTTTACCTATATTGTGTGTAAAGCATTTTCTGCCAAAAATTAGTACATGTGGCTGAAAGGCTGTCACCGTAGCCGTGCCTGTGGCTAGTTGGCAATTTCTATTGCACAACGGGAGTTGAATTTATAGTGAACGTACCTGGGGATCTAGTATGGTCTACTGCTGCCCCATCTCTTTTCTTTCTCAGATCAGCAAGTGCATTGTGACCTCTGTTTTCATGTCCATTTTTCAAAATTCTGTCCAAATCCCTTCAGTCCAGCTTGCACCCACCTTGCAGCACTGAGATGGCCCTGACCAAAATCACAAATGCCACCTTCTGTGTATTCTCGCAGCTTTAGTCTTTTCAACCTCTCCAGTGTTACAGTCAACCACATTGTCCGTCTCTTGTCCAGGTCTATGGGGCTGCCAATAATGGCTTCTCAAACCGTTGGCTTAGTGATTGCATTTGGTGGGAGCCCATAAAACCCTCCCGCCGTATAGAACTGACTAACCACCCTATGGGCTGGTATAAGTTACGGCAATGGAAGGCGTGTTCATGTCGCCGCCTATCAGCCTCTACTTCACACTATTCTCAAAGATATGAAAAACAATAACCTCCAGAGTCCCCCAAGAATCTATCCTTTGCCCCCCTCCTCCTTCATTGACATGCGATGCCAGTAATAACATTGCAGATACAGGGTTAACTTTTCTATGTATATTAACAAACCCAGCTCTACCTCTCTCAAAACACCACAGCCTCTTCTGAATATTATGTACACGTCATAATTTCCTTCAAATGTTCATAAGAGTAAAACAATGTCCATAATTTTCAGCCCTTCCCATAAATTCTACTGCTCCACTGACTCATCCCCCTGTTCAGACTGAACCTGGCCAACCAAAACCTTGGAATTCAGTCTGACTCAGAGCTTCATATCCCACATCCTATCCATCACTAAGACTGCTTATTTCCACTTCTGCACCCATTACCTTTCTCCACTGCCACCTCAGTCCTCTACTTTTGAAACTCCTATCCATGATTTTATCAGCTCTAGACTTGATTATTCCAATGTCTTCCATGCCAGCTTCCCATCCTCCAGAAATTCCAACTTGTCCAAAACTCTGCTGACTGTATCCTGTCCCATACTCCCAACCTTGCATGCCTACATTGGCATTAAATTTAAAATTCTCATCATCTTAAATCCCTCCACAGCCTTACTCTGCCTTATCACTCAATTTCTCCAGCAGTACAGTGCTCCCGCACTATTCGGTGATCGAACGCCGGCCTTTTGATCACTGCACCCCCTTCACCCCACCATTGGTGGTAGAGACTTCAGCTACCTCAGCCTCACTCTGGAACTCCTTCCCGAGGAACTCCCTTTGTCTCGCCACCTGCTCAAAACTCACCTTTCTGATTAAGCTCTCGGTCATCCCTCCTAATCTCTGCCTCCATTGTTTGCCATTTGTTCCTCTATATCCATTATAAAGTGCTGTGGGATTTTTTTTTAACCTTAAAGGTTCTGTATAAATACAATATGCAGTATTATTGTTACTCACCATCTTCAGCAATAGACTAAGATTAACTATAGGGATTATGGTGATGTGTGCCCCGTGCAGTATTATGATTTTGCATGGTTCATGAAAGAATCAGAGGTATTGATTGCAACTTACAAGAGACACCTGCTCCCACTGGATCTCAACTTCAGCTGGGATAGTCATTCGTGAGCATGAAGGGGCAAAGGGCACTTCAGGCTTTCTTTAGTGACAGCAATGTCCCATTTTTTTAAAATTTGCATTTGGGATCTGGATGTCGCTGGCAAGGCCAGCATTTATTGCCCATTCCTAGTTGCCCTTGAGATGGTGGTGGTGAGCCAACTTCTTGAACCGCTGCCGTCCATGTGGTGACAGTAAAGTCCCATTGCAGGTTAAGCTTGTGTACGAGACATGTATCCAAACAGGTTTCCGGCGTGGGTCAGAACGCTGAAGCATGCCAAAGGACATTTTCCACCCTATATGCCAGATTCAGGATCTACCTACGAGATGGATTTATGCCAAAAGGGAGAATGTGGTGAGGGAGAGCTCGAGCCAACATCAACTGGCCGCCACCAACTATCCTACAGGGGATTCAGCCTCACAGCAAGCACATTTCTTTGCCAAAGCACATGAAGTGTTAGGCAGCTGGTGACTAATAGCTTGGTATGCAATGCTGGAAGTGGACATCTAGATCAGGAAGATGGCTGGCATGCTACAAACAGTTGGAACACCTATCTAAAGTCCCGATATGAGATTGTAAGCTTATGTACTAATGGTTCATTGTCTCTCTAACCCACTAAGGATGGACAATGAGATGCTGCTGAAGCATCATACCTCCAACTGTTGGGTACTGGTGTGTGGCCCTATGCTGTGGCCTGGAGGATGATGGCAATATATTCACATTTTATACTGCGTTGTGTTGCTCACTATGCCAGTCACAAGGAGTCCTGGTATGTGTTGTCTGCCTAGAGAGAGCTGAAGCCTGCACTTGAGTTATTTGATGACCAACTAACGATTATACTCCTTGGGTTGGGAAGGTAAGCAGAGTGTTTGTGGGATTGAGGTGGCTAAAAGCTTACATGTCTTGCGATGGAAGATCAGAACAGTCAACCTTCTGGAAGATCAGAACAGTCAACCTTCTGGCAGACTCAGTAATCAGCACCAGGTAGGTTTCCAGTAGTCCAGGGCATTGTTGATGACTCACCAACCAACCTGCCTCACTCACGGAACCTTATATTCTGCTATTTATTGGCTGTACGGCCCATATAAAAGGTGTAATTTCACACCACCTTTCTATGAAAAAGTATAGTGTCTGGAGCATGAGCTGGTAACTAGCAGCCACAAAATGAAGATCAAAGAACAAAAAGGGGCAGTTGGGAGTATTTTTTAAATTATTATGCAGAAGTTCATTAGGACATTGCCCCATCAGAAACAATGCTGGGAGCAGAATTCATAACTTTTAAAAGGGAAAGTGGCTAAGTATTTTAAAGACAGAAATTTGAAAGGGGAATGGGATTGATGTAGAGAGCTGGCACAGGCAAAATGTGCCAAATGGCCTCCTTGGGTACTGTAAAATTCTATCTCTCTCTTCTCTTAGGCAGTCCCTCAGAACAAAGGATGACTTTCTTCCACATTAAAAATGAGTTCACGGGTGACTGATGAGTCCAATGCTGGACCTATAGTCTCTGTCACAGGTGGGGCAGATGGTGGTTGAAGGGGCGGGTGGGTGGGGTGCTTGGGTTGACGTGCGCTCCTTGCGCTTGACTTCTACTTGCTCCCGGTGAAGAGACTCGAGGTGTTCGGCGCCTTCCTGGATGCTTCTCCTCCACTTTGTGCGGTCTTGGGCCAGGGATTCCCAGGTGGCGGTGGGGATGTTACACTTTTTCCAAGGAGGGGTTGAGGGTGTCCTTGAAGCGTTTCCTCTGCCCACCTGGGGCTCTCTTGCCGTGCCGGAGCTCCAAGTAGAGCACTTGTTTTGGGAGTCTCGTATCGGGCATGCAAACAATGTGACCCATCCATCGGAGCTGATCGAGCGTAGTCAAATTCTATACTTCTATATTAAGGAACAATGTAAGGTATGTAACTCCAGTATAAGCACTAGATTACTGCCAGCTATTTTCACTGTGAAATCTACTGGAATATAACCAGTATAAATGCAAGATTTTCCAGATTTCTCCACTAATTAGTCTGGTTTTATATGGTTTTTCACTTCTACTAGGGAGCATCTGTATCATGACGCAAAAGACATTTATTGACAGACATCATCTTTTTGCTCATTGGCAGGTTTCATAAGGAAACAGTTTTGAAACCGGTCTCATATTGCTACTGGACTTACTTGTAGTATAGTACAGGTCTTGATTTCCTAGCAGGAGTGCAATGAGCAGCTTGCAGACCCACACTACCTACTGTGTGTCACATTCTGCCTAATGATGATGGACCGGCACACGTATGCAATCCCACTTAGGCGCAGCCCACCTGCCAGCCAGTTAAATAGAAAAAAAAACAAGGTGCAGGTTCTGATGAATGCACAAACCACAGTAAATTATGTTTCAGCAGTGCAATGCATGCCAATCACACTCCTATGAGGAGACTACATTTACCTAACATTCAGAACACTCAAATTTAGAAATTTCATTGGATGACTGGGCACTTTATAAACCATGGCTTCACACCAGAAATAAGTTAAAATGCATCTTGTACAAATACCAAAAACTAGAGGTCATAAATATAAGATAGTTACTAATAAATCCAATAGGGAATTCAGGAGAAACTTATTTACCCAAAGAGTGGTAAGAATGTGGAATGCACTACCACAAGGAGTAGTTAAGGCAAACGAGGGAGAAAGGAATAGAAGGATGTGCTGACAGTGGTAGATGATGAGGGGTGGGAGGAGGTTCGTGTAGAGCAAATAACGCCAGCATAGACCAGTTGGGCCAAGTGGCCTGTTTCTGTGCTGTAGACTTGATGTAACTCAATATCAGAGTACGGTACATATCAGTTCTTTGGGTAAGTACAATTAGGTGTCAGATCATCAACCTGACACCAAATTATACTGCCACTTTCCTGTCAGTGAGCGTTCAAAAACAACTTTACATTGACACAAAAAGTCCACAGGAGCGTCTTTGATCAGAAGCATCACTCTACTTTTCCTCATCAGAGTTAACCTTTCCATGGAAGGGCCACTGTAGAATCTCATTTAATTCACTGAACATTGTACTCTTCACCAGTTCCAACAATTTACTTTTTTTTTTTTTTTTAAAGACAGCCACCAGTGCTAAAGTAATTAAAATGATTCAGTCAGCAGCTATATCATCGTCGGTCATGAACGTTGCTTCTGTTCTTTCTCGGGTCGTTTCTTTTTGTTTCAGACTGGTTCTGTAAACTAATGTATGCAGCAAAACATTTGAAATAAATGAGCAGAAACGTAAACAAAAATGTCCAGTCTCTTTTATTTAAAACTATAAACAGTCACCAAAGTAATTAAAGTCATCTAATGTAAAACTGTTGTATGTTTTTACTGCACATTCTACAGACATAGCAGGAAATGGGAAAGGAGTGTGTTCCCTCCTTTGGATGCTAATACATCAGGCAATAGGCAGTTATGAAAGATCACATAACACACCATTCAGGACATAACCTAGAGACATGAACAGGTTCTAAACAGGAATGTGGTATGGTACAATATTAAAGATGGAAGAACAAACACTAAAATACTGTACTATAATTGGATTGGGAAAAAAAACTGTTATGAATAGTGAAGAAAATACCATACCTGCACCTAATGTAAATATAACACAGGGAGAAAAACCTGTATAAAATTCCTTGTATTTAAACCAATTTACAAATACAAAAAATCCTGTACAAGCACCGAGCTTGTACTAAGTGATACCTTTCAGTGGGTCCGAGTTAGGGTAAACCAAAAATACCTTCAATAGTTTTCTTCTACAAAATGACATGAGATATATTATTCCATACTCTTTCAACCAGCAAATGAGTTCTACAAGGTGTATAATACAAAAAATCAGTTCCACAAAACTGCTTTTGACTTTACAGCATCGGTACCATTGCAGAATTATTTACACAGACTTAAAGAACATTCATCCACTGCAGAGAATATATCACAATTACTTACAATTGACAGGAAACACTAGAAAAAAAAATGTCCTATATCCTAACAATAATGCTAATATGACACCACAAGTTGTGTTTCCAGTGATTGCAGTGGCATGAAAGTTGGTTCATTTTATTCACAAATATTTACAATTGATCATGTGATAATAAATAAGTGAAAATATATTGGCTCAAGTATGAAAAACAAGCTACTGATTTCTAAACAAGAAAGCACATCACTAGAAATAAACTGCAACCTCTGGGATGGCAGGGATTACATCCAGTGTGTCGATTTCTGTTCTATTAAACCCAGCTTAGTCACTAATTCTGAAATATAAAAATGTGCTCATATGGGGTACAGGGTAAAAATATTTAATGCTATTATTCCAGCGATGTAGCCTCTCAGTTTTAGTATTTACTATTTCCAAACTTCCAAAAAAAAATTGGTACTGGATTCTGATCGCACAGTTGGAACTCCTATTAAAAGCTGGTCAACAATGGACTCAGTTTGTGATCAGAATGAAAAGCTCTGTGCATCATGGAAAAAAAGATTTTAAAAAAAAACTATGTTCACAATGGTCTTTTCTCATTAAGACTCGTTGCTTTCTTCAGAAACCGGTAACAGGGTATTTTAGTTTACTGTACACACTGGCCACATACAACATCTCAACGCACCATTTCAGAGTTTATTTTCTGGTTGTTGCAATTGTTCTAGATGGACAAGCTCGAAAAGGCATTTGGCAAGTGTGCTGGAAGCTTCCATGTTACTAAGGGCTAGGACAGATAGTTGGTTCTCATGCCTTTTTAGTAGTCTGCAGGAAAAACAAAGCACAAATCAACAGGTTTTAAACACTTTTCATATTTTTGGCTAGGCTTATTCAAACATCAATATAACGCAATGCTACTGTGCTTATGAGAATATGCATTATTATGCTGGCCTGAAATTCTCTGAATTAAGCAACCAGAACTATTTTAATGTTCCCACACAAAGTTCCGGCTCTGTGTTGAATACTTACCCATTAAGGTTGCACTCCAGCACTGGAAAAATATCCACAGCCAAGTCCCCCATTCTAATTAGGTGGGTGTGAACACTGATGAAAGTGCCCATCTTCAGTCCATCCTTGCATGAAGTACTGTCTGTTTACGGATAACTGATATAGGCTACTGATGTTTTCTGTCCACAAAATTCTCCAGCTTTGTTACTGGGCTGGATATATTGAACAATCATATTGTTCATGCTTCCAGACTTCTGATATGCCAGGGGAATGAACAAGGTGTTCACGTGCCCTCCCACCCAGGTAACAGCCTCCCGCAAATCAGAGAACAATGAATCAATGAGTGGAAAGATTGGTTAGCCCCACAATAGCACGCGTGTCAGAATATTAGCCTAGACACAAACTATAGCTTGTTGAATGCTCTTCTTCCCAGCCTACTGAGCTCCTCCCTATAGAAACTCTAAACTGCCGAGAAATAAGGTGCCAGCACTGTGTCCCACTCCAAGTCTTCATCCTCACTGGCTCTTTTTCTCCCAGTTACCAAATTCAAATTCCTTGTCCTTTACAAATCCTCCATAGAGTTGCATCATCCTAATTCGGAAACCTCCTCCAGCTATGTACACCAGCCCACGCATTATAGTCCTCCAGCTCTGGCCTTTTTTACAAACCCTTCTCCAAGCGCTTCTCACTTTGTGACTGAGTCTCCCTCCCCACCTTTAAAAGCCTTCTCAAAATGTGGTTCTCGACCATGCTTTCAGTCTCCTAATCCTTTTACCGCTGGGTACATTCTCTTATATGTGAATAGTAATGTACGAATGCAAGTTTTTGTAACTGTGACTTCTCCCAAGTTCATGAGACCAAATGGCTGGACCTCTCTATTGCCTAGTAAAGAAACAAAAGATCTCGTTACCTGCGACCACAATCTGAATACTTAGCAACATTTTTTAAAATTAAGGCAGCTGTTAGCCGGATGTGTTTTGTTATTGGCCCTTCCTTTTCATCCTGGAAAAAAATTGAGAAAATTAGGTTGGTTTTGGCAAAGAAAATAGGCTAGACTGTAGGAAACAAGTTGCTTTAACAGCTTAAAATCAAACAATTTATTTAACTCACCATATAATCTCTAAATGCAAGGTTCCTTGATCCTCTCCGCAATGCCACTAGAGCAGCACTGGGATGATTCGAAATAGTCTTCTGTGCTTTAGGAGTGGAAGTAGCTCCAGCAGGTGTCTGCCTGTAGAAATAATGAAAGATCAACTAGGCTAATTCAAAACATCAAATATCTGCTTTCCCCCTCCCACAAAAAGACTTTATATGCTCATGGAGAAAGTAGGAAAGTTTATCTTTTAAAAATCAGGTTAGAACAACTTGCATTTATATCGTGCCTTGAACAGATAAACATCCCAAAGTGCTTCACAGTGGTGTAATCAGACAAAAGGAGAAGATATTAGGAGGGGTGACCGAATGCTCGAACAAAGAGCAGGTTTCAACAACAAGCATTTATATAGCGCCTTTAACGTAGTACCTGTAAAACGTTCCAAGGCGCTTCACAGGAGTATTGCAGGACAAAAAATTTGACACTGAGCCACATAAGGAGAAATTAGGGCAGGTGACCAAAAGTTTAGTCAAAGAGGTAGGCGGCACCGGTGGCATAGTGGTTAGCACTGTTGCCTCACAGCGCCAGGGACCCGGGTTCAAATCCGGCCTCGGGTGACTGTCTGTGTGGAGTTTGCACATTCTCCCCGTGTTTGCGTGAGTTTCCTCCAGGTGCTCCGGTTTCCTCCCACAGTCCAAAGATGTGCGGGTTAGGTTGATTGGCCATGATAAAAAAAAAAATTGGCCCTTAGTGTTAGGGGGGGATTAAATACGTGGGGTTACGGGGATAGGGCTTGGGTGGGATGGCTGTCGGTGTAGGGACCGGGTGCTAGGGTTTGGATGATCAGCCATGATCTCGTTGAATGGCGGAGCAGGGCCGAATAGCCTGCTCCTATCTTCTATGTTAACGAGCGTCTTAAAGAAGGAAAGAGGGGTACAGGAAACTTTCGATTTACCGGCACCTAAATAACCGGAAATCTCGGTTAACCGGCAAAATTCAGGAGTAGGTTCAGGTAAGTTTTACTTCATATTGTACTTGCCTTCCTCGATCTGTTGCTGTGCAAGGGTATGGCTGCAGCTGTTGCTAAGCTACAGAGACGCTTGGAACTTGTGGCCATTGTTCTGCACTACAGGGTTTGTTGCTTTATACGGAGCTGTCAGCTCTCCGTATCTTTTACTATAGCTTTCGGTTATCCGGAATTTTTGATGAACCGGCACCACGTCGGTGCCAGATAAAAAAAAGTTTCCTGTAGCGAGGCGGAGAGGTTTAGGGAGGGAATTCCAGAGCTTAGGGCCTAGGCAACAGAAGGCACGGCCACCAAAGGTTGAACGATTATAATCAGGGATCCTCAAGAGGGCAGAATTAGAGGAGCGCAGATATCTTGGGGGGTTGTGGGGCTGGAGGAGATTACAGAGATAGGGAGGGGAAGGGCGAGGCCATGGAGGGATTTGAAAACAAGGATGAGAATTTTGAAATCAAGGCATTGCTTAACTGTGAGCCAATGTAGGTCAGTGAGCACAGGGGTGATGGGTGAACGGGACTTGGTGCGAATTAGGACACGGGCTGCCGAGTTTTGGATGACCTCAAGTTTAATGAGAACCTTAAAAGTAGGAGAGAGGAGAGAGAGCACAGGGGTTTAGAAAGGAAATTCCAGAGCATGAGGTTCAGACAACTGAAGGTATGGCTGCCGATGGTGAAGCAAACGGTGGGAATGCATAATAGGCCAGAATCCGAGTTCGGGAGTGGCGGGGGATGCAAGGCTGAAGGCCATTAAAGATAGGGAGGGGAAAGGCCATGATAGGATTTAAAGATGATAAGAATTATAATTTGTAGATATTTGAACACCAGAAGCCAATGTAGGTCAGCAAGGAGAGGTCAAGCGGGATAGGATACAGCAGCAGAGTGCTGTGGAAGTTGACCCCATGTCTTTGGATGATGTTACCAAGGGGCAGCATATAGATGGGGAAGAGGAGGGAGCCAAGGATAGATCCTTGGGGAATCCAGGGGTAATGGTACCAGGGTGGGAAGAGAAGCCATTGCTGGAGATGCTCTGGCTATGATTGGATAGGTAAGAGCGGACTCAAGCGAGGGCAGTCCCACTAAGCTGGACAACGGAGGCAAAATGTTGGAGGAGGATGGTGTGGTCAACCTCGTCAAAAGCCACTGTAGAGAGGTCAAAGGGGATGAGGTGGAATAATTCACCACGGTCACAGTCACTGAGGATGTAATTTATGACTTTTGTTAGGGTCATTTCAGCGCTGTGGTAGAGGTGGAAACCTGATCAGAGAACTTCAAACATGGAGTTGCAGGAAAGATGGGCAGGGATTTGGGAGATGACTATACATTCAAGGATTTGAGAGAAAATTGAAGGTTGAGATGGGGCAGTAGTTTCCAAGGACAGAGGCATTGTGGGGTGATGATTTTTGAGAAGGGAGTGACATCAGTTTTGAAAGGGAGGGGGACAGTAACCGAGGACAGGGGACCAGTTACAACGTCAGCTCGCATGGCGGCCAGGAAGGGAAGTCGAGTGTTCAACAGTTTCGTGGAAATGGGGACAAGGGAGCAGGTGGGTCTCATGGAAAAGATGTGCTCGGAGAGGGTACAAGGAGCGATAGGAGAGAAACTGAAGACATGGGTTGAGGGCTAGGACAGGTGGAGCCTAGGGAATCAGCAGAGGCAGATGAACAGATGGCTCTTAAGCCATCTGAATTGTAAGATATCACTAGGCCTGAACTAAATTTGAAGTGGAGTGGCCAAAATTCGATAATTTAGTATCCCCAATGACTTGATGTCAGTAGTGTAACATATGTACTTGTATAATAAACTCTATAAATCTCCCCTATTTAAATAGTAATGCTTTTTTCTTACTTATTGGAGGTTTGCTGGTTTCCATTTTGTGCTTGCTCTTCAAGCTTCTTCAGTCCTGTAAGGAGCGCCTCTTTTGTGCAGTGTTTATCCTATTTATAAGATAAAATTGAACAATCACAGTATTACCACACCTGTATAACCAAAACAAAGAAAATAAATGACCACTTGACAAATCTCTGCAGTTACGTACCTGTAAGTGAGTAATGAAGGAGAATCTCTGCCGTGGGAAGTGTTCACAGGCCTCCCACATACATGCCCCTGGATACACATCTTTCCCTCCATGCTCAGTTGCTGCATGGTAGTACACCCGAGATGGAGAATCAAACCATCTAAAATTTGAAAGAAAGGTATTTTAGTCTCCCCAAACTCAATTCCAGTGTTGCTTATTTGTACTTAGCTGCTGGTTCTTAGTTAGGCCAGTTGAGTCCTACAGTATTCAGCAACAGGAAACGAGAAGAACCAATCCTGTCCCAGCAAAGGGTTCCTCCAATAGTCTCTTCCTACTGCTCTTAGTAGCTCTTCATTTTGTATTTTTCCTACCTCCCTCCAGATTTTGTGTTGTTAATTCTTTTCACCTATTTGAGGTCAATATTAGCATGCAGCTTCTGCAGTAGTTCTGCACAGGAATTCCTTTCTTACTTTTGTTCCTTAATCAAAAAAAGCATGTCCTTTTTTGTTAAAGGAAAAGGAATGGCAAAATTATAAAATAAAATGCAAGACTAAAAATAATTAAAAGAATCAATAAACCCCGAGGACAAAATTACAATACAAAGAATTTAATGCAATTCCCCAACTCAGAGGAAATGTATTTATAGATTAAATATATTCTCTGCTGTGACCAAGGACCCTGGGTTTATTCTATCCAGTTGTAGCCAGAGATTCTCCTGCAATGGCTTATCTTCCCACTCCCACATTGTTACCTCTGGAGTGTCTTAGCCCCCTCCTATTTTTCATCTGCAAGCTACCCCTCATCGACATCATTCGAAGACACACGGTCAAGTTCCACGTGTATGCTGACAATACTCAACTCTACCTCACCGCCATCTCTCTCAACCCCACTGTCTCGGATTTGTCACGCGGCTTGTCGAACATCCAGTCCTGGATGAGCAGAAATGTACTCCAACCAAATATTGTGAAGACTGAAGCCATTGTCTTTGGTCCCCACCACAAACTCCATCCTTCTCCCTGGTCACTGTCTGAGGCTGAACCAGTCCATTTGCAATCTTGGCATCCTAGTTAACCGAGAGAAGCTTCCAACCACATATCCGCTCCATCGCCAAGACCGCCTATTTCCACCTCTGGAACATCGTCCATCTCCATCCTTGCCTCAGCTCATCTGCTGCTGAAACCCTCATCCATGCCTTTGTTATCTCTAGACTGGACTATTCCAATGTTCTCTTGGCTGGTCTCCCATCTTCCACCCTCCATAAACTTGAGCTCATCCAAAACTCTGCTGCCCGTATCCAAACTCGCACCAAGTCTTGTTCACCTATCACCCCTGTGTTCGCTGACCTACACTGGCTCCCAATCTGGCAACACCTCGATTTTAAAATTCTCGTCCTTATTTTCAAATCCCTCCATGGCCTTGCCCCTCCCTATCTCTGTAACCTCCTCCAGCCCCACAACTCTCGAGATCTCTGCACTCCTCCAATTTTGGCCTCTTGCGCATCACTATTGCTGACTGTGTCTTCGGCTGCCTGGGCCCTAGAATTTCCTCCCTACCTCTTTCTCCTCGTTTAAGACCCTTCCTTAAAACCTACATCTTTGACCAAGCTTTTGGTCACCTGTCCTCATATCTCTCTATTGCCGTTTGTGGGAGCTTGCTGTGCGCAAATTGGCTGCCGCGTTTCCCACATTACAACAGTGACAACACTTCAAAAAGTACTTCATTGGCTGTAAAGTGCTTTGAGACGTCCAGTGGTCGTGAAAGGCGCTATATAAATGCAAGCCTTCTTTCGGCTCGGTGTCAAATTTTGTTTGATAATGCTCTTAGTAAAACATCCCAAGGTGTTTCACTATGTTAAAGGTGCTATATGAATACAAGTTGTTGCTATGGCACCCAAATTTAAATTTATGACCATATTCTTTCTGAAAGACATTTTCAGCTTTCAAAACGCTAGATTTTCTGACAGATCACATCTGCAAAAGTTACGATATAAAATTCTAATGTGATTAGAATTAGCATACAAAATATGCTAATTCAATTCTGTCCAAAATTATCATCTGACTAGTTCAGAGTTTGGTATTGGACTACTGTAGGCAGAATTATCTTAAAATTTGCATAATTTGCTGTTTATTTGCATTATTTAAATGTATAAAATTTAACTTTACACTTACATATTTGAAAGATGGCAATATCAACAGGAATAATGTACAATATTCCCACCATTTAATTAATTTGTTTTATCATTCTAACAAACTGATGTTTAATATATCTTGTCATAAAAGAATAGTTTTATTTGCTGTCATAAAAATAAAGTAGCCCAACGAATCATACGTAGCCTCGTCTCAATAGAGTATTTTCAGTTTGCCTACTGAAAGATTGGAGCAGTGCAAATGACAGCATGTGTGAAAGACACAGGGCTAGATTTTCAGTATAGACAGTTTTGGGGCGCTAAGCTTAGTGCCCGCCCGAAGTTATCGCCCGCCCCAAAGTAGCGCCCCGTTGCCGGAAATTCAGTGGCTTCGCCCTAAGAGGTTGGTGGAGTGCTAAAAGAAGCGTTCCACTAGGAGAGCGCAACACCCGAGCTCGGGCCAGTGAGCTCTTAAGGGGAAGGGTGCATGTATTTTTTTTTTTTCAGGAGGAGGAGCAGGAGGAGGAGGAGGAGGAGGAGGAGGAGGAGGAGGAGGAGGAGGAGGAGGAGGATTGGTGTATTGGTACCCGGAAACATAAATAGCCCGTTCAGAACAACACACAGCGTACTTCCACACAACACATGCAGAGTGCCTTTTGTACGAGTGCCCTTTAATTTGCGCTCCCCAGGGTGTGTTGCGTTCCATTTTACAAACGCTCTGGACGCCAGGCGCACAATGGGGCGGTCCGACTGAAGTTTGGATTCGGGGCGGCCAAAGGGCGTTGCACGAGGATGTGACATCATTTTCTGCGCGCGCATCCGGGCGGCCGCTAAACTTTGCGCCGGCGCTAACGGGCAACTTAATTTGGGGCGGGGCGCAAACTGCGCTGCGCCCAGGCGCTACACGCATAGCGCCCGAAAATCACTTCTCTTAAGGCGCTAACTGCTGGCGCAAGCAACTGAAAATCTAGCCCACAATATTCAGTTCAGACACAACAGGATCCTACTGTTAAACCCCCAGGTTATGCCTTCCTATGATTAGATATCGGGCAGTTCGGGCACATGCCTGAGCATAAGACACTTGGTCCAGTATACTGGAGTGACCAGCACTTCTTCAAGTGTGAACAAATGCAGAATTTACTTTGAACATAAAATTAATTAACTGAAGCCTTTGAGCTACATAGGGAAGCCAACATGAAGTAGCAGTACAGATTTCTTCCTATGATACCCTAATTACATTACTACAACAAGTATTTATATAGCACCTTTAACATAGTAAAATATCCCAAGGCGCTGCACAGGAGCATTATAAAACAAAAATTGACACCGAGCCACATAAGGAGTTATTAGGACAGAGGTAGGTTTTAAGGAGCTTCTTAAAGGAGGAAAGAGAGGTGGAGAGGTTTAGGGAGGGAATTCCAGAGCTTAGGGCCTTGGCCGCTGAAGGCACGACCACCAAAGGCGGAGCGATTAAAATCAAGTATGCTCAAGAGGCTAGAATTAGAGGAGCACTGATATCTTGGAGGGTTGTGGGGCTGGAGGAGATTACAGAGATAGGGAGGGGCGAGATCATGGAGGGATTTGAAAACAAGGATGAGAATTTTAAAATCAAGGCGTTGCTTAACCGGGAGCCAATGTAGGTCAGCGAGCACAGGGGTGATGGGTGAACGGGACTTGGTGCAAGTTGGGACACGTGCAGCAGTGTTTTGGATGACCTCAAGTTTACGGAGGGTCGAACATGGGAGGTTGGCCAGGAGTGCGTTGGAATAATCAAGTCCCGAGGCAAGTCAAGTTGTCCAGAAAGGAAGCAAAATCAGACAGCAAGTCACCTCAGATTATAGAGCTGGAGAACCTCAGGAGCAGATTGCCTAGCCATCTCAGTGTGACGGTGCATCGAACAGGGAGTGACGCAAAAGTTGTTTTTTTTTAAAAAAGGGTTACAGGAAAAAACAATGCAATATCTCCGAATAACCGCCTCCAATAAATATGCAACTTTAACAGAATCATCTTTTAATCAGCAAAAAAAGGATTCACCTTCTGCATGCTTGCCACAGGCACATGAAATTCTGTCCTGGTTTTCTTGTTAGCTCTCCATGTTGATGCGGTGATAGAACTTGATGCGGTGATAGAACTTGATGCTGTGATAGAACTTGATGCTGAAGAGGTTGAGAATTGATCTGCTGGGTCACTATTGGTGGTGGTGATGATACTGCTAAAGGAGCAGACTGCAGGAACATGTGTCATATGTAAATCAGTACAGACATTCTTCCAGGCAAAATAACTTTGAAAAATATTCATATCCTTGCAAATACTACTGAAATATGCAGTAATACTGGCTTCAATTAAGGTGGAGTAATACATTCTGAGCTAAGAAGAAAAACAAAGGTTATTTTTTGCACCATGGCGATTTGATGATAAGATTAAAATGTGCCATGAGTTTGAAGGCATCAGGCCAGATTTTGCTGAAGCAGGGTATCTCGTGGTGTATCCAGTTAGTTACACTTACAATTGCACATTTAGGTTTTAAAATGTTTGCCCATAAAGTTGCTGCAAGTGCGAGTCATTCAGACGCGGTTATTTTTTCAGCAAAATCTAGCTGATCATCACCTAATGCTAGAGTAATTTATATTCTTAGTAGAAACTTGAAGATCATTATTGAGACCAAGTAAAAATAAGGTGTGGTAGGATGCAGTGTATATGTTTTATTCACGATATCTTGTCCAATCATATACACTATCTGCAAAGTAATTTAATACTTTTAAGTATTATGAGAAATGCTTTTTTGCTCATGCTGGTTACTACACATCAAGATACTGAATTCACAGATAGATTTGAATACAACACTATATTTAATATGAAATTGGGCTTACCAAGGTTAGTTAAATTGAAGAAACATTAAATGTTGTCTTCATTAAGTTTAATCCTAACATTACCGACCATTCTTAAATGTAAAATTATTGTCATGTTTACTGGACCTTGTGGAAAACAGGATCAAATGTACCCACAAACATGACTAACACAACCATAAAATACTCCAGCAAATTCCATTTTTCACCATCAATTTTATCTTGCTATTCATTCAAATGAGACAAAATATAGCTAACTTCAACAGCGGCAAATTAAAAAACAAAAATATAAAGTTCACCCCCATTGACTGAGCAAGGTTTTTTTTTCCATTTATGGGATGTGGGCATCGCTGGCAAGGCCAGCATTTATTGCCCATCCCTAATTGCCCTTGAGAAGGTGGTGGTTAGCCACCTTCTTGAACCGCTGCAGTCCGTGTGGTGAAGGTGCTCCCACAGTGCTGTTAGGGAGGGAGTTCCAGGATTTTGACCCAGGGACAATGAAGGATATACTTCCAAGTCAGGATGGTGTGTGACTTGGAGGGGAACTTGCAGGTGATGGTGTTCCCATGCGCCAGCTGCCCTTGTCCTTCTAGGTGGAAGAGGTCGTGGGTTTGGGAGATGCTGCCAAAGAAACCTTGACAAGTTGCTGCAGTGCATCGTGTAGATGGTACACACTGCAGCCACGGTACTCCGGTGGTGAAGGGAGTGAATGCTTAAGGTGGTGGATGGGGTGCCAATCAAGCGGGCTGCTTTGTCCTGGGTGGTGTCGAGCTTCTTCAGTGTTGTTGGAGCTGCACTCATCCAGGCAAGTGGAGAGTATTCCATCACACTCCTTACTTGTGCCTTGTAGATGGTGAAAAGGCTTTGGGGAGTCAAGAGGTGAGACTCGCTGCAGAATACCTAGCCTCTGACCTGCTCTTGTTGCCACAGTATTTATGTGGCTGGTCCAGTTAAGGAGACAGTAACGGGACATTTGGATAAACATAATTTAATAGGACAAACTCAGCATGGTTTCATGAAGGGGAAGTCATGTTTGACAAATTTGCTGGAGTTTTTTGAGGAAGTAACATACAGGGTGGATAAAGGGGAACCAGTGGACGTAGTGTATTTAGACTTCCAAAAGGCATTTGACAAGGTGCCACACAAAAGATTATTGCTCAAGATAAAAAATCACGGGATTGGGGGTAATATTCTGGCGTGGGTGGAGGATTGGCTCTCTAACAGAAAGCAGAGAGTTGGGATAAATGGTTCGTTCTCAGATTGGCAACCAGTAACTAGTGGTGTTCCGCAGGGGTCAGTGCTGGGTCCCCAACTCTTTACAATCTATATTAATGATTTGGAGGAGGGGACCAAGTGTAACATATCAAAGTTTGCAGATGATACAAAGATGGGACGGAAAGTAGTGAGTGAGGAGGACATAAAAAACCTGCAAAGGGACATAGACAGGCTAAGTAAGTGGGCAGAGATTTGGCAGATGGAATACAATACTGGAAAGTGTGAGGTTATGCACTTTGGCAGGAAAAATCATAGAGCAAGTTATTATCTTAATGGCAAGAAACTGGAAAGTACTGTAGTACAAAGGGATCTGGGGGTCCTGGTGCACGAAACTCAAAAGGTTAGTATGCAGGTGCAGCAAGTGATCAAGAAGGCCAATGGAATGTTGGCTTTTATTGCTAGGGGGATGGAATATAAAAACAGGGAGGTATTGCTGCAGTTGTACAAGGTATTGGTGAGACCGCACCTGGAATACTGCATACAGTTTTGGTGTCCATACTTAAGAAAAGACATACTTGCTCTCGAGTCAGTACAAAGAAGGTTCACTCGGTTAATCCCGGGGATGAGGGGGTGGTCATATGAGGAGAGGTTGAGTAGATTGGGACTCTACTCATTGGAGTTCAGAAGAATGAGAGGCGATCTTATTGAAACATATAAGATTGTGAAGGGGCTTGATCGGGTGGATGCGGTGAGGATGTTCCCAATGATGGGTGAAACTAGAACTAGGGGGCATAATCTTAAAATAAGGGGCTGCTCTTTCAAAACTGAGATGAGGAGAAACTTCTTCACTCAGAGGGTGGTAGGTTTGTGGAATTTGCTGCCCCAGAAAGCTGTGGAAGCTACATCATTAAATAAATTTAAAACAGAAATAGATAGTTTCCTAGAAGTAAAGGGAATTAAGGGTTACGGGGAGCGGGCAGGAAATTGGACACGAGTCTAGGTTCGGAATGGTCATGGCCTTGTGGGTAGTGGAGTGGGCCCAGGGGCCGTGTAGCCTGGTTCTGCTCCTACTGTGTTCTAATTCTGTGTTAGATTTCAGGAGATGGTTTTATTCCTGTTCCTGGCTGGGGTGGAGATCGCCTTTACAGAAGGTAAGTACTGTAGAAAATATAGGGACAGAGTGATCTCCTGGAAGAATTTCGATCGCCTAGATGGGTCGGAGAGGAATTTCCCAGATTTTTTTCTCCCAAATTGGCCATTGGGTCTTTATCTGGTTTTTCGCCTCTCCCGGGAGATGGGTTCGGGTGGATGCACAGTGATAGAAGATTTGAGGTTAGGATCAGATCAGCCATGATCTTATTGAATGGTGGAGCAGGCTCGAGGGGCCGATTGGCCTACTCCTGCTCCTATTTCTTATGTTCTGGTCAATGGTGACCCCCAGGATGTTGTTGGTGGGGATTCAGCAATGGTAATGCCGTTGAATGTCAAGGGGAGGTGGTTAAATTCTCACTTGTTGGAGATAGTCATTGCCTGGCACTTCTATGGCACAAATATTACCTGCCACTTATCAGCCCGAGCCTGAACGTCGTCCAGGTCTTGTTGCATGCGGGCATGGACTGCTTCATTATCTGAGGAGTTGTGAATGGTGCTGAATACTGTGCAGTCATCAGTGAACATCCCCATTTCTGACCTTATGTTGGTTATTGATGAAGCAGCTGAACATGGTTGGGCCTAGGACACTGCCCTGAGGAACTCCTGCAGTGATGTCCTGGGGCTGTGATGATTGACCTTCAACCACCACAACTAATTGCCTTTGTGCTAGGTATGACTCCAGCCAGTGGAGCTTTTTCCCCCCCGATTCCCATTGACCAGTTTTACTCGGGCTCCTTGATGCCACACTTGGTCAAATGCTGCCTTGATGTCAAGGGCAGTCACTTTCACCTCACCTCTGGAATTCAGCTCCTTTGTCCATGTTTGGGCCATGGCTGTAATGAGGTCAGGAGCAGAGTGGTCTTGGCAGAACCCAAACTGTGCATCACTTTGCTGACGATTGAGAGTAGACTGATGGGGTGGTAATTGGCTGGATTAGATTTGTCCTGCTTTTTGTGGACAGGACATACTTGGGCAGTTTTCCACATTGTCGGATAGATGCCAGTGTTGTAGCTGTACTGGAACAGCTTGGCTAGAGGTGTGGCTAGTTCTGGAGCACAAGTCTTCAGCACGATAGCCGGAGTATTGTTGGGGCCCATAGCCTTTGCTGTATCCAGTGCGCTCAGCCGTTTCTTGATATCACGTGGAGTGAATCGAACTGGCTGAAGATTGGCTTCTGTGATGGTGGGGACCTCAGGGGTAGGCCGATATGGCTCATTCACTCAGCACTTCTGGCTGAAGATGTTTGTAAACGCTTCAGCCTTGTCTTTTGCACTCACATGCTGGGCTCCACCATCACTGAGGATGGGGATATTCATGGAGCTGCCTCCCGTTAGTTGTTTAATGGTCCACCACCATTCACTTATTCAGTGAGTAGCTGTGCAATACAGATCAAAAAAGCCCCAATATTTGCTGAGTTAGCTGGTCTCAGCAGTGATCATGGTAGGGGTGCTAAAATTGGTCTCCGCACTCCTCGATGAGGGAGAGAAAAATGGACCCCCTCCAAGGCCAATACGTCTTTCCTGAGGTGCCGTGCCCAAAACTGAACGTGATACTCCAGATGGGATCTGACCAAGGCTTTGTACAACTGAAGCACAACTTCCTCACTTTTGTATTCCGGTCCCCTTGATAAAAGGAAAATATTCCATAACCTTTTTGATTATTTTTGTACCTGTGTACTAGCTTTTAGTGATTTGTGTACCTGTACACCATAAGCCCTTTGCTCCTCCATAATTCCTAATCTTTCGCCATTAAGAAAATATTCCAATTTGGCTTTCTTGGATCCAAAATGAATGACTTCACACTTCTCCACATTGAATTCCATCTGCCGGAGCTTTACCCACTCACTTAATCTGTCTATGTCCCGTTGTAACTTTCTGCTCCCTTCGACACAACTTACTGTGCCTCCTTACTTAGTGTCATCTGCAAACTCAGAAATGCAACTCTCTATTCTTTCATCCACATAGAACCATAGAAGATAGGAGCAGGAGTAGGCCTCGGGCCTGCTCCGCCATTCAATGCGATCACGGCTGATCATCCAAATTCAGTACCCTGTCCCCGACTTCTCCCCATATCCCTTGATCTCTTTAGCCTTAAGAAATATATCCAACTCCTTCTTGAATATATTTAATGAATTGGCCTCCACTGCCTTCTGTGGTAGAGAATTCCACAGGTTCACCACTCTCTGGGTGAAGAAAGTCCTCCTCATCTCTGTCCTAAAGCTTAACCCTTATCCTTAGACTGTGACCCCTGGTTCTGGACTCCCCCGCCATCGGGAACATCCTTCCTGCATCTAGTCTGTCCAGTCCTGTCAGAATTTTATAAGTTTCAATGAAATCCCCTCTCATTCTTCTAAACTCCAGCGAGTACAAGCCCAATCGTCCCAATCTCTCCTCATACGTCATTCCTGCCATCCCAGGTATCAGCCTGGTGAATCTTCGCTGAATTCCTTCCATGGCAAGAACATCCTTCCTCAGATAAGGCGACCAAAACTGCACACAATACTCGAGATGTGGTCTCACCAAGGCCCTGTACAACTGCAGCAAGACATCCTTGTTCCTGTACTCAAACCCTCTCGCTACAAAGGCCAACATACCATTTGCCTTCTTAACCGCCTGCTGCACCTGCATGCTTACCTTCAGCGACTGGTGCACAAGGACACCCAGCTCTCATTGCACTTCCTCTTCTCCCAATCTATTGCCATTCAGATAATAATCTGTTTTCGCCACCAAAGTGGATAACCTCACATTTATCCACGTTATATTGCATCTATCATGCTTCTGCCCAATCACCCAACTTGTCCAAATCATCCTGTAGTTTCTCGGCATCCTCCTCACAGCACACACGCCCACCCAGCTTTGTGTCGTCTGCAAATTTGGAGATATTACATCTAGTTCCCTTGTCTAGATCATTAATATATATTGTGAATAGCTGGGGTCCAAGGACCGATCCCTGCGGTACCCCACTAGTCACTGCCTGCCACTCGGAAAAAGACCTGTTTATTCCAACTCTTTGCTTTCTGTCTGCCAACCAGTTCTCTATCCAAGTCAATACCTTGCCCCCAAATCCCATGTGCCTTAACTTTACACGCTAATCTCTTATGCGGGACCTTATCGAAAGCCTTCTGAAAGTCCAAATACACCACATCCACTGGTTCTCCCTTATCTATTTTAATAGTTACATCCTCAAAAAATTCCAGTAGATTAGTCAAGCACGATTTACCTTTTGTAAATCCATGTTGACTTTGTCCGATCCTGTCACTGTTTTCCAAGTGCTCTGCCATTACATCTTTTATAATTTTCCACTACCGATATCAGGCTTACTGGTCTGTAATACCCAATTTTCTCTCTACCACCTTTTTTGAATAGTGGGGTAACATTAGCTACCCTCCAATCCATGGGTACTGTTCCAGATTCCATCGAATGTTGGAAGATGATCAGCAATGCATCTACTATTTCTAGGGCCACTTCCTTAAGTACCCTAGGATGTAGATTATCAGGCCCTGGGGATTTATCGGCCTTTCAATCCCATCAATTTCCCTAACACCATTTCCCTACAAATATTGATTTCTTTCAGTTCCTCCCTTTCATCAGACCCTATGTTCCCCGACATCTCTGGGAGGTTATTTGTGTCCTCCTTTGTGAAGACAGAACCAAAATATGTATTTAATTGGTCTGCCATTTCTTTGTTTCCCATTATAAATTCCCCTGATTCTGACTGCAAGGGACCTACGCTTGACTTCACCAATCTTTTTCTCTTCACATATCTATAAAAGCTTTTACAGTCATTAACATATACAGGGAACTTTGGTTTATCCGGAGGTTAACTGTACGGAATGCTCGATCCACCGGCAAAAACCAGGAGCCGTTTCGTTAGGTTTTTTTTTCTTTTCGTTGCTTTTTTTTCCACCAGTCAGGCTCTGCAAGGTCTCGCTGAAGCTGTTGCTAAGCTACAGAGACGCTTGCAAGGTACAGCCGACTGTTTAGAAGCTGTTGCTAAGCAACAGGGTTTGTTGCCAGATACAGAGCTCAGCTCCGTATGTTTCAACATTAGCACTGGTTTGTCCGGCAGTTTTGATGGGATGGCAACAGCTCGGTCCCATCGGTGCCGGATATCACAAAGTTTCCTGTATTATGAAAAGCAAAGACCCCAGTATAGATCCCTGGGGAACACCACTTGTCAAATTCTGCCAATTAGAGTGCATTCCCTTTATCCCTACTCTCTGGCTCGTACCTTCCAACCAGTTACCTACCCATGTCAACAAGGTTACTTCCAATTCCATGCGTTCTAATTTTTCCTAATAATCTCTTGTGCGTAACCGTACCTTATCAAATGCCTTCTGGAGGTCCATACAGACAACATCCGTAGACACTCCTCTGTCCATCATGTTACTGACCTCCTCAAAAATTCAACTAAATTCGTCAGACATGACCTATCTTTCACAAATCCATACAAATCTTTGATCAGCTCAGACTTGTTCAAGTGCTCAGTCACTCTGTCCCTGGTGATAGATTCCAATACAGTAATAACTTTCCCACAACAGACATTAAATATCAGCGCTTTCATTAATTAATGAGAAAGCATCACAATTCCTAGACTTCAACTCACACCACAAGGTCCTTGGAGCTTTAAAAATTAGAAAACATATTCTGAAAATTGAAGTAGCTGCTGCAATCAAACCATGTTTGTTTGTGAAATCTAGAACAGTCAAAATGAACATTTCACTTAACTAAAAAAAAGTGCAGAACTGAACCGAACAGACAAAAGAATATGACGTGCACATATGGTTTTTGTTGCAGGGTAGTTGGAGGAAAGTACAACGAAAATGCAGTGGACGCCTGAATCCACTTGCAAAATCATTTTTGATAAAAATGGCACTTTTTTTTTTTAAGATCACACAAACACACATTCCATGATGTCAATATTCTAAATGACAAAGGTGAAAATTTTAACTCCTAGGCAAGAAAGCGGCCTAGTGAGCAGCGGCGGGAAGCCCTGCCGGGCACAATGCAAGTATGGGGACAGGGATTGGGGGAAAAGGAAGAAACAGGGGTTTCCAGGCACAGGAGCCTACACTTCCATTGCGGGGCCTGGAGGAGTACTCCTGCTTCTCCTGCCTCCACAAAGGAAGGTTTTAAACTTACATTACATTACAGGGCCTCTTCGATAGTCTGACCAGTTTTCTGCTGGACGGGGGTGGTTAAAACTCCCCCAAAGTCTTAAAAGGTAGTTCCTCCTCATGTTTGGTAAAAATGCAATATGATGTTTTGAATTTTTAAAGTGATAAATTATAGTATATGGACTGTTTTACAAGTGGATCAGCACAGTACACCATTTCAATTAGGTGAGCAGATACTGATAAAAAGAAACAAGTTTCATAAATTTTTAAACAGCATCTGGAATACACTAGAAATACTTTAGATTAAATAATCTGCACGAGCAACACAATCTTGGAATTGCCGCCAAGAGGAAATTGATATGTGGCACTTCAGACCTTGGAGAGCTTTCTAATACTGTAGTTAGTTTCTTTCTAAATCTGTGCAAATATATTCCCTTTTTAACCCCCGGACATGCACCCACTCGACAGAAAATGAGCAGGAACAAGGTAATTAAATCTGGCACAGCAAAGAACAAGAGTTTAGAATAAGGTGTTCGGAGAAATCAATAGATACAGGGTGAATTTTCAAGGATAGAGAGTGGGGAACTGCTGTGACATTATTTCCTGAACATATCACCATTTTTTTTTTGCTTGGAAGTTACTCAATATAAAATGGTATGAGGTAAATATTATCTGGAATCTTTACATCTACAAGGTTATCTCAAACAACCTATATCCTTTTTAAACTTTACGGTACATGGCAATTTACCACTTCTTCAGTAAACTGTAAATGTAACAAATTAAAGCTGGTGTAAAACCAGTCATCAAACTGTAATGTACACATAAGAGCCTGATTCTGAAGCAAAATATCAGTACATATCAAACAGCAATTTAACAAGGAACTTCAATCAATTTTAATCTACAATTTTGTGACAGTGGTAAATTAAACACAAATGAACTATAATGTTTATTTGATAACTTGCTTACCTGATTAACTATGCCCTGTGAAAGAACAGGCAGATGCTGATTTTGCTGTGTTACACTGTCCATAGCTACTTTGGCTATAGTACTGGAATCAGCTCCTACTGGCACAGCCACCATTGTTGAACTGCAGCCAGTATTGTTAGGGTCACTGATGGTAACAATCCTTACTCCCACTTTATTTGGAATTCCTGATATATTATCTTTGCACTCAGCTGATCTTTTTAAAGGTTGACAATCAGTTGAACCATTGGTCGTTGGCGTCTGATAAAGTTGGACTGAGTGTATAGCTACAGGTCCAGGTTGGTGTGGAACTGTGGAGTAATGCACCTGGGGAGAATTAGAAACCGAAGACTGCACAGATACAACTGAACTTGGACATTGCTGAAGCTGAGGCACCACTGAACTTATGCCAGCTGTTATAGGTCCATTGGATAATCCTGAGTTTGTACCACTGGTTTGCTGGTCAACAGAGCTTGAAACCACTGTACAGCCAGCACTAGAATTTCCTATTGAAACAGGTCCGTTATGCATTTTAGTCGATTGACCACTTTTGGCAGTATTTTGCTGATTACAGTCCATATTGCCCCATTGCTCCTGTGCAGCTATATCACCATTTTCCACATGGTTGGAAGCTCTATGATTTGGAATGTTTTTGCTTAAGTGTGAACCATCTCCTTTTTCAAAATCACAGATCCCATTAACCATGGGCACCTTCAAAAGATCTTTTTTAATTTCCTGCATCCCTGTATGCTCTACATTCAGCTTCCCATTGGTTACATTTTGACTTACTCTTGTCAAAGGTCCATTTGAGGCTAGTGTGCACTGGATGGGCTCAGACTGAGCAATCCCTGAGATGGATGGAGGTAGACGTGAATTATCGTGTTTTTTTCCATTTACAAGTTTTGCTGCCTGCTTTTCGCTTTCCTTTATGCCACCATTGGTTGTACCAGTAGCTCCCTCTGAACAGGAAGGGTTCTCCATAATTTCAATTTTACGTTCATGTAGATGTAAATCTGTTGTATCTTTTGCCTCTTCCTCCTTCTGGCAAATAATTTTGTCACCGGTGAATGGAGTTCCGGATTCTGAGCTTTTTACCTGTCCACTCTGTGGTGTCAAGATAGGTGGAGGGGTTGGTACTTGGAGGCCAACTCCTGTTTGTGACCCACTAACAGCAATTCCTGCAGGGGCAATGATCTGCGTTCCACTGCCATGACTCCCAGCTGGAGCAGCAAAGGTGGTATTTGGCACAACGGTAATGGTTACCTGGTTGCCAGTTGTTCCCTGGAGAAGAGCAGCAGTATTACTAGCAGAAATCAACTGACCTGGTAAAATCTGCATATGAGGAATGGGCACTGTCTGCACTGACCCCTGTGAATGGATGGGACCTTGAACAAGCTGCACATTTTGCTGGCCAACTACTAATTGTTGACCTTGGGCTTGAACTCCAAAATTGGTTGCCTGATTGTGAGTCACTTGGTAGACTACCTGAGGACTAGGAGCTCTAGCATTAGAGGGGGGAGGCATTTGAGGAGCAGGCAATATAAGTTTCCCACCTGGAGTAGGGGGTCCTCTTTTTGGAAGAAGTAATTGTTTTATTAAGCTGGACTCCCCAGAGGGAGGTTGACTAGATCCAGTACCTGTCTGCTGTGACTGAAGCTGCATCTGGAACTGCTTTTGGGGATGTTGTTGCTGCTGTTGCTGTCGCTTCACAGATAGCATCTTACTCACAGTTTGAGGCCCCTGCATTTGAGGGGTGGAAGGTTGAGTAACCAACCCCACTTGTACCTGTGCGCTGTTGACAGGTACAGGAGATGGCGAGGACGAAGGGGTCACATTTGCCTTCCCAGCCAAATGAATAGTTTGTCCAGCTTGAATAGTAGCTGGATTTGTCAACAATATCTGATGAATAGCAGGGGCGAAACTCTGTCCCTGTTGAGCTGGCTGACTAACAATAACATGTACACTCTGTTGGGGTTGCTGTTGCATTATGGTAGACTGAACTTGTTGAGGTGGCATTCCTGCTGGTTTTGGTGCTATATTCTGGAAACTCATCCTGGGAGCTGGAGGGCTTTGAACACCGGCAATTGCAACCACTTGACCTGTTGAGACTTGGAAATTTTGCACTGCAGCACCAGATACAACAGTGGAACTGGGGGTGGAGGAATAGTGCTGAGGTGCCAACAGAACAGTGTCTTGCTGGTTATTTATTTTTGGCTGGTGACGTGATGCCTGTACAGAGTGGGATACTGCACCCGATAACAGCTGTCCTTGGGAAACAGTGACAGTGTTGGCTGGTATACTTTGAACTCTGCCAATTGCTGCATGGCTCTGAGAGACAGCCTGCTGTATCACAGTAACAGTTGTTGTTGCAGAGGTATTCACCTGATTAGAAGATACAGTTGGTATGGAGAGCTGGTGACCAGGAAGCTGCTGTTGAAAGAACTGTGGATGGTGAAGCACTTGCTGAGAAGTCGTCATTGCAACAGATGACTGCGGTGTTGTCATGGCATGGTTTTGGATCACTGTTCCCTGGGGTATGCTGGTTCCAGTTAACGAATATGGAACTGAAACTGCGGGATGAGTGTTAAAAGTTGGAGGCTGGACAACTGTACACCTCACTGCTTCACTAGTAATTGGAGTTCTGCTTTGTATGAGAGTCACTGCAGTATTTTGGTGTGGTTGTGCCAGGCCAGTTTGGTCTTGTGGTATCTTGGTAATATTCTGAGCTGGAACACTTTGTTGAAATGTGTAGATCATTTGCGATCCTGGCTGACCAGTAGAAAGGTTAGCTACAGGCATCCTTTGAAAGTGATTTACCACTGTCTGTGCTGAAAACAGAAAAAAAAGATAAAATAATCACAATGGAAACAATTGTGGTTCTTCTAGAAGAGTCTCAAATTTCAACAGGGCCTTTACAGATTACTAACCTTTCATGATTCAGTTTAGTTTATTCGAGACTAATACAGCTTCTCCATTATCTTCAGGATAGACCAAACATCTAGCATCAGTGAGTAGAGATTCACTGAGAGCAAGGTCTTCCTTCAGAAGTTTTAAATTCACTGAAGTTACATATCTGATCTTCATGACCACCCTCCCCCCACATTAACTAGTTCCCACATGAATAACAATACAAGAGAGTGGAATATGTTCAGGATAAATTGCATTCCAAACATGACCATAGTGCAGGTAAATAAATCTTTCAATGAGGTACACGACCTAAGGAGGTGCACTGATGACCCAATCAGCTAATTGTAGTGTACAAAAATTGCTGCAGCCATAAATAAGCATTTTGTTAACACCCAATGATAGATACAAAATCAAAAATATTATCTTTTTTCCTGAACATGACATCTCAATTTTATCGATGAGTTTTCTGACTTAGACATTCAAGCAACTCCACTCAGCCATAAATGTATGTTACACCCCCCTTTCCCACAGCTCACTAACTTGGAATTGTTTTCCCCCTAGTATGCACTGTATTGACTAGGCTCTGGCTGTGAGTACCTGAATCTTTGGATCTGCTACAATCAACCATGTATGGGTTTGTATGGAGTGACAAAACCACAGAATTTATCTTGTTCATTTAAGGCATTCTAAGGATAACTTGTAGACTTAGACATTAAACAGATCTTCTACCTGGTTGCTAAAGACATTTTACATCAAAGGACACCTCCAGAATTTTGGTCTGTAGCAACATGCAGAATATGCAGCCAGCTATGAAGGCAGCAGTCCTGGTTGCCAGTTGCAGATGGTGGCATATTCTCAACTGCACAATCATCTGTGAGCGGAATCTATGAACCAAGAATCCAGACACTGGTATTCCTTGTCCAACATTGCAGAGATTTCACCTGGGAGAAGCATTTTTCACCTGCAACACAACCTGGCCAACCACCCTATTTTGGAAGTCACAAGCATGATTCTCACCTAACATTCACACATGAAATTCCAGCAGATTTCACAGGATAGTTTCTCAGGCTTCCAGTCAGAAACCCTCCTTTCCTCAGGTGGTAGGGGTGCTCCAATTACTACTATCTCTGGGCTAAGATTGGGGGGGGGGGGGGGGGGGAAGCCATGCTTCCCACCTCTGATCACTGTCCAGTGAAATCTGCTGGAATTTCATGTGTGAATGTTAAGTGAGAATCATGCTTGGTTGTGATGTCTTCCACAGTCCAATTGCTTGTTAAGGCTCATACATGAAGTACAGACACTTGGGTCACATACTGGAGGGCGACTGCCAGCTGTGAATCCATCACCCAGCGAGTGTCAATGCTTTTGGAATAGAGGAGAAAATTGGAAAAAAAGTAAAACCCACCTCCATCTCCCGAAATAATTCCTCTGTCTCCATGTCAGTAAGATTTTTAAATCTTAATAATGTCAATGAGAGGAGAGCAATATTTCTGAATGCTGTCATTGAGATGTAATCCATTAAATTATGCCAGAAGCAAATTTGGCAGGTAAGTTACTCAGTCTTGTCACTTTCTTCTGGTGCTAAATCAAGGTAGCTATCTAGGGAACAGTCAAGAGTGTCAAGAGGACAGATGCCTGAAGGAGAGACAGTGCAAGCCAAAATACATGGCTGCCACTATTGTGAACTCTTAGGAGTACTTTCCAGAATGCTTGAAAGATAACAATATGACAAGGAGAGAGACATGAAGAGACTTTAAACTATATAAATAAAATAAAACTGAGACATCCAATAAGTATTTGTGAAAGGCACCACAAAAAACCAACCAGTAAAAGATTTCACACGAGAATGATAGAAAGTCTCTCAGTGCCAACAAAGAGGTAAAGAAATGATGCATCAGCCAAGTGGAGGCGTCTTATAAAGTGCAAGAAGGACCAGCCTCATAGATGCACCCTTAGTTTTCCATCCACCATTTTTAGTCACTGCTCCTAATCTCTCTCCCTTCCTGGTTTAGCGTCCATTTTTGTTATACCTGTGCGTGAAGCACTTTGGGACTCCCTCTCCCCCATTAAAGGTGCTATAAAAATGTAAGTTGCTGGTGAAGACGTTAACAACTTAACGGTAATACATCCTTAGTGATTCTAACTATCACAGGTGCAAGTCCAGGTTGCCAACACAGAAGACAGTGAATGAGGAAATCTATATGTTGGATTTAGCTCCAGGAACTGTCTTGAACAGATATGTTCATACTCTTGTCTGGTATGTTTTCACATATGGGTACATGAAGAGGTTTTACAGTTGTTAAATTAAAACATCATTACCAAATTTCTCACAAAGCAAACTCTCTTGTACAGAACATGTTACCTGATATTTAACATTTTGACTTTTTGAAGACAAAGTAGCAACTTCAAATTATTAAAGCACAATATTGACTTTGTTCAAAATGTCTGTAGGAATGCATGTAGCCTTTTTTTACGGATCGATCCGATCTGTTAAGTATTCACATTTATTTTCATGAATAAGCAACTTCTTACCTGAGGGAGGTGGGCTCTGTGTTAGCTCTGGCGTAACGGAGTGAACACTTGGTGACTGCTGGTAGTGTGTCTGTATGGGAAGTGGTGTAGCCCTTCTTTGGATCCCTACTATGTGTATTTGCGCTTGCCCATTATTATTGGGATCTTCTATTCGTTTTACTGTATGGGTTGGAAATAGAGTCCTTGCAGACAAGACAAAAGAAAACATGTCAAGTTCCATTAAGCAACCAATTTAATGTTTTAACCAAAACTATTCAGACTGAACAATGTAACTATTTGTATTATAGATTAGTAATAATTGGGCATTTTGGGATGCTGTAACACAGATTTCTTTCAGATCCATTTTTTGCAGGTGCAAGTATTAAAGACAAAAATCAGACAAGTATATCAAGGGACAGGCAGGGGTTTCGACGAAAGTTCAATAGTGAGCCGGAGAGGCCAAGTTTCCCCGTGGGAAAGATAGAAATGGCAGAGGAAGAGTCTTCCCAAAGCTATTGTGCACTTGTTCAAGGTTATTTCACAACTGGCACTGACAGAAGCCATGCACTAAGCTACCTGCCAGTCCATGGAGATTCAACTGGTAAAATACAGGAACAAGTCTTACAATCTTTTTTTTTAATTATTAAGTGTCGCTGGCAATGCCAACATTTTATTGCCCATCCCTAGTTGCCCTCAAGAAGGGTGTGGTGGGCCTTCTTTCCATACCCTCCCAAAAAGAAACTAACCAAAACATGTTAAACAGGTCAATGGAGGGAAAAATACAATTTTCTCCTTGTTCAATTATCTTAACTTACCTGAGACATTTGTTAAATCCTGTTGATGTTAGAATTCCACCCCGAGCCAGTTTACTGCACACAGAAAGATACTCAGAGTACAGGTCCATTCGCGAGATGGAGCCTTCTAAGTAGATCTCAAAATGTGCATTTAACCTGAATAAGCAAGAGACGAGATTTCAGCAAAAATTTTACAGACTAAAATTATGCAAGGCACCACATTCTAACTGTGGCACTGAAGGTAACTCTGAAAAAATTGATTGCAGTAGTAATTATTTTCTTAACTTGCCGCAGCTTCACTAGTGTTATATACCAAAGTTTAGTAGTAAAAGAAACCATTGCATTTAGGCTCTATGGCCTAGAAATTCGGTGGGCTGCGCCACCAGTTAGCGCCCAAAGAGGGCACTTAGTGGGTTTAGCGCCACTCGCCACGCCTCCCTCGAAATTTAGCAGGGCGCTAATGGCGGCACTAGCCGTTAGCGCTGCGCCGCCACCGATGACGTCACCAGTGTGCGCAGCGCCCCGCTACCGCCCCGATCGCCAAATTTGGTAGCGCCCCCTGTTGTAACGCCGGTCGCAATTTGCGACCGGTTCAGGGGGGCCTACCTGCGGCGGTAGAGGCGCTGAGGTGCGGGGTGGCCATTTTTTTTGCTGGCCGCCTGCCAGCACCTCTTCGCGCAGCCGTCCCCGGCCTCCTGAGCACCCCCCTGCGTTGTGCCAGCTGTCTCCCAGGAGCCTGGCACGTCTCCTCGGTGCCAGGCTCTTTTGCCGGCACTCACGATCTTAGATCGCGCTGCAGCAGGCCCCTTCCCTTTAAGAAGGGGAGGAAGGCCTGCAGTACCGTGGCGCTGCGGCACGTTGCGCTGCGAACTTCAGTTGCAGCGCCCCAAGACGGATGCAGGGCGCCTCGAGTAGCACCGCGCTTCCGTTTGGGGCGCTCAAACTGAATTTCCGGCGGGCGCTCGCGGCTACTTCTGGGGCAGTACTTCCGGCACCACCAAATTTCTAGGCCTATAACTTTGTCAATGTTGCCACAAAAGCTTGACCTACCAATTAAATTTCCTGAATAAACTCCATTTGAGAAACAGAAAAAAACCATAAAGTGTTCAAGTAATTTATACAATTCACTGCTAAAAATTAGTATTTCATATTTTATCCACTTTTAGGAGGGCTATTTTTGAACTATTGGGTGTTGAGGACCTTTAGACAGTTGGGCAGCAGTATAGATACGTATTGAGTGAGCACTTATATTCCAATACACATCTTAACCTACTGCCAACAATAAATTAAGACACAAAATCAAATGTTAGGTAAAATAATGAGTGGAAATGAACTGAGTCTGTGGTTAATGGTGGCCCCCCAGGATGTTGATGGTGGGGGACTCAGTCAAAGGTCAAAGAGAAGTGGTTATGCTCTCTCTTGTTGGAGATGGTCATCCTATTGTGCAAAAACAATGGGTAAGCCGTTAAGCAAATGGCATATAGCTCAGTGGATGGTGGAATGTACACCACACCGCTATAACATAGCTGATAGTTAGCCAAAGGGTATTGTGAAGGCTCACTCCACACGTTCTGTGGCCTCATCCTGGATCTTACTCAATCATGTTCCCACTGTACTTATCTTGCAGGCTGCTATATAGAAAAAAAATCAACACATTTGCAAAGTATTTGGAATTAATCATTGTATGTGACAGCTTCCCAGAATCTTGCCCTTTGGCAGTTCTGTCCTCTCCGTCTGTACTGCAATGACATGGCATATGTCTTGCTTCTGTAGAAGTTACCGGTCTACAGATCATAGTGCAAATGACTGCGGTCCTTACCTGAATGAGCTCCATGGTCACTTTTACTGATACCAGCTTTTTAAAAACGGAATTCAAATTCTCAAACTGCCACAAACTCATGTTCTCAGGATTATTAGTCCAGACCTCTGGACTACTAGTCCATTAACAGAACCACTACACTACCGTACTCCTGAATTAAATGATGTAATCATAGAATAAGATGGTTGCAGCATGAAAGACATCACAAAATGAAGCAAAGAGGTCTTGTTTCAAGTTCTACGCCAGGCAACAGCATGGGAGAAAATAATCAATCATTTTTAAACTGGTGGCAGATTGAGAGAAATTACTGCAATCCTGAGCGCGATGGTTTTGTAATTTTTCAGCTCAATAATGGCAATGTGGAAACAAACAATATTAGTAGTAACGTTACTCAATATCAGGATTTCCTTTATTACTGCATTAAACCTACATATTTGGAATATCCAAGTAACCAAAAAGAATCAAATACAAATTCTGCTTATTCCATCATCTATATCCCCCCTCTCCTTTCTCATTCCTTCCGTCCTATTTTATCATAATCATAATCATAATCATAATCAACTTTATTGTCATTGTTAGTGCACAAGTGCAGTACAACGAAATGTAGGCTTGCGGCTCCCAAGAGTGTACATTTAGATTAAGACATTTAAACATTCAACATACATTTGGCTTGTAATACTTACATAAACATAACCATAATAAAGTGCATTGGCAGATGTGCAGGCTTTAGAGTTTATTTGTGGAGTTCAGTAGGATGACAGCCCTGGGAAAGAAGCTGTTCCTAAATCTGGTCGTTCGGGTGCGAATACATCTGTAGCGTCTCCCAGATGGCAGGAGGGCAAACAGACTGTGGCTGGGGTGGGTAGGGTCTTTGACGATGGTCCGTGACCTCCGTAAACAGCGTTTCTGGTATATGTGCTCTATGGTCGGTAGCCGGGTGCCGGTAATGCGTTGGGCAGTTTTGACTACCCGCTGCAGGGCTTTCCGGTCATAGTAGCTACAGCTGCCATACCATACTGTGATACAGTTCGTCAGGATGCTCTCTATTGTGCAGCGGTAAAAGTTAGAGAGGATCAGGGGTGACAGGTTACATCCCTTCAGCCTCCTTAGGAAATATAGGCGCTGCTGGGCCTTCTTCACCAGAGAGGAGGTATTGAGGGACCAGGAGAGGTCTTCCGTGATGTGGACTCCGAGGAACTTAAAGCTGTCCACCCTTTCCACCACAGCCACATGGATGTGGATGGGGGTGTGACTTTAATTGTACTTTCTGTCTACCTAATCTGACTTTGTCTAATTTCTCTACATTATATTTATTTGAAAAACAAACACACTTTCTGCAACCTTCTGGCTCCACCCATCCTTTCTGGAGATGGGAGCAACTTTTAAAAATAACTTGGGTTGGATGAGCTAAAGAATTACCTAAAAGACCAGCTTTTCATTCCATTAAAAGCCAAAAAAAAATAATTGGCCATTACATCTTGACCATTTCAATCTTTGACATGCTATTATCCATCAAAATAGAAAGGAATTGCCAATCTAAAAGTAAACTTGGTGATGTCCTCGAGAGGAAGAGCATGCCCAGATTAATAGATGCACTCAAGATACACAAAAGACTAACACACCTCAATATTGCATGCATATTTTATACATGTTGTTATGCTTAAAAAAAACCAATTTGAATTGCATTGGTCTGGTTTTTTCTTGAAGAATAAATTTTGGTGAATCTTTGTGTTCCATCAAGGCAAGGGGGGAAAAATTCAGTATCGCCCCGTTTGTGGCGCCATTATCGGCCGTGTGCAATGTTTAGCGCCTGGCGCTAATTATCGCCTCCGACTGCAAACTTAGCTTTCATCACCCGTGGAGTTGATTGGAGCACTAAATCAGGCGCTACACACCTGTCTTAAGGCGCAAAGGCCGAGAAGTGAGGTGCTAACTCAGAGCGCGGGCGCAGCACAGCTGCTGTCAGTTAGCGATTGAACACAGACACACTGGCGCCAGACAGTTCTTAAAGGGGAGGGTCGATCTTGCTCTCCAGCCACACCCTGCTCATTGGAGCCTTGAATCTCGGCCTGGAGAGACCTGTGCCTAAATCTTGCAGCCAAGGACTATAGAGAGGGTGAAAGAACGAGCACAGCGCTTCAGTGAGCGGGCCTTGAAGACTCTGGTTGGCGCGGTGGAGTGTAGATCATCAATACTGTACCCAGAGAGTGGCAGGAGGCCTTTGCCGCACGAGTACAGAAGAGCGTGGAGGGAGGTGGCTCAGAGCGTCTCCTCCAGGAGCATGGTGCCCAGGACCCATACTCAATGTAGAAAAAAGTTCAACGACCTCACTCGGATCGTAAGGGTGAGTGGCTTTTTTCAATACCTCTCCATCCCTCCATCTCAACCTCACTCTATGGCCAGAGGGTCTTAAACCCCCAATGGCCAACACTCATCCAACACCTATGGCCCTCTCATGAAACACACACGCACATTCCACACTTTGCATACAGTAGGGGCTATTCACCTATGGGAGGCACATCAGGCAAGACCATGGCTGTATATTTACTCAGACGCCGTCCTTTTTCTTGCAGGCCAAGCTATCTCATAATAGGAGACAGCAGCAACAGACGGGCGGAGGGCAGCCTCAGCTGCAACCCCTCAGCGATCTTGAGGCGCGTGTCCACAGGATTGTGGCAAGCCGGCTGATCGGTCCAGTCACCCCCATTCTGGACAGCAATGGTAAGGTCATCACCTTTTTGTCCTCTCTCCTTCCACTTGTCCCTCACAACACCAGCCTTTGACACTTTCAATCCAACTTACTAAATCGCTGCACTCATTCCTCCCTTACTGCCACCCTGTCCTCACGCTAAAGCCACTCTTGTACCCCCCTGCTTTCAGATGGTGATTCACCAGTTGAGGAGACGGGCCCTCAAGCTGCCAGTGGAAGTGAAGCTGCAGGCGAGGAGGAAGATGAAGCCGAAGCATTTGCGCCACCCTCTCCCAAGGAAGCCCATGCCCACACTGGGAACACGCCTTCCCTGGAGGGGAGCAGGGTCTAATGAGGGTGAAGCTCCAGGATCCAGCAGGCTGCAGCAACGCGATGGGGGTAGGGAAGCTCGGGGGCCTTCTCCCCGGAGGGAGAGTATGCCAGCGAGTCTTGCTGCACTGGGCGCAGAGGAGCGGCTCATCGCTGAAATGAACATCCAGGCGTTGGACATGCACACTGAGCTCATGGGTGCAGTGGGAAGGGTGCCCAAATGCATTGAATCACTGGCAAGGAGTGTGGAGCACTTCGCTGTAGCACAGGCGGATGCCACGCTAATGCTTAGTGCTGCAATTCAATCACTAGCTGCCATGACCCCCATCTCAGACTGCTCTCATGCAGACTCAGATTGAGGCCACGCAAGCACCGACTGCTGCCATCCTCGCTGGTTCGGACACATTTCCCCGGGGCTCTCACCGCGCCGCAGCAGCCCAGCAATCTGTGCTCCAGCAGATTGCTCCGGATGCTGAAGTGCTGCATGGGAGTGCCAGTGTGTCGGTCAAGCAGGGAGTTGCTGTCCTCTCTCAAGAGGACAGCATTCCTGCTGCCACCACTGTCACTTCTCCATTGCACTTGCCACCGCCTGTAGGACAGACTGCTGCCGCCCATGCAGAGTTGGTGCAGTCTGCAGCCGGGCCCTCCAGGTCCAGAGCTGGTCGAGGCCGTCCTTCAAGGGCATCTGCAGTCTCAGGTTCTGACAATCAGCAGCCTTCCAACAGCCTTGCTGCATAGAAACATAGAAGATAGAAGATAGGAGCAGGAGTAGGCCATTCGGCCCCTCGAGCCTGCTCCGCCATTCAATGAGATCATGGCTGATCATCCAAATTCAGTACCCTGTTCCTGCCTTCTCTCCATATCCCTTGATCCCTTTAGCCTTAAGAAATATATTTAACTCCTTCTTGAATATATTTAATGAATTGGCCTCTACGGCCTTCTGTGGTAGAGAATTCCACAGGTTCACCACTCTCTGGGTGAAGAAATTCCTCCTCATCTCTGTCCTAAATGGCTGACCCCTTATCCTTAGACTGTGACCCCTGGTTCTGGACTCCCCGACCATCAGGAACATCCTTCCTGCATCTAGTCTGTCTAGTCCTTTTAGAATTTTATAAGTTTCAATGGGATCCCCTCTCATTCTTCTAAACTCCAGCGAGTATAAGCCCAATCGACCCAATCTCTCCTCCCTCCTGCAGCCACTGGGGTCCCATTACGGAGGAGCAGTAGGGTGGCAAGGGAAGATCACCCTCAAAGGGCAAAAAGTAGGAGGTGTGACAAAATGTACATTGGTGAATTTTTTATTAAAGGCCGGGGTTCGTGGTCAAACTTTTGTTTAGTGATTTGGACATTATCTCCAGGTTGAAAGAACCAGTTATGTTAATGACTGTTTTTTTGTGTTTCTTTCTATTAGTTTGTCATGAGGAAATGACACACACAGAGTTTGTAAAATAAATAAGTCTTTGCTCATTGCTGCCTTGGCCGGCTTAGGGGTTGCGGGTTGGTTTAATTCATGTTGTTCTCAAGCCATTTCCTCAGCAGGGGCCTAGAAGCGGCTTGCTATCAGACGTTGACGGATGGCACTTCCAGTTTCTACATTGTGGGCCTCCCTCTCACCTTGGTGCTGCTGCTGATCATCCTCCTCCTCTTCCTCCTCCTCCTCTGGTGCTCCAAGGCCTGGTGGCATTGGCTGGGTCCTGAGGATTGCCAGGTTATGCAGCATGCAGCACACAATTATGAAGAGGGAGACTCGCTCAGGCGAGTACTGCAGGGCTCCTCCCGAGTGGCCCAGACAGCAGAACCGTTGCTTGAGCACGCCGATTGTGTGCTCAACGATGTTCCTGGTGGCAAGATGGCTCTCGTTGTACTGCAGCTCAGCAGGGGGGTTGGGCATATGGAGCGGTGTCATCAGCCAGGTGCACAGTGGATATCCCTTGTCCCCGAGAAGCCAACCACTTAGGTGATGCGGTGCCTGGAAAAGTTCTGCCACAGTAGTCTGGCACAGGATGAATGCATCATGGCTGCTGCCAGGATAGCGGGCATTGACAGCGAGTATCAGCTGTCTGTGGTCACAAACCAACTGGATGTTTAAGGAGTGGAACCCCTTTCGGTTGCGGAAATCCTCTGCATTCTCATGCGGTGCACGCAATGCCACATGCGTGCAGTCAATGGCGCCCTGCACCATGGGGAAGCCCGCTATCCTCGCAAAGCCCAATGCGCATTCATGCTGTTTGGCCCGGGTCATGGGGAAAGAGATGTACTGTCGTCACCTTTTATAGGGGGCATTTGTGACCTGACGGATGCAGCAATGGACCGCGAACTGGGAGATATTGGCGAAGTCCCCAGTAGCTGCTTGAAAGAAGCCGGTGGCATAAAAGTTCAGAGCCACTGTGACCTTCACTGCCACCGACAGAGACGTCCTGGTCCTCAGTAGAGGCTGCAGATCTGGCTGCAGCAGGTGGCAGAGCTCAGTGACCACCTCCTTGCTGAAGCGCAGCCTTTGCAAACACTGCTCCTCAGACATATTAATGTAGGAGAATTGTTGGCGAAATACCCTGGGAGGGTATGGTCTCCTGTACAGAGGCCTGTGCCTGTTGGCCCTCCTCCGTCTGGCCATGATTGTCACTCTCTCTCTGCGTCTCTGTTGCCTCCGATTCTGCAGGCGCAGGACGACGCCCCCAATCAGTGCAGCCCCCATAGTCTCTTGACAATCAAAGTAATGAAGGTCAAAAACAAAAGTACCTGCAAAGTGATGCTCAGTAACCAAAACTACTTCACACAGCGTTGACCCTATGCAGAAGTCTCTCCTTCTCTCTTTCAGAATCTCTCTCTCTGTCAGAACGAGTGATGCAGAAATGTCTACCACAGAAAAAGCCAGGAAGAGGCCGCCTTTAAATAGCGCTCCCCCCCCCCACCCCACAGCGACTGGGAAACGTTCCAGTCTACCTGTCTTTGCTTGCACCAGGCGGAAAGGAGGGGGGCGCCACGCAATATCCGTTCCGGGGCGCCACAAGGGCGTTGCACGCTCGAATGACGTCAAGATCTGCGCGCGCAGGAGATTGGAGCGGTATTGTTTAGAGCCGCCGCAAAATGTCTGGTCAATTTCGCGAGAGGCGCAGACATCGCCGCGCCCGGGCACTAGTTGCTTTGCGCAAACCAACTGAATTTTTCCCCAAGGATCTTAGCCCTAGAAAATGAACACTTTCCCATTTCTAGCACCCAATGTCAGCGTGAAACATTAAATGTTTAGTCTAAACCAGTGACAGTTTATATTTTTATTCATAATTTTTTTGAAATACCATGATGCACAATGTAAATCACCATAGGTTCTTAAAGTGATACTAACATTTCATAAGCCAAGATTATTTAGGATGTGCAGCATTACAGAAATTATTAAAAATACAAATATGCTTTATGACATGACATTTTTAAGAGTCCGATTTCATTCAAAATTAAGTTCCAGTGCTGCAGTTGCTTTATATATATCAAGACTTCCACTGTGAACACTATTAGCAAAGAACCAAATGTGCTGGCTAATATTTTCTTAATGTTATATGGATCAGCTAAAGAGTTGTGCAAAAGAAACAGTTACTCAACTACTGTTTTTTAAAAACTTATAGTACATTTTAACTACATTCCTGAAGAGAATATTTGCAAAACGATGCTGGAACTGCTACTAGCTAAAAAGCAGTACCAAACCACTTTCTATTTAGACTGTATAGTGTTCAAAGGTTTTAGACACGTTTCCAATCACTAAAAAATACACTATAATAATAATACTGTATTTGCCTTGAATACTTATACTTACCACTGGCAGCCAAACTTTTCACTGTCAACTTCCATTCCTGGTGGGATTACCACTGCAGGGCCAACTCTGGCTGTTGTGCAAGTGAGAGAGAACAAAAGATCAATGACATGGGGGGAAATACCATAATATATAACGAAGTCATATGGGGCAGTTTGTTTCGCTTTTAAAGAATAATTTGAACATTTGTTTTATAAATAGCTATTTACCCATGTATTTATTTTATTCATGTACTTTCACACCATAAAATAAAGGGAAATTAGTCCTCATTGTAAGTTCTGTTCTCCAAACACAACTTTGCATATAAACACTTGGGTTTACCTGATTGTATGCATGATGGTAGATATTTTCAAATGTACCCACATGCTCTTATGTGACCTTCTGCATAGTAAGTGGCGCTCCCTCCTATCAATGCTGGAAAGGGGTTTGAAGTTATTCATCGAGGTGATGTAAAGTCTCAGCACCAGCAGGTGGTGCCACAGCCTAGTGGGATAAAGGTTCTCAGTTCCTGAGATTATCTGGCCAATGTGGGAAGGTGAGATACAGGGACCAGAAGCGATATAAAAAAAAATCAGAAGCAGTCCTCTGGTTGCAGCTCATTGCTACCTGCCCAGAATAGCACTGGCAAAGTACTACAATCAGGTCAGCCATCATTCTTTTCAGCTGAAGTCGATACTTGGCCCAGAGAGAACGAGGAGGATTTCATGGCCTCAAAAAAGGTTACTCGCCCCGTGCTACGTAAAATTAGTTTTCACTTACCAAAAACTATTGCTCGAACATTAACAAAATTAAATAAATAAATAAAATATAATTCTAAAAGGGAATAAAATACACCTTCGGTAGCTAGTTGGTGGTGAGGGTAGAGCTGAAACAAGCCACAAAACAAATCAGTAAGAAAGCAGAGGAAGAAACAAAGATTGGAGATGAAGGGATAGACAATGATGTTACTTGTAAACTGTCCAGTGCTTTGCTTTTCAGCTTGCCAAAGATAGAAAGCAACTTGCTCCATCATAGCTGGCAACTTTTTTTTCCAGCTTGATCACCTGTTAAAAGCAATACCTGACCCCATTTCCCTTGCCACTGCCCTCCCTCTCATCCGCAACCACCCCACCGACAGTATCACAATTTTTTGCCAAGAGTGGATCAATAGGTTTGTGCCAGAAAACCATTCTTTGGAGAACAGAAATTACAGTGGGCAACTTCCATTTCTCCTTCAAAAGCAGGTCTTCCATCCATGGAAGCTTCAAAAGGTAGATCAACAGGGACAGAGAAGAAGTGCACATCTAAATATCAAAGTATACAGCAACCACAGTGAACAAATCCCTACTGCCTAGGTTAAAGCTACAATGCTTCTAAATTTTGTCAAAGTTTATATTTTCTCCCCTTACACTTTTTCAGGTCTCCCCACGCCACAGACCATTCTCCAAGTCACGAGGAAGTGCATGAACATGGCCCCGGGGAAAACATCCCTCCAAATTTTCCTTCCTCTCTGTGAGAATATGCCTGGTCTCTGCTGTTGAACAAAGAAAGATGGCAGTCATTTTCCAGCAGCCGTACCATGTTCACGTTGGTTAGGAATAAAGGCCAAATGACTGGCCTGGGATGGAGCCAAATGATTTGTTGGAAGGTTAAAAACTCCAAATTGCAAAGGAGGTTGACAAACAAGTTTAGGGAACATCTGGGGACTGAACATCTGGGGACTGAACCTTAATTAACCAATTGCCCAAATGACATTTACTAGCTGCTGCCTAAGATGGCCTGATAGCACAGTGAACATAATTTTGGCCAACAGCCATCAGCTTTGTACTACTAACAGTTTTCTGATAAAGAGGTGCTAGTAGTACATAGAAATGTAGAAATACCTATCAGGTAAATCTACAGCGACTAGCCAGTAACTGGATAGCTTTGATGTCTTTGCCTAAAATGGATTAATTTAAATTTAGCTTGTCTGAAGCATTACTTTTATCTCCTTAGGCTGAACCCATAGCAGACATGTCCAGAACTTTACTGCAAGCACTCTTCTGAGGCAAAACAACCCAGCAAGGACATAGGATGATTTGAAGATCCTGCTGTTTACTTGGCTTGTAACAAGTGAAATGATCAAGTCTACTTGGAACCATCAGCAGCACAAAGTTATGACTATAAAAGAGAGACAGAATTCTTAAGCAGAGAAGGATGAAATGTTAGAAAGAAGAAAATGGGCAATATGGGTTTAAGATCTACGGCAATAGTGAGGAAACAACCCATACCATGCAGGGGGTCCTGTGAGGAAGAATAAGTGCAACTTTCAAATCATTCAATGTTGTACATGTACAGTTAGGGAGACCCAAGTGTTTGTATGTGGAAGATATAATCTGAAAAGAAAACTTTTAAATAAAAAAGCATGGAAACAAAATAGTTCACACGAGATTTACAAATGTCACAGACACAATTCTTGTGATTTTATTACGTGAAGGGAAAGGCTCGTATGAGTACAAAGTACTTACTCCCCAATTTAATATTTAAAAACAGAAGATTTCTACCGATCAGGATATCATAAATTCAGTCAGATATTTTCTCTCCCATGGTGATGACTGTAGGTCAATTGGATTCCAAGCTGATCCATTGACATGGTTTGTGGACACAGTCCACTTACGTGTCAGATCAGTGCTGGATAATTTACCTTTAGGGCATCCTATGTATCAAGCACAATTGGACACAAAGTATGATCTGTCAATTTGTGCTAAACTAAAAGCAGTTCTGAGCTGTGGACCCGTAGCCACTTGGAAGGGGTTGAGTCCAAACTTAATTCTTGCAAGGTTCATATAGCCAAGAGAGAGGAGACTCTGTATCTGATTCTTCTCCCCATTACAGAACTTAAATTGTTTTCTCATAATGCTTTAAAACATGGAAGGGTTGCAAAGATTTGAACATTCATTTTAATCCTTATGTTTTGTCCTTATTTAAAGAAAATCTCACCATCAAGATCCCTTTTAATAATCAAACAGATGCAAAGCACTATGACTAACAAGCCTTAGTTTGTTTTGACTGTGCTTTTTAAAATGTGTTAATTGTTTGGAAGTTTTTGTTTAAGAAGTGAACGCTGACAATACCAGTAGGGGTACTAGAACAGATAAGGTTACAGAGTCTTACAGCTTGAGGGAGCTGAATTAACTTCTGTATCATCCCTGGGGTTATAACTATGTTCACTAAAGTTACTTCTGTTCTATGCCCCCAATACTATCAGCAGTCAGTTCAAGCCACTGCATTTTAAACCCTCCCCTACCACCCCAACCAATTTTCTCCCCTCCTTAAGGAATGCTGGGACACAGGTTCTACAGATGCTGGTAGGCTGTAAGCAACGTTCCCCCTAAATGTTTTTTGGGGTGCGCGACCCCTTTAAGAGGCTACGTGGACCATTCAGTTTCGCGCATGCGCGAAATTTAACATTGGAAAAGCCGGTCCCGGACTGCACGGCCGCAGAGCTTAAAGGGAACACTGACTGTAAGTGGCCATTCGTCATGTGTGAGTTGGCAGATTATTTGGCTGTAAGGAGGCATCATAGGAAACCTGATACTGTCCTCATCTGATATCCATACCTGCACACTTTCCAACAGGGAAACCAAAAAAGAAAATCAAGATTACTGATGAAATGACAGAATATTCATCCATATTGTTTGATTTTTAAGAGGGCTCTGGATTTCAGTTCCCAGCATTTGAAATCTTCTCGTCACTACCAGTCACATACCTGAAGCTGGTGTGATGTGGGTTGGTACTTGTTGCAAGTGCTCCATTGCGTGTGGTCTGATCTCAGAGATTACTTGGTGGTTGGAACTTTGATATTCAATTAGTTTCACTGCAGTAGGTGTATCACACCCAAATGACTGGATATCCACCGAAACAAGACACACTAACATATCTGATAGGAAAAAAGAAATAGCTTACCAAAGATGGCCTAAACTAAATTGGAATATGATTTTTAGCAAATGTTTTCTCATTTTAAATGGCCAAGTGTTGAATTAATGTTAAGTGTTCATTAATTCAGTTGGTCAATAAAGATAATGCACACTGGCATGTTAAATTGATATGAAGACAAAAGGAATAATATTGAGTGCATTTTAAAAAATTTAAAAGTGAAACATTTCTGGAAGGGGTGAAACCTAATGATATTTATCATGGATATTACCCTAAAGCATTATTCCCAGAGACCTTGATCTGTGGCATGAAAAAACCTGCAGCTGTGCTTGGATTTATCAAGGCCGATCAGCTGCTGGGCATGGGAGGGGAGAGGGAAGGATCTTAAAAAGTCATTCTTATCATAGTAATCAGGTCCTGCTGGATTTTCTTAATATATTCCAGCAATTCCTTTACCTATCCCCCAAAACCAACTGATTTTGGAAAATTGCCCAAATCATTTTAACAACTGCCCAAGTGTGGTCCTGGTGAACAAACTGCCCAAAGGCATGGTGGTGTGCTATTCTGACCTACTTAAGACTCTTGGTAGTAAATTAATCAGCTGAATCCTGCTGTCTACTTGGGACTCGTGATAGGGGACGCAAAGTTCCGCTTCTGTGGAGTGAATTTCCCATGTTGGGAAAAAGACCTGGAGTACAACCATCAAGTCTGGTGTAGCTGACAGGCGAGCCACTGTGTCTTTGTGTGGACCCTCCCATATTTGGTCTATTTTAGGGAGAGAGAACCTTTAGCTCAGGAAAATGAACTGTCCGAATAACTAGGCCAGGACACGGTGTGTGGCATCACTTATCTAACTTTAAGACAAAATTTTCATATATATCTTCAGCACGTGGTTTCTCTGGAACCTATCAAACAATGCTACACTGCCGGGGTATGTGGAATGAAGAATGTGTTGTTTACTGGTGATGCTCTGGCTGTTTTAACTTGCTTCACCAGATTTTAATCATGGGAGATTTTGTTGCAACATTTTGCTTTTTGAAGAAAAAACCTTGATGTTGCTTGTTCCAGCACTTGCATGGACACTATTATTTGTTATATCATGCATGATAATTTCTGGTAAGGCTAATTTTTGATAGCTCTCACTGAAAGCCTTTCTCCCTTTCTTGTTTATTCTTCATTAGTCATACCACAATGTAATCAAATAAAAAAAGGCTATTTGACTCATTAACAAATCATGTACAATTTGATGATTTACATGACCCTTGAATCTCCAGAAGCAGACAATCACAAGTAAAACTGTTGTGTTAGAAAAATTATTTCAAACTTAAAATCCCAATGTGGCTTTGGATTTTCCTGACATTCAACCTCAATCCTTCGATCTAACTGGCTGAACAATTTCTCCTCTTGATGGCTGTTCTTTCCATGCTACAAATTTGCACAGTAAAAGTAAGAGGAATCCTCTTTCCTTTCCCCCCAGACATTCTTACGATTATTGTCTTCTATTTTGTGTTGTCAGGCTAGGTTCATGTATCCAGCTAATTTGTCATCAATTTCATGAGCCTTAATTTTCTTTAAAATCCTCACATGCAGACCCCACAAAGCTAAATTCTGTGTGAAGTATGTTTTTCTCTCCCTCAGTGCATGTCATTTTTCAAAAAGTTGCAAATGATGATCTTCCTTATTTTTGTAACATCAAAAGGGGTCTAGTTTCTTTTGCCAAGCTTTGGATCACCTATCCTAACCCTCCTACAAAGACTGGCATCTGCCCTTTTTCTTTCCTGTTCAGCACCTTGAAATATTTTTCTATGTTAAAGGCATTAAATAAATGCAAATTGCTGTTGATCCTTTTCCTAACCATTCTCGGTCTATTTACCAGGCTGTTCTGCTCTTTGGCCCCTATACTTCCTTTCATTGCACCACACAAGAGCTCGATTGGTCCACTTTACTTATTCTGCTGTTTTCTATCATCCTCTTCCAGTTTTTGTGCTAATTTTCCAAACCTGGCAGTTTGTTCACCAGGACCACACTTTGGGCAGTTGTTAAAATGATTTGGGCAATTTTCCAAAATCAGTTCTTCTACTCTGACCGTCTCTTCGGGCCCATTCTTCACTGTGACTCCATCTTTTTCTCCCCTCTCCACCCAACTTTTCTCACTTTCTCAACTTATTCTCCATTACCTAAATGAAAAACTTCAAATTTATTTAAGCCAAAAGAACATTAGTAATGCACAAAATTAAAACATCAGCAGCATGAACTAGTTTCTAAAAAACAGTAGCTGTAATTCCCAAAAATGCAAAACATTGCTGAAGCACGACACACAGGGGAAAAATAGCCAATTTAAATATATTTATACCATAGCCCAGGGCTTCATTCAGCAATTCAAACTATAAACACTTCATACAAAAAGTTCCGAAATGTATTGATTTTAGGTAAAACATGGCAATTCATCAATTATAATTAATACTAGTAACATTCATGCACAGTCTAGCTTATTTTATTTTCCAGAACTACCATAGATCTCAATATCCTTTGGTACAAGAAGCATTTTCTTCCCTTAAGTGCGCATTAGAAAGCTATGGCGTGTTCAAATTGGCTCTTCTCTCCCCATTTTAAATCCAAAAAAGATTATTTTTATTTTAGCAACGAGTGTGTTTTCAGGTATGTATATGGTAGGTGGGAAGGCCACAGGTATATGAAAAGCAAATGTCCCACAAATTAGATTCATCTAAACACTCTGATCTAGGCTTCGATAAAGTCTTAATTTATAACTTACATGCTGTACAGAATAGTACAAACATCATTCCATAATTTGATACCATGTCACAGTTGTTTTCTCCAGGAAGAAGATGCCACATAAACACATCGATTCATTAATTCAGTTCAAATGAACACACGGCCACAAGTGACTTTGCTATACTCGAAACTAGAATGGTGAAAGTTCAAGTTCCAAGGATGTCTAAATAATGAAATTACCATCTTTACCTGAAACATTCTTTAAACTTACCCACACTTTTTTCCACACTAACTATCTTTGTGCAGGGTACTTCTCCTAGTTCAGTAAGCATGTATAGCACCTCTAATGCAGAGATTACCAGCAGCATATCAGGTAAAGTTAGATGGCATATGATCTCCTTGTAGGACTCCTGATCCACGTATTCACATATCAAGTCTGCATTATCTTCAGCTCTACACAGATTTCCTAGTATTTCCATACCTACAGAAATATACAAAAATTAAGTATGAGAACAATGTGTAAAACCAAGAAGTATCAATGGCATTATTATTGTAGTTGCTCACCTCTTATCTTCAAACACTTGTCACAGGAAAGTAGACATTTAGCTACAGTATGAAAAATTAGATGGGTACTTTTAAAATCAATAGGATCCAACTGAAGCTGTAAAATTAAAAACAAAAAGGAAAGTCACATTACTGCATGCCTTGTTGTCATGTTAACATCTCCTATTTTTCTGGCCCCAGTGCTTACTGTTGGCCCATGATTCATACTAAGAAAAAACATGAATAGAAAAAAAGCATACCTGGAAGTGAATTAAAAAGCTAAAATTATAGGACCACTACATCTAACACATATTTTTGTAGCATGCAACGTCCAAATTCGCTGTGAAGTTAGTGTGTAAAAAAAAAAAAAACTTCCATATTTAAGCTCGAGTTTGCAGACGTGTGATGCTAGAAAGAAAACAGCAGTCACTGCTGTTTTTAGTTATAAAATGATAAGGATTCAACCCGGATATCATCCGACACTACTTTAGAAAAAGAAAAGCCACAATAGAAGAAACAAAAAACAAAGAGAGACAATGTGGAATATTCAAAGGAGATCTATATTGGGAAACAGAGCAAATTTCTACTGGGAATGTGAAGCAGTCCAAAAAGTGTTCAGTACTAGAGGTATGACCCTATTATAAATTGAGCAAAGTGCAATATACTGGGCCAGAATTTGCTGTCAAAGTAACGGTGAGGCAATGGCACTCACCTCACCATTGAAATGCACTGAATGGCATGAAGTTGCTGTATTTGCGGTAGATACGGACTAAACTCGCAGAATGGAGAGTGCCATTAGCCACACCGTTATTTTGACAGTAAATTCTGGCCTGTCATTTCAAGTCCCTTTTAACGGTGTGATAAGTGTTCATTATTGCCAATGAAGCTCTCTGGCATTAAAAATTAATTATAAGAGTAGAGTCTCATTCTTCTGGTATTACTTGTTGCTGGAGAAAATGTCAAATTAAAAACTTTTTTTTTACTTTTCTTTTCTGTCTCCTTTTTTGTGTAAGTCCAATCTTTCCTTCCCTCTCTTTATTTCTCTTCCTGTACCTGATTTGACATTGAATTTACCCATTCTAATTGACACTTCCTCCTCAGTCCTTGTGCTGTTTATTTCACAATCTTTCAATCTGATTGGTTAAGGAGATGCACAGTTGCTTGCCCTGTTCACTCAGGTCCCAGATGCCCTGTTTCCCTCACTGCGCAGTTATCAGCTCACACTTTCAGCAACTTGCCACACAAATTTTTTTTAAAACCTAAACATCCAATGGCAAGTTTAACTAATGGTAGGCGTCGTTGGATGCCCTGCTACAGCAAAATCTGATTAGATTACAACTTTATTGGCCCAGAAATTCGGGTCTCCACGGGTGAGTATGCACGGGGTACTCACCCGTAGGCCCAATGGAAGTGCCGGTTTCCTGCATGCACTGCGCATGCGCAGGAAACCGGCGCTTCCGTTCCCCTGAAAGCAGGGGTTCAGAGGTCGAACGCGTGCGCGGGAGAGGCTGCGCGTGCACATCGAACTTCGTTTTTTCCCCCCAGGTTTTCCCAGGAAGGTAAGCCTGCAGAATTTAGAAATGTAAAAAGCAGGCGTAAGGCCTGCTTTTTACAAGGTAAGTGGTGAATTAATTAAAATTAAAACATTTTTTCCACAGGTTTATTATTTTTAAATACTTTAAAGCAAGGTAAGTTTATTTTTAGCCCCGTTAGAAAATAAAATTATTTTTTTCAAAAATTTAAATTGTTTAAAATAGTTATTTCATTTAATTTATAGTTTATTTAAAAAATGTGATTTAAAAAAAAATTTATTTGAAGATTTAGTGATGTTTTGTAAGAAGGGCCCGTAGTATTTCTAAGTTTGACAGCACTTCCTGTCAGACTTATGAATGGAGCATTCCCTGCTCCAATTGGCTCCCCATGGCCCACGTGATCGTAGGGGACGCTTCGAACTAACTGCGCCCCTGGGATACGCAAGCACTGCACGCCGTCAGCTGGACCAGGCCCCGGATCGGAATTCCACGGAGGCCCACAGCTCAACGGCTGGTGCGCAAGGTTAGTGCAGATTGGGGGCTTGCACCCGCGGGAAGCCCCCGACCCGAATTTCTGGGCCATTATAAGGTAATATATTGTGAATTATAAACCAAACACGATGGGGTCATTTCTGCTAGTAGGTTATGCTGTGTTGTAGTAGAGGTAGGCATCTTAGCCTGTATGTTTTGGGATGGCGATATATTAGAGTTCTGCAGAAAGGTTTTCTTTGTCTGTCAGAATCCCCTGTTTATACAGGCCCCTTTCTACCTCGATCTTGTGTCTCCAGTTTGATATGAGGATCTATGGGAAATGTCACGCTGTTTTTTTTTGAGAGCAAAGATAATACCTGGGTTCTTTTCTCCACTATCATCTCCTTAAACACGTTTCACTTCCAACAAGTGCAAGGAGATCATGGACTTGTTTGTCACTGAGGTTGAGCAGTTGCCTCTGCTGTTGCCCCCACTTCCCCTTTCCTATCTAAACCTACTCCCAGACGCCCTGACTTTCCTTCCTGGCCCTCATGGTGGCTGACATTGTAACTAGTTCCCTCTTGTTAGGTACGGTCTCCCTCCCTTTCAAAACTGACGTAATCACCCCTCCTCAAAAAACCCCACCTTCTACCCTTCTGTCCTTGGTAGTGTCCCATCTCCAATCTCCATTGTCTCTTCAAAGCCTTGAACGTTGTCACTACCCAAATCTGTGCCCATTTTCCTGCAACTCCATGTATGAAGTTCTCCAATCCGGTTTCCATCCCTGCCACATCACCAAAACAGCCCTAACCAAAGTGACAAATTACATCCTCTCTAACTGTAACCATGGTGCAGTGGCGCTCCTCGTCCTCTCTACCACCTTTGATAAGATCAACCATGCCTGTAAAGTGCCCTGGGATGTTTTTCTACAATAAATGTACGATATAAGCTCAAGTAGTTATGGTCCTAGCTGTCGGGTACATTTTATTTAGAATATATAGGTGCGTACATTTGTGGTTATAGTGCAGCCTTATCTTTATTCCCTCTCTAACTAACTGCTACCAAGACCTACATTTAGCTAATGTTGACTGGGCAGCCACACATGTGCTCCGTACTGAGAATTATCTTTGCAAATGGAGGAATGGGAAACGGTGAAGAGAAAGGTGCAATGTAGTGGAAGGAGCAGCGCTGGGAGGTGGAGGAGCGGCAGCACAAGTGAGAATGAAACTGGTGGTTCAAATGCAAAAAAAAATATTTTGTGGCAAATATTGCACTGCAACTGGAGACAAATTAACTTTGTAAATTTTTACTGACGAAAGGAGAAATCATAGGGTATGCAGCACTTCATAAAAATCCTGCTTTGAGGTTTAGAGACAAGAATATTTTAGCTTTCACTCAAAATGTGTACAGTAGGTATCAAAACATTTATGAAAGTTAGGAAATCTCACTAGTTCCCTAAACTCAAAAAGCATGAAATTTACAGGTTACATAAAAATGTTACACTAATTAGGACTCATTTACATATATAATTACAAAACAATCTTTCCTCTGAAGTTAAGACCCATAAATATCTGTTAGGTAGGATAAAGTATCATGGTATCATCCAATTTAAATTACAGCTTGTAAGAGCATAGAATATATACAATTTTAGTAACTGAAATGCACTATTAAAATAATTTCATACCTCAGCTGCTACGTTACCCAATGTGTCCAGTCCCAGTTGCTTGAGAGAAGCATACTGACAATGGGAACACAACAAGAGGAAACGGACACATGTACGGTGAGCTGCCAATATCTTCACATTTCCTTCCTCAAATGACAAATTGCGAAGGATTACTGCTATCTGAAGCACCCGTTGCCCCTCAACATCATTGATGCCCAGTTTATGAGAGGGGTGGAATAAAGATGTCTCCATATCTATTTCTATACTCGTACCTAAATTAATAAAAAAATCAATTTTATATAAAGACATTTAAAAAATCTGGGTACATGAACAAAAATACAAATTCATACATACAGAAAACAAAGCGCTAAACAGAACAAAAGGTTCCTTCTGATCCTGCTGGGTAAAGTCACTGACCTCTGCTCAGTATCTCCCTCAACAATACAACAGAGATTGGGAACTCACCACATGAAAACCCACAGTGACAATCTTGTTTTTTTACCATTCTATCATACAACATATTGAACATTCGCATGCTGTAGTTGTTACCTCACAGCCGTAAAAACAGTGCAATTAAAATGATCACTCCACAATAAAATAGTAAATATCAACTTTTCAGTTAAATATTTGTTCTGGCTCTTAAGCTTTCAAAAATGTATTACTTCACTAACCTTGTGATCCATTGTTCCTAAAAATAACAAGCTCCCGTATTTCATTATCTTCAACGTTGTCTTTCCAGAACTATGAAAGTCAAAACACAGAGGCCATTTTAAATTATACTGTGCATAACAAATTTCTTATTGAAATTGTATTAAACAGTATACACAATGAAATTGCATATGAAATCTAAGCCGTAATGGCAAATGCATACAATAGTTCTTTAAAATGTCATCTTTAGGAGCGTTATAAAAAGCACTGTATTAATGGGCAATTTGGAAAATTTCACTGTAAAGAAGTGAAAGAATGACAAATAATCAAGTGATAAAAGTGCGTAAGATATATACACACATTCTTTGAAATGTTATGTGTATATGTACACATATACACACAAATGTACATATTGAAGATACAAGTGAACATAGAAAGCTAAACATAATTCACATCCTAAAACTAACACAAATTAAATTCTGAATAATTGCACAGCTTTACCACTCCCCAAATTATCCAAGCATTTTAAATGCTCACCTGTCATTGCTGAAGGTTTTAAATTTCTAATTTAGCAGGAGCTTATATGATGAGTTTTTTTTTTAAATCCCTTGCAGCCTAGAAATTGTTTAATGTTACAAAAAAAACTGGGTTCAAGAGGCTGTATTGCATTTGGGAAGTGTGGCCAACACAAACCAGAATGACGATGCTCGGGCAGATTAGAAATAACTCCTCAGATGTGTTGCAGATTTTACCAGTTTATTTTTTGAAAAAATACATTGGTCTGGATTTTGCGGTCAGTGGCGAAGGAACGGCACTTGTCGTTCACTATATTGACAGCTGCCCACAGAATTTTTGCAGGCTTTTGAGCGGAGACTTGCCGTCATCTGCTGTCTGATCCGGCTTGGCACTCTCTACAGGGGATCTGTGGTGTGAGGGAGCAGGCCAAGCAACAGCGTGGCTCTTCAACCAACCAATCAGATTGAAGAATCCTCACGGAGACACACGGTGGGGAGTTTTTACATACCGACATGCTAGGAACTGGAGGGGGGGGGGGGGGGGGGGGGGGGGAGAGAAGAGAGGAACAAAGTACAGGGTCCGGTAGCGCACAGGAAACCTGGAAGTCTCGGTATCCCTGCATGCTGTGGAGATTTAACTCTACAGTGTGTCTTGCGTCACTGATGGGTTCCCCGCGTACCTATGCTCCCGATAGGAAAACTCTAAATTTCTCATTAAAATCTTCACTGCGTGGTAGACACCTCCTCAACAGACTCCAGAAAAGGGTTTAGCAGAAAGGATGTGAACATGTGTTGTCTGTGTGTGCAGAAACTGAAGCAACCAGCTTCCTTCAGATCAGGTTTTCTACATACACTTACGGAACAATTAAAATTATGTAGCACTGCTTGTGGGTTGGTCAAATAAATAGACATGAACATCCTCCCCACTCCGTAGAAGGGGGGGGGGGGAAGGAGGGGGGGGGGATATAGACCCTGTTGTGTTTAAAATGCAAATTGCAGTAAAATCTATTTACAGTCAGCAAAGGAAGGCAAAATCTCAGTGGAAAATACACAAAACTTTACAAAACTCTTTTGCACAATTCACTTTGGTTAACAGAACAATGGACATACAATGGCTTAGCAAATATCTTTTTGGATACTTTGGAAAAGGCTTCCGTAGCACATGTAGAAATAAAGTCAATTCTCTGTACTGAGAATGATATAGGGACAGAACCCATCTCAATTAATTATCATTGCAAGGCGTCAGCTGTCATAGCACTCCAGCTAGATATAATTTTCAAATACTAATTCCGTAAAATAAATACCATGATTTAGCAAACTAAAAACAAAACAACTGTGATGATTACTTTAGACTAAGAAAAGGTATGAAATGGGGTTTCCTTGAAGCTTGAAAAAGATTTCAGATATAGTCCTCAGGTTGGGTAATCACTAGGACCAACATTGGAGTGCATTACAAGTCAACATTTGCCTTTATTCTGAGCTTAGCTAAAGAGTACCCTCCATCATCTGCTATTTGACTCCAGTTACTGAACTAAATCCATGAGGTTTCGGAAGGGAGAATGATTCCCTTAAAATAATTCAGTCTTTGCAGTTAAGCAGAGGGGTAAAGATCCCGAATCCAAGTTACTACTGGGTGGCCCAATATCAAATAGCAGTTTATTGGTTCAACAGGATGGTAAGTATTAGTAGACAATTGCAGACCATGCATGTCCCTGTATTTCACCACATACTGAATAGAACCAGCAGATATTATGATACTTCAGTGTACATAAAAACTGACTCCTGCAAACCTTGATCGGCCTCTGCCACAGTTAAATTAATTTTTTATTTCTATTGAAAGGGGAGTTAGAAAGAGAGAAAATAGAAGAATAGCAATTTGGTATGCAAAACATCATGATGGGCACAAATTTTACTGTGATTTCCTCAACTAGTCCATGATTTTTTCTAAAAATGTATAAAACCCTAGGTATTACCTAGAGCTATGAGGAAAGATTGGATAGGCTGGGGTTGTTTTCCTTGGAACCGAGGAGGCTGAGGGGAGATTTCATTGAGGTGTATAAAATTATGAGGCACATAGATAGAGTGGATAGGAAGGACCCATTTCCATTAGCAGAAAAGTCAATAACCAGGCTTTATATTTAAATTAATTGGTAGAAGAATTAGAGGGGAGTTGAGGAGAATCTTTTTCACCCAGAGCGTGATGGGGGTCTGGAACTCACTGCCTGAAAGGGTGGTAGAGGCAGAAACCCTCAGCGCATTTAAAAAGTGCTTGGATATGCACTTGAAGCGTCATAACCTACAAGGCTACAGACCAAGAGCTGGAATGTGGGATTAGGCTGGATAGCTTTTTCGGCCGGCAGACACAATTGGCCGAATGGCCTCCTTCTGTGCTGTAAATTTCTATGATTACCATCACCCTTTATCCAGGGTCTACATGCTGAATCTCACACCAGACATTGCTTAGTCATAGAACAATATCCCAGCATACTGGAAACAAATGTAGATGCCTGCTCTGAACTTTTAGTTCAACATAAACCGGCTATTTCAGAAATATTTGGGTGTATAACTATTATACAGGAAACTCTTTTTTATCTGGCACCAACGGGACCGGCGTGGTGCCGGTTTATCAAAAAGTCCGGATTACAGAGAGGTATAGTAAAAGGTACGAGAGTGCCATACACAGCAACAAATCCAGGCTTCCCTGTTGCTTAGCAACAGGTGCAGGAACTCTGGCCACAAGATCCAAGCATCCCTGTTGCTTAGCAACAGGTGCAGGAACCCAACCACAAGATCCAAGCGTCCCTGTTGCTTAGCAACAGGTGCAGGAACCCGGCCACAAGATCCAGGAACGGCCACTAATATGAATTAAAACTTACCTGAACCTACTCCTGAATTTTGCCAGTTAACAGAGATTTCCGGTTATTTAGGTGTCGGTAAATCGAGACTCTCCTGTATAGTGAGTTTGTATGAGGGGGAAAGGAGAGCAGAATCACAACACCCTAAATCCTTGACTACTCAAAACTATCCTTGTCCTGTTAAATAAAGTAGCAGTGAAAGCTTACACCTAACTTCTGCAGCTTATCATCAGAAGTAGTAGACAATGATTGATAAAGTATGACTGATGCTGGTCCTGAAACAGATTCAAATTCAGCTTAGTCTCTATTTTTAAAAAGTCAGCATTTTATAAGCGCCTGTACATGGTGATAAATACATGTGAATCTTTATGAATTGTTTTTCAGGGGGCAGGAGTTAAAAAATAAGTGGCAGTTCATCAGTCCTTCAACTAAATTCAAATGATAAGATGTTACAACATAACAATTGTGACAAGAAAACTGCAAAACTAATAAAACAATGAAGAGAACAACATTTTCCTACCATATTAAGAGTCAATGTATATATACGGAAGAAATCAAATGAGGTATTTGCAGAACAGATTCCAAACCTCTGTAGCAAGGCTGAAGAAAAAGAACTCAGGCAGGTTTACAAAGTGCCTACCACCCAGAAATGATGGCCACCATGCAGGGAAATATTTTGCAGGTGAAATACAAGTGTTTCAATATTCTAATTTACTGGGGCACATATAACCCACTGTGAGGATGCCCTTAACTGAAGGGGAAGACACCTAGTGACAAATTGCAGAATATGAGGAACTACTTGAAATGCACAAACCAAATATAATTTGATCATATTGCATTTATGTTTGTCAAAGTAAGTTTTGCTAACTAGCAAATCTTCACAGATAGCAGGCATGTGATCTAACAGACATTTATCTCACCATTTTCCCCCCCATTCATGCAACAGGACTAAAATGTGCACATAATTTCTGCACTTAGTTGCGATGGAGGTCAACAGAAAACAGATAGCACATTGAAATGAATGATAATGCAACTCATTCTTCTTTGCCCTTACCACAATTTAAATAAGTTCAGAAGCTGAAGAAAAATAGTCTATTAATTCCATAGTGCTTCAAATTTCTTATAAAAAAACTACTTGGAACTGCAAATTACAAAAGCAAATTGCATATTTTGAATATTTGTAACAAAATTCTGTGCTCAACAAGTTCAGACAAATATGTTTAGTTTTAATATTTAAAATGTATGGTTGAGTGATGAACAGCACAACTCTTGAATAATGTAACACATTAAGGAAACCAACAGTTGATTGAAGTAATGAACAAATACAAAATTAAATTGAAGACATAGTATTTACAGCATAGAAACAGGCCATTCAGCCCAACAGGTCCATGCCGGTATTAATGCTCCACACGAGCCTCCTCCCACCTTTCTTCATCTAACCCCATCAATATATCCTTCTATTCCTTTCTCCCTCATGTGTTTATCTAGCTTCCCCTTAAATACGTCTTATGCTATTCGCCTCAACTACTCCTTGTGGTAGTGAGTTCCATATTCTAACCGCTCTCTGGGTAAAGAAATTTCTCCTGAATTCCCTATTGTATTTATTAGTGACTCAGAGAGGGTGGATGCAGTGCAGTTGGTGTTGTGTATATGGACTTTTAAAAGGCGTTTGATAAAGCACCACATAGAGTCATAGGGTCATAGAGTTTTACAGCACAGAAAGAGGCCCTTCGGCCCATCGTGTCTGCGCCGCCCATCCATCCCTGTCCAGTCTAATCCCATTTTCCAGCATTTGGTCCATAGCCCTGTATGCAATGGCATTTCACGTGCTCATCCAAATGCTTCTTGAATGTTGTGAGGGTTCCTGCCTCTACCACCCTTTTAGGCATTGAGTTCCACATTCCAACCACCCTCTGGGTGAAAAAGTTCCTCCTCAAATCCCCTCTAAATCTCCTGCCCCTTACCCTGAATCTATGCCCCCTTGTTATTGACCCCCCTACTAAGGGGAAAAGTTCCTCTTTGTCTACCCTATCTATGCCCCTCATCATTTTGTACACCTCAATCAGGTCCCCCCTCAGCCTTCTTTGCTCCAAGGAAAACAACCCCAGCCTGTTTAGTCTTTCTTCATAGCTGAGGCGCTCCATCCCAGGTAACATCCTGGTGAATCTTCTCTGCACCCTCTCCAAAGCAATCACATCCTTCCTATAGTGAGGCGACCAGAACTGCACACAGTACTCCAGCTGTGGCCTCACCAGCGTTTTGTACAGCTCCATCATAACCTCCCTGCTCTTATATTCTATGCCTCGGCTAATGAAGGCAAGTATCCCATATGCCTTTTTAACCACCTTATCTACCTGTTCCGCTGCCTTCAGAGATCTATGTACATGTACACCAAGGTCCCTCTGACCCTCTGTACTTCCTAGGGTCCTACCACTCATTGTGTATTCCCTTGCCTTATTTGTCCGTCCAAAATGCATCACCTCGCACTTTTCAGGGTTAAATTCCATTTGCCACTTTTGCGCCCAACTGACCAACCCGTCTATATCGTCCTGTAGCCTGAGGCTTTCCTCCTTGCAATTTACCACCCCACCAATTTTCGTGTCATCTGCAAACTTACTGATCATCCCTTTTACATTCTCATCCAAATCATTTATGTAGATCACAAGCAACAAGGGACCCAGCACCGATCCCTGAGGTACCCCACTGGACACAGGCTTCCAGTCACAAAAGCAACCTTCGACCATCACCCTCTGCCTCCTGCCACTCAGCCAGTTTAGGATCCAACGCGCCAAGGCACCCTGGATCCCATGGGCTCTTACCTTCTTGACCAGTCTCCTATGCGGGACTTTGTCAAAAGCTTTACTGAAGTCCATGTAAACCACATCCACAGCATTTCCCTCATCCACCTCCCTAGTCACCCCCTCGAAAAATTCAATCAGATTTGTCAGACATGATTTACCCTTGACAAAGCCATGCTGACTATCCCTGACTATTTGTGTGGCATCTTTCTTTTCCGAGTGCTTCTATGTGGTGCTAACCCTGTGGCTTCAGCAGAGGTAGACGCTGCCTCACCTCCTAGCTCCCCTTGACAAAGCCATATTATGCAAAATGGTACAATTTTAAAGGGGTTGCAAGAACAGAGAGACTTGGGGGTGTTTGTACACAAATCTTTGAAGGTGGCAGGATAGGTTAACAAGGCAGTTAATAAAGCCTATGGGATTCTGGACTTTATAAATAGAGTACAAAGCTCAGGAAGTTATGCTAAACCTATATAAAGCACTAGTTCAGCCCCAGCTGGAGTACTGTGTCCAATTCTGGGCACCACACTTTAGGAAAGATGTGAAGGCTTTGGTGAGGGTACAGAAGAGATTTAATAGAATGGTTCCAGGGTTGAGGGATTACAGTTGCATGGATAGACTGGAGAAGCTGGGGTTGTTCTCCTTAGAGCAGAGACGGCTAAGAGGAGATTTGATAGAAGTGTTTAAAATCATGAACAATTTAGATAGGGTAAATAAAGAGAAACAGTTTCCAATGGCTGAAGGGTTGATAACCAGAGGACACAGATTTAAGGTGATTGGCAAAAAGTGACACGAGGAAAACTTTTTTACATGAGTGGTTAGGATTTGGAATGCACTGCCTGATGTGGTGGTGAATACAGATTCAATAGTAGCCTTCAAAAGGGAATTGGATAAATACTTGGGAGAAAAAATTGCAGGAAATGGGGAAGGAGCAGGGGAGTGGGACTAACTGGATTGCTTTTTGAAAGAGCCGGCACAGACTCGATGGACCGAAAGGCCTCCTTCTGTGCTGCACTATCCTATGATTCTATGATTTATGACTCCTAGTTCTGGTCTCCCCTGCAAATGAAAACATCTTCTCTACATCTATCCTATCAAACTCTTTCATAAACTTAAAGACCTCTATTAGATTACCCTTTTCTGGAGGAAAGCGCCCCAGCCTGTTCAATCTTCCCCGATAGATATAACCTCTCAGTTCTGGTATCATTTTAGTAAATCTTTATTGCACCTTCTCCAGTGCCTCTATATTTTTTTATAATATGGAGGCCAGAACTGTTCACAATACTCCAAATGTGCTCCAATCAAGGTTCTATACAAGTTGAACATACAGGAAACTCTCGATTTACCGGCACCTAAATAACCGGAAATCTGTTAACTGGCAAAATTCAGGAGTAGGTTCAGGTAATACTTCATATTAGTGGCAGTTCCTGGATCTGTGGCTGTGTAACTGGGGCTCCTACACTTGTTGCTAAGCAACGGGGACGCTTGGTCTGTGGCCGGAGTTCCTGCACATGTTGCTAAGCAACAGGGAAGCCTGGATTTGTTGCTGTGTATGGAGCTCTCGTACCTTTTAACTATACCTCTCTGTAATCCAGACTTTTTGAGAAACCGGCACCACGCCGGTCCTGGATAATAAAGAGTTTCCTGTAACTTCTGCTTTTCAATTCTATCCGTCTAGAAATGAATCCCGGTGCTTTACTTGCTCTTTCTATGGCCTTATTAACCTGCGTTGCTACTTTTAGTGATTTGTGTAGCTGTACCCAAGGACCCCTCTGCTCCTCTACCCCATTTAGGCACTTTTTTTCCAAGGAGTATGTGGCCTCCTTATTCTTCCTACCAAATGTACCAACTCACACTTATCCATACTGAATTACACGACCGTTCTGCAAGTTTAATATCTTCCTGTATTATTAACTACACCCCCCAATTCGATGCCGCCTCAGATTTTGAAATTGCACTTCCAGTTCCCGAGTCCTAATCGTTTATGTAAATGGTAAACAACAGTGATCTCAGCACCGATCCTTGTGGAACACTACTTCCCACTTTTGCCAGTCTGAGTAACTACCTTTAGCCCCTACTCTGTTTCCTGTTTTGTAGTCAGCTTGCTGTCCATTCTGCTACTTGTCCCCCGACTCCACGTGTTCTGACCTTAGCCAGGGGTCTACTGTGCGGTACCTTACCAGAGGCCTTTCGAAAATCCAAATATATTATCACAATCACAAACACAAAATCACAGAAACCCCACAGTGCAGATAGAGGCCATTTCGGCCCATCGAGCCTGCACCGACACATATCCCACCCGATCCCCGTAACCCCTACACCAACACATATCCCACCCTATCCCCGTAACCCCACGTATTTAATCCCCCTAACACTAAGGGTCAATTTATCATAGCCAATCAACCTAACCCGCACATCTTTGGACTGTGGGAGGAAACCGGAGCACCATTATGTCCACTACATTACCCTTATATACCCTTTTCGTTACATCTTCAAAGAATTCAATAAGGTTCGTCAAGCATGACCTTCCCTTTTGATATCCATGCTAACTATTCTTTATTATATTTTCAGTTTCTAGATTTTTTTTCATCTTTAAGTAAGAATTCCATTATCTTTCCTACCACCAATGTTAAGCTAATTGGTATGTAGCTCCCTGGATTTGTTCCATCTCCCTTTTTAAATATAGGAATCGCATTAGCTGTCCGCCAGTCCTCTGGCACTATTCCATTTTCTAATGAATTTTTATATATATGTAATCGTGCCACTGCTATATCTTCCCTTACTGCTTTTAATATGCACGGATGCAATCCACCAAGACCAAGGGTTTTATCCTCACTAAGGTTGATTAGTTTATCAATTATCTCCCCACTTTCTATCTTAAAGGCTGGGTACTCTGCAGTGAGTGCCTCACCTCCTAGCTCCCCAAAGCCTTTCCACCATCTACAAGGTACAAGTCAGGAGTGTGATGGAATACTCTCCACTTGCCTGGATGAGTGCAGCTCCAACAACACTCAAGAAGCTCGACACCATCCAGGACAAAGCAGCCTGCTTGATTGGCACCCCATCCACCACCTTAAACATTCACTCCCTCCACCATAGGCGTACCATGGCTGCTGTGTGCGCCATCTACAAGATGCACTGCAGCAACTCGCCAAGGCTTCTTCGGCAGCACCTCCCAAACCTGCGACCTCTTCCACCTAGAAGGACAAGGGCAGCAGACGTATGGGAACACCACCACCTCCAAGTCACACACCATCCTGACTTGAAAGTATATCGCCGTTCCTTCATCGTCGTTGGGTCAAAAACCTGGAACTCCCTCCCTAACAGCACGGTGGGTGTACCTTCACCATACGGACTGCAGCGGTTCAAGAAGGCAGCTCATCACCACCTTCTCAAGGGCAACTAAGAATGGGCAATAAATGCTGGCCTTGCCAGCGACACCCACATCCCATGAACGAATATAAAAAGTCTATTTCTTTTTTAATCTCTTCTAATGTCACGTCCACCATGTTAGTCTCCCTGATAAAAACTGGAGCAACGTAATTATTTACTAAGACATTTGAAATAAACTAGCAGTGCACAAAATCTGCTTTGCTAAGTGCTTTAAGCAACATTTTAGTCATTTACTTTTGATCAGACAGGTGCTTGATGCACAGGGAACGCAACATTTTTAACAGTCTCCTATTCAAGCTACTGAAAACTCTACATCCACCAATAGGGAGGGGTGTGTGTGTGTGTGTGTGTGTGTGTGTGTGTGTGTGTGTGTGTGTGTGTGTGTGTGTGTGTGTTTGTTTTTTAAATGGGTACTGGAGTTTAAGCAGCTAAAAATCATGCAGTTTACCAGGACAAATGGCAAGTCAGCATGACGTGGCGGAAAAGTGCCCACCAACAAGGCAAATGGTGGGATCAGGTTCTGAGGATGTCTCACATTCAGGAAGGGGGTGAAGGGGAATCCTGAGCAGGAGAGGCCGAAGATTTCCATGTGGAGCCTAGGGAGCACTCCTGCTGCTCCGAGCCCTATAAAATTGCAGTTGAGTCTTGCCGTTATTGGGATCCGACAGTACATGTAAAGGAAGACCCTGCCAGCTTTGGGCTGGTGTCTTTGCCGCCTGCTCAGGAGAGCAGGATAAAATCCCAGACGGTGGGATCCTGGTGGCTTTCCAGCAGGTAATTAGCCTGCGTGATTTTAACTGCCTACCAGCCTGGTGTCTGCTGAGTGGGTACGGCTAAAATGACTCCCACTGAATAAAATAGGTGACAAAGAAACAACCTTATTTCACTTACTTTTGGGAGAGAAATCGAGTGAGCCTTTCATCTATCCTTACAGAGATCTTGGAGCTGGAGTACACAATCTGGATTACACAATCATGGTGGCTGCATGAGGCATTAGGTTGAAAGCCTTACTACAATTGTTGAGCGCAAAGCAACTGGGGTTTCCCCAAGCTTTACAACGATCCATGATCTTGTACAATGCCACAACATGTCCTATGCATTATTCAGGAGTGTAAAACTCGGCCTGTTCCTTTCTGATTACTCCACGGCATTCTGGATTCTTGCTCCAAATCACCACAAAGGTAGTTAAAAAAAATTTGTACATAATTATTTATTATAATAATCAAAAGGCTAATGGAATGCTAGCCTTTTCCAAAAAATAAATTTACATACTTTAAGTGATCTAAAAATAAACTTACCTTATTGTACATGTTTTAATGTTTAAGTCAATTAAATTTTTTTCTTTTTATGCTTTTTAAAACTCTTACGCCTACTTTTACCAGGTGCAAGAATTTCATGGGCATCCTTGGCAGATTACAAGTTCCGGGTTTTAGCACATGCGCTTCGCATGCCTAAACCCGGAACTTCTGCGGCCCCTATGGGCACGTACACACCTCGTACGTACCCGTAGGGGCCACAAATTATGGCCCAGTGAGCGTTGCATTTCAGTTTCAGCTGATAGGTGCATATCAATAATCAACCTATCATAATGAACTAAGCATTTTATTTGCTATTAGAAGCCTTACACAATTTGATTAAACAATAAATTGTATCTGTATCATCTATTAAGCATCATTTTTTTACCTTAACAAAATCTCTGCCGGTTTTTTCTTTCCATTCTGTTCCAAATACAGAAGACAAGGTACCCAAAGCTGTAAACATAATCATACCAGGACAATTAAGCACAAAATATGGCTAGTATAGTCATAACGTTTAAAGCTAGCCTTCAAAAACTCATTACTTGTAGTTTTTAGCATATCAACAGTAAATGCACAAGAGCCATGTTTTTCCAAAAATTCCTGTGCTGTTTCAGTTAACAATCAAGGCAAGACTTTGCATGAATATGCTTCAGCTAGCGGTGTATCTTTTTCAAAAGTGGATATAAAATTTATGTTAACAGAACAGTGCTGATACTGTAACAACAATTTTGATATTTTTGCTGGCCCACACTTGCAAGTGAATGGGCAAGTATCTTGCTTATTTTTCAAAGAAAACACAAATCATGCATATTACTAAAGCGTACCTAAAACATTTAAAACAATCCAAGTGTGCATTGCTGACTACTACAATGCTGCATAGCTGGTTTCGCATTTTCTTACAGGTTATCATGTGGTATTACATTGGTGTGTGAAAGAGCCATAGGAGCCAAATTCAATCCCCAAAACAAAAGAACTGAAATTGCTTCTAATTTTCTTTATGGATCAAGTGTTAGTCAAAATAATCTCTGATTACCTGAGCCACGTGCAAATTTCTATAGGGATAAGCTGATTAGGGAAGTGAACATGTGGCTAAAGGAGTGGTGTGGGAAAGAGGGGTTCCATTTCATGAGGCTCTGGCAGCAGTATTGGGAGAGGAAGGAACTGTACCGTCGGGATGCGCTCCACCTGGGACCAGGGTCCTAGCGCAAAGGATAAATAGGGCAGTCAGGTACAAATAGTAGTTCAAAAACAAACAAAGGAGGTAGAGTAACAGTCAGAAATTGTGCTTTAGGCACTATATGTAAACGGAAAACTAAAAGATGTAAAGTGATTAAGCCAGGAGAAAAAAATAAGAAACAGGTGAGTAAAACATTAAAGCTAAAGGACAGACATGGGTGTGTGGCCCAAATTAGCATTCTTTATACAAACACATGGGCCTAGAAATTCACTGGCGCCCCGTTTGGGGCGCCAGCCTTGCCAGAAGTAGCGCCCCGGAAGAAGTCGTGGCCGCCCGCCGCAAATTCAGTTTGCGCGCCCCAGAGGGAAGCGCGGCGCTACTCGAGGCGCCCCGCATCCCTCTTGGGGCGCTGCAACTGAAGTTCGCAGCGCAACGTGCCGCAGCGCCACACGCTGCGGTACTGCAGGCCTTCCTCCCCTTCTTAAAGGGGAGGGGCCTGCTGCAGCGCAATCTAAGATCGCGAGTGCCGGCTAAAGAGCCCGGCACCGAGGAGAAGTGCCAGGCTCTTGGGACACAGCCGGCACTCCGCCGGGGGGGGGGGGGGGGGGGGGGGGGCGGCTCAGGAGGCCGGGGACAGCGGCGCGGAGAGGTGCTGGCAGGCGGCCAGCAAAAAAAATGGCCGCCCCGCACCTCAGTGCCTCTACCGCCGCAGGTAGGCCCCCTGAACCGGTCGCAATCGTTAAAGCAGAGGGCGCTACCAAATTTGGCGATCGGGGCGGGGTAGCGGGGCGCTACGCACACCAATGACGTCATCGGTGGCAGCGCAGCGCTAATGGCTAGCGCCGCCATTAGCGTCCCGCTAAATTTAGCGGGAGGCGTGGCCAGTGGCGCAAAACCCACTAAGTGCCCTCTTAGGGCGCTAACGGGTGGCGCAGCCCACTGAATTTCTAGGCCACGGAGTATAAAGAATAAATTGAATGAACTGTAGGCGCAAATTCAAATTGGAGGGTATGATATGGTAGTCATTACTGAGACATGGCTGCAAGGACTGGGAACTAAATATACCAGGTTATACTGTCTACAGGAAAGGTAAGGAAAAAGGCAGAGGGGGAGGAGTAGCCTTAGTTATTAAGGATGAAATTACTTCAATGATAAGAGAGGATATAACGAGAGGTAAGCAAGCTGGGGGGATTTTATGGGTAGAATTAAGAAATAGGAAAAGACTTAAGACTGTACTGGGAGTTGTGTATCGGCCCCCTGGTAGCAGCTGTGAAGTACTAGATTGTATAAATGCAGAGATTAGACAAGCGAGTAGTAAAGACAGAGTGGTTTTAATGGGGGATTTTAACTTTCATATAGATTGGGATAAGCAGACTAGCACCTGTCAGAAAGGTAGTGAATTTCTTGAGTGTGTCTGGGATAGTTTTCTACAACATGTCCTGGAGGCAACAAGGGGGCAAGCCATATTAGATTTAGTAATGAGTCAGATTTAGTTAACAGCCTAACTGTGCGTGAACATTTATCCAATAGCTATCATAACATGAACGAGTTCAACGTAGGGGTAATGGGAGAGAGCGGGAATATGGTATTGAGATAGAGGATCAGCCATGATCATATTGAATGGCGGAGCAGGCTCGAAGGGCCGAATGGCCTACTCCTGCTCCTATTTTTCTATGTAGCGTTTGAAAGGGAGAAACACGAAACAGCTACTAAGATTCTAGATTTGGGTAAAGCTGACTTCAGCGGGATGAGACAGAGACTGCCCAAAGTAAACTGGGAAATTCGTTAATGGGTAAAACGACAGAAGATCAATGGGAGAGGATAAAAAAAAGAATTTAAGGGGATACAGAACCAGTTTATACTCGAGGGGCAAGAGCTCTACTTGCCAAAAAAAAAAGCCATGGATGGCTAAAGAGGTAATGGACAGCCTAAAACTAAAAGAAAAAGCATACAAAAATGCAAAAAAAGCACAGGTTCTGGCGAATGGGAAAGATACAAAGAACAGCAAAGGGTCACAAAACAGATAGTAAGAGCTACAAAAAGGGAGCATGAAAAGAAACTTGCAAGGGTTATCAAAATCACCACGAAGAATTTTTACAATTATATTAGGAAAAAGAGGGTAGTTGGGAGAAATGTTGCCAGCTTAAAAACTGAACGCAGTGATATTGTCAATGATAATAAGGAAATGGCGGACATGTTGAATAATTACTTTGCGTCAGTATTTACAGTGGAGGAAGAGGATAGCATGTCAGAAATCCCAAGGAAACTAATATTAAATCAGGGACAGGGACTCAATAAAATTAAAGTAAGTAAAATAACAGTAATGAAGAAAATAACAGCACTAAAGAGTGACAAATCCCCAGGGCCAGATGGTTTCCATCTCAGGGTTTTAAAGAAAGTAGGTGAGCACATTGCAGATGCCCTAACTATAATCTTCCAAAGTTCTCTCGATTCAGGAACCGTCCCTTTAGATTGGAAAATTGCGTATGTCACTCCACATTAAGAATCACGAGAGGGGGAAACCAGGGAATTATAGACCAGTTAGCCTAACATCTGTTGTCGGGAAATTGCTAAAGTTTATAATTAAGAATACGGTGATTAAAAACCTTGAACATTTTCAGTTGATCAGAGAGCGCCAGCATGGATTTGTGAAAGGTAGGTCATGTCTGACAAAACTTGATTGAATTTTTTGAGGAGTGACTAAGGCAGTGGACAGGGGAATGTCTATGGATGTTATTTATATGGATTTCCAGAAGGCATTTGATAAAGTCCCACATAAGAGACTGTTAACTAAAGTAGAAGCGCACAGAATCGAGGGCAAATTATTGACCTGGTTAGGAAATTGGCTAAGCGGCAGGAGATAGGCAGTAGGGATAATGGGTAGGTACTCAAATTGGCAGGATGTGACTAGTGGTGTCCCCCAGGGATCTGTGTTGGGGCCTCAACTATTCACAGTATTTATTAATGACTTAGATGATGGCATAGAAAGTCATGTACCCAAATTTGCTGATGACACAAAGATAGGCGGCATTGTAAATGAAAGCGTAAAATTACAAAGGGATATCAACAGCTTAAATGAATGGGCAAAACTGTGGCAAATGGATTTCAATGTAGGTTATCTACTTTGGATCTAAAAAGGATAGAACAGGGTACTTTCTAAATGGTGAAAAGCTAAAAACTAAAAACAGTGGAGGTCCAAAGAGACTTGGGATCCAGGTGCATAGATCATTAAAATGTCATGAACAGATACAGAAAATAATTTAAAAGGCTAATAGAATACTGGCCTTTATATCTAGAGGACTAGAATACAAAGGGGTAGAAGTTATGCTGCAGCTACATAAAACCCTGGTTAGACCACACCTGGAGTACTGAGAGCAGTTCTGGGCACCACACCTTGGGAAGGATATATTGGCCTTGAAGCGAGTACAGCATAGGTTTGCCAGAATGATACCCGACTTGAAGGGTTAAGTTACGAGGAGAGATTACACAAATTAGGGTTGTATTCCCTAGAATTTAGAAGGTTACAGGGGTGATCTGATCAAAGTTTTCAAGATATTAAGGGGAACAGATAGAGAAAAACTATTTACGCTGGTTGGGGATTCTAGGACTAGGGGGCATAGTCTAAAAATTGATAGCTTTTTGTTAACTAAAGGCATTAAGGGATATAGGCCAAAGGCAGGTATATGGAGTTAAGTCGCAGATCAGTCATGGTCTCATTAAATGGCGGAACAGGCTCGAGGGGCTCAATGGCCTACTCCTGTTCCTATGTTCCTAATTACACAAGCAAAATTTGAATTTCTAATTAAATCTGGAGTAAATTAGAAGAAAAAGAGGAAACTAAAACAATAGAAGTTAGTGTTAAACACAAGTGAAACAGAAAAAGTGGGAAATGGTAGGAAAAATGGCAGAAAAGAAAATCCAAACATTATTTCTTCCTTCAATATGCCTTTTCCGATTTGCTGTCTTCCTATTAACTTGTAACTTCTTTGAATGTCTTTGGACCCATTCTCTGAATCTTCCACTTAATTATGTTAGTTCCCCTTATTTCTACTTTTCTCCAAAGCTTTGAGTTTATAGATTTCTAAAAAATCAATTTTACACAGCCTCTTTAAAATGCGAACCTGCATAATTGCTACCAAATTGAAAGGCAATAGATGATGCGGGGTAAAAGCTTGGTTGCTTTTCGTTCCACTGTCCTATGACTGAAACCAATAGCGTATTACTTAACACAATATAGCAAATAATACTTTGAGACTGATAAGAAATTTAGTGAGGACTTATTCGTGCACTATAACTAGTTGTTATATTTGTTTTATCAATGATAATTCAGAGACTACGCTGATAGCAAACACACTTAGCTCTTTAACAGCAAACAGGGATTAACGGCATTTCAACTGGAAGGCCTACACTTCAACAGAGCTGGACAAATGTCATTGTGAATATGTTAACTAGTGGGGGAGAGGGATTAAACTAATATGGCGGGGGAAGGGAAAAGCAACAGTACAGTATGCAGCTTGGACGAGTAAAAAGCTTCAGTTGTATAGGGAATAAGGAGTAAGAGACAGAGGGAGAATGATCCCACAAACATCAATAAGGTAAATGATCAGTTAATCTGCTCTGGTGATGGTGTTTGAGACAAATGTTGGGCAGGACACAAGGAGAACTCACCAGCTCTTCAAATAATGGGATATTTATGTGCACCTCAATACACAGAATTGATAAAAGGATTACACATATTAACGAATGTTTCAGGTATAAACTCTTCTTAAATTCTACAATCTTAACTTAAGTTTCTCTTTTAAATTCTGACCAATATCATTTGCATCAAGAGCATTTTCTGTTTCTAATTTCCAGCATTTGCAGTCAATAAGCTTACTTATTTCTTGAATAAAACAGCCACGGTCGACAAAAAGGTGAGAGATAATATAAAACTAAAGGAAAGAGCATATAAAAATGCGAAGAATAGTGTAAATCCAGGGACTGAGAAAGATATAAAGAACAGCAAAGGAAAACAAAAAAGATAGTAAGAGCTGCAAAAGTGGAATACAAAAAGAAACTTTGAAGGATATCAAGATTTACACAAAAAGTCTTTACAATTATATTAGAGGAGAAAGGGTAGTCAAGGGTAATGTGGACCCTTTAAAAACAGATGGGGGTAATATTGCAAATGAAAATAAGGAAATGGTCGACTTGTTGATTAATTACTTTGCATCAGTCTTCACAGTAGAGGAAGAGGACAATATACCTGACATCCCAGGGAAGTTAATAATGAATCAAGGACTGGAACTCACTAAAGTTAATGTAAGCAAGAAGACGGACAAATTCCCAGGACCTGATGGCTTCCACCCTAGGGTTTTAAAGGACGAAGGTAAGGAAATTTCAGATGCTTTAGCCATAATCTTCCAAAGCTTTCTTGATTCAGGAATTTTAAGATTGGAAATTGCAAATATAATTCCATTATTTAAGAAAGGGGAGAGAGAAAAACCGGAAATTATAGCTCTGTTAGTCTAACATCTGTTGTGTTAAAGTTATTGGAATCTATAATTAAGGACAAAGTGACTGAGCACTTAGAGAAATTTGAGCCGATTAGAGAGAGCCAACATGGATTAGTAAAGGGTAGGACATGTCTAACATGCCTAATTGAATAGGTTTATTACTTTAATATTAGTGTTCATTTCAGCACCATCTGAAACTAGAAGTCACAACTTGGAGAATCAGGAAAGATGTCATTTTTATTTCAAGTCTCCTCGTTGCTGCCAAAATTCACTTTTTTTTTTACACAAAAAAGCAGATGAATACAAGAAATAAGGAACAAAATCAGTTCCAGAAAGTTAATTTCATAATTCTATTAGAAACAGAGTGAATGCTTGAATCATTGGCAAATGCTGCCACCAATCCAGAAATAAATGAACCAATATACATGTGGATCATCTTCATTTTTCAAAGTCAATTCAACTTCCACATGCAAATGAACGCACCAATCATCAAAATGGGCAGGATAGGTGGAAAGAAAGCCTCTTGGATACCATTCTATGCTAAAGGGTAGGCTAAAGGAGAACCTGTATAGCAATTTAACAATAAACAGCTGGATTAGAAAGATTGTACCTTACAAACCATTTGTCTCAAGAAGGTTAAAGGCAAAGTGGTATGCCCCGTGATATACTTTATTTGAAAATTCTAAACGCTTTTGACAGAGTTCCACAAGAAAGACTTCTAATTAACCTGAAAGCCCAAGAATCCAGGGAAGAACAAGGACTGGATAAGAAGGTGGTTTAAAAAAAAAGCCCAAAGTACCTCAAACATGTAAAGTCAGGCTTAGAAACATAGCAAAATCGGAGGAGTAGTAGGCCATTCGGTCCTTCGAGCCTGCTCCGCCATTCAATATGATCATGGCTGATTCTCTATCTTAATACAGGAAACTTTGGTTTATCCGGAGGTTGTATGCCCGGAAACCTCGATCTAACGGCAGAAATCAGCACCCGTTTTGGTTAGGTTTTTTTTCTTCTCCTAGCATTTTTTTTTAAATAAAACAGTCAGGCTCTGGAAAGCATCTCTGTAGCTTAACAGCTTCAGAGACGCTTCCAAGGTACGGGCCGAGTGTTTACAAGCTGTTAGCGTTTGTTGTCAGATACGGAGATGAAAACCTCCTATCCTTCAACATTAGCGCTGGTCTATCCGGAAGTTTTGATAGATCGGCAGCAGCTCGGTCCCGTCGGTGCCGGATATCAGAACTTTTCCTGTACCATATTCCCCCTCTCTCCCCGTACCCCTTGATGCCTTTTGTGTCTAGGCTTGAGAAGGCAGAGTGGAAGTGTTTTCAGTATTGCCAACTCACATATTCGACGTGATTTCATAATGAAATAAAGCTTTACTCGCAATGAAACGCCTAAATCTCTAGATTTTTAAAAAAGAAATATGCCAATTTGCACATGCGTGGAAATATGCTATTTGCTGTTCGTTAGAAATGGCAGCGGCCTCTGAGTGAGTGAGTGACTAGGGGATGGCAGGGGTTCAACTGTTCACGACAGCAAACTGAGGGGCAGCGGCAAGAGCAAGCGCCATTTTAAAATTAGCATGAGTGGCCCGGGCCCAAATTGTGGCCTGAGCCTGGGGTACCTGGGCCTATCGAGCCACCTTCGCGGGAGGGGGGATGGGCGGCCTAAAGATCACTCCTTGGCTCCACACTGTAATACAGGGATTAGCGGTGGATTATGGAGCAGGGGGCAGTTAGCCCTCGAAAGTACCTGCGTCCGCCACTACCTCCCAGAGCTGTCTGTTCAACTATTACAGGGCAGTGTAAGATGACAGAGGTCGAAATCGGCAAGAAGGTACAATGGTGCGGTGCGGACACGGTGATGAAATTAGGTGTTGGCCTTGACTTAGGAATTGTATTTCCTGTTGTCGTTTTTAAGCTGCATATATGGCCTATTACTTTTGGTGCATAGAAATGGCCTATGCCAACTGCCAGAAGGACTTCCAGTTTGTCAAAGGCCAAATGCCTTAGGATGATTTTCTCAGACTCTGCACTTACTATACAGTACCAGTTTCCCGTGGATCAATTCTGTCTGTGTGCTTGTAATAGAGATTCTTATTGCTTCTCAAACTTCAGTTCTCAAACTTATACATTAGAATCGTCATTAATAAAAAGAGCTAATGACTCCTAAAACAAAGACGTTTACCATTGCCCGGGCAACCAGCTTGGTGTACTGGGGATGGGAGGGGTGCAGCAGCAGGGTCTCTAGGCCCCAGGAGACTGATGGGGGTTGATGAGTTCAGCAAGCGTCCTGCTCGTCGCCCCCATTTCATTTGGAGGTGGGGAGTGCGGTTTTAAGCGCAAAAGGTAGGGAGTCAACTCTATTGACTGTGTTGTGCATGTCTTATGGTGTATTGAGGCAGACTGACCTGGTGTATGCAGAGTCAGGGGCAGCAGTCACTGCAAACATAAGATAATCTCATTCTCCACCCAAATATGTTCAGTGTGAAAACCTACAATTTCTTCAGATAATAGCCGACTGACTGTGCAAAATTCTACATATGCAGTTGGATTGTAGCCATTGCTGCTACTGTATATGGGTTTATATTTTGTTTTTGCTTGGAGCACAAACAATGTTCCAATAAATTAACAGCCATTTTAACACCTAATTTCAATCTTTCCTGGTCTGTTGTGGTTTAATTACACTTGTACATTGTAGAGTGTTGAACACTGGCTTGCAGGTTATGTTATCTCAAAGAAGGAAATTAATTGGCCAGAAGTTGATAACAGCAACAACAACTTGTATTTATATAGCACCTTAAAAGTAATAAAACATCCCAAAGAGCTTCACAGCAGTGTTTATCAAACAAAATTTGACACCGAGCCACATAAGATGATATTAGGGTAGGTGACCAAAAGCTCAGTCAAAGAGGTAGGTTTTAAGGAGTGTCTTAAAGGAGGAGAGAGGCGGAGAGGTTTAGGGAGGGAATTCCAGAGCTTAGGGTCAAGGCAGCTGAAGGCACGGCAGTCAGTGGTAGAGTGATTAAAATCGTCAAAATGCGCAAGAGGCCTGAATTGGAGGAGGGCAGAGATCTCGGAGGGTTGTAGGGCTGGAGGAAGTTAAGTTCCGCAAAGAGCAACGGTCAAAAGCAGAGCAAGGCCGGTCTATGAGTGATGAGACAGCGGGGTCACCGATCCATATACTCCTGCTCCTATTTCTTATGTTATGTCAGTAATCGGTTCGTGACGGTTGAATGTGCTACCTGTCCAGGAGCAAAGTACGCGGAATGCACTTCCTGTCTGGGAGCAAAGGTCAGCGAGGGGTTGGGATGGGGAAAAAATAGTAACGCATGATTTCTTACCAAATCTCACGATTTTTAAAAGTTTGTCTCATGATTTATGAGACGCTGGAGTTGGTATTACTGGTGTTTGGACTCTTATTTTGAATCTACATAAATGATACTGAAAGCAACTTAAGCTCAAATGAGTGTCAACAAGCACACAGTTATATTTGATTGATTATCATACTTGCATAGTCTACAAATTGGGTTTTTATACCTCACTCAACCAAATTTGTTAATGACTCTAAACCAGAGAAAAGAGCAGCAGAAATAAAGGATGCAGCTAAAAAAAAATGCATGTGTTTGGATCAGTTATGCAACTGGCAGACGTATAGCAAATGAAATTTAATAGTGATAAATGTGGAAGTATTGCACAAAGGTTGAAAAACAAATTGTGTCACGTGTTTGTTCGTCAGTATGACTCAGTTACTCACTGCCTAATCGGATGAGCCATTGGGTGGTAGAATGCCTGGGCATAAAGCTCCTCCTGCTTGGAAAGGAAGCATGCCTTCCTTGGAAAGGTGTGTGTCTAAAAGTATTGGAGGGAATTTTAACCCAAAAAGGGTGGGTTGGGATCATGTGATGGTTTAATGTTAAAAATCAGAATCCCGACCAGAACCTGCCACCAACCTGACCACTTCCGGTTTTTAACAGAGACAGGACTGGGGACTGGCGGGGGGTTGAGGCAGGCAACCAACCTGCTCCCAGGAGGCAGGTTAAATATTATAATGAGACGGACGTAGGGTTGCAAAATTCTGGGAATTTTTTAAAAGAGTAAACTTTCCATGGGAATTTTTGGGAATTGAGAGTTTTTTTGCACACTGATGGTTTTTGTCTCTGACCCTTATATTATCTTTGTTGTCAAAATAGACATACTGTTCCATACAAATAAAAACAGGCTTTCAAAACTTTATTTAGGTTATAATTTTGAACTTTATTGAACCCCCACAAAAAAGACCCATCTAAAATAAAATAAAGAGTGTCAGCTTATTTAGCCTGTAATTTGTCCTTATTTTGTCCCTTTGAGTCTTCTACTCCTCATTGCTCCTCCTGATTCTCTGACTCTGACGTGTCCATTTCCTCCTCTGTGTCAGTGTCTAGCTGTGTGGTGGACACTTCTGTATCTGGCTCAATAAGTTGTAGGTTCGCCCGGATAGCCACCAGTTTTCTCCACTCTCTTGTTAGTCAGCCTGTTGCGCACCTTTGTATGCGTATTCCCAAAAAGTGATCAGTTTCATTCAGAGGCCGCTGATGAAGGTGGGATTTGGAGTATCACCGATGCAATAGGTGACAGGGCCTCAGATGCACAAAGTCCCTTCCACCAGGTATGTGCACTGATATGCTTGCATGATTCCCATATCCCATCCCCATTCCAAAGACCTTGCTTGGTAGAGAACTTTGCCAGACTTCCCAGAACTTTGCCCACATCCAGATTGAGTTGGTGTGAGAGGGTAGAAATCACACTGTAAGCGCTGTTGATCTGTTCTCCAGAAAGTATTGGTCTCCCAACATGCTTTGGGTCCAGCATGTATGCTGCAGCATGAATCGGCTTGACACAAAATTCTTGACGCGTCTGTATGAATTGAACAATTGCCTTCTCCTCTGCTTTGAGCAGCAGGGATGTGGGTAGGGCAATGCTGATTTGTTCTTTTAAATCAGTAAAAAGCCTGAGAACATCTGACAAGACAGCGTCATCTCCTTCAATCTGAGCAATTGCAGATGCTACTGGTGAGAGTAGTTTAAGGCTGCTAACCACTCTCTCCCAAAACACATCATCCAGCAGTATTTTCTTGATGGTGGTTTCCATATCCCCAGACTGGGATATTGCCATTTCTTGCAGTGACTCCTTACCCTCCAGAAGGCTGTTGTACATTATGATAACACCACCCCATCTAGTGTTGTTGGGCAGCTTCAGTGTGGTGTTCTTGTTCTTTGTCATTTGCTTGGAGTTGTAGGTTGCTGCAACTACCTGTTTTCCCCTGACATACTTAACAACTTGCTTGGCTCTCTTGTACAGTGCTTCCATGGTTCTCAAACCCATGATGCCCTTGAGGAGCAGGTTAAGCCCATGAGCTGCGCACCCAATAGATGTAATATGAGGGTAGGCCTCCTCCACTTGAGCCTAAGCAGCCTTCATATTCGCAGCATTGTCAGTAACTACTGCAAAGACCTTTTGTGATCCAAGATCGTTGATGACCGCTTTCAGCTCATCAGCAATGTATGTGCCTGTGTGTCTGTTGTCCTTCGTGTCTGTGCTCTTGAAGAACACTGGGAGAGGAGTGGAGACGATGTAGTTTATGATGCCCTCCCCTCGTACATTTGACCACCCATCGGAGATAACTGCACCACAGTCTGCCATCGCTATCGTTTCTTTGAGCTTTCCTTGGACTCTGTTATACTCAGCCTCCAGCAAATAAGTAGACAAAGCATGTCTGGTGGGAGGACAGTATGCAGGGCGAATAACATTGAAAAATCTCTTCCAGTACACATTGGCTGTGAGCATGAGGGGTGAGCCTGTTGCATATACAGCTCGAGCAAGGCACTCATCTGCATTCTTCTGGCTATGGTTATCCATTGTATCAAAGAACCTTCCAAGTGGGCCAGGAGTTGCTGATGATAAGGAGCCTGATGCTGAATGAGAGCCATCATCTTCTTGAATGGAAGCAGAGGAACTCTGGGCTGACTGCTGTGAGCTTTGAGTGAAGTTGTTGCATTTGGGTAAATGCTGCTGCATCTTTGTGGCATTCTTTACATATGGCTTTCTACAGTGTTTGCACATGTACACAGTCTTTCCATCTTTAATGCCTGGGGTAAAATGCTTCCACACATCCGACGGTAAACGTGGCATTGTTCTATGCAGAGAAATAAAGGGCATTCATCTCTGTGTCGAACTGCGGTCGATCAGCATGATTGCAACAGGGTGAGTACATTTTTGCTGATGCTCCATGTGATGGAAGCATGACCTGTACACACACGACGCTACATCACCAATAGTGTATTATTTTGTATATTTTAAATTGAAGGACAACAGAGTTCAACAAGTAACTGGTTTATTTGGCATAAAGTCTGATTTACTTACTGCATCATCACATCAGCAGAAAACAAAATGACTTCCCTCAGGACCCCTAACCTGGATCTTAAAAAAACTATAGCAGTCTTACAGATGCCTGCAGGCCAATCACAATTCGATATGCAAATATTACAAATAGAGGGAGCTAATCGCTCATCCACTCATCCAACCAGGACACATTTGTTCACAGTCACACACAAAACTTGTAATTATTAAAACAAGCCAAGTAAGAAGATAAACATATATTGATTAAGAAATTCCTTAATAATTAAGATTCCATCTCTCTTAGTAATTTTAAGAGAGGACCTGTGGAAAAAAAAGAAAGAAATACAAAAAAAAACAATATTATGCTAGCATGTGCTTTTTTGGGCAAAATTCCCAAGCTAAACTTCCCGTGGAAAATTTCCGTAAATTGACCGGAAACTTTCCACCCCTTTGCAACCCTAGACGGACGTGCCTCAGATTTAACCATCATTTTAAATTAGGTCGGGTTTTGCAGGCCTCATGGAACCCGCCAGCTAATGGAAGGCGAGGACTGCTGGATCCAGGAGGCAAGTGCCTTTACACTTACCTCATGGATCTGGCGTCCCTGCCTAACCCAACCCCAGCGATTGGAGAACCCCCCACGTTCCATGCTCCTCCGATGCCCTGATTTCGTCAGCCCAATGGCATAAAGGGCTGTGGTTACCCATTTGGATTATATGCTTGCGATCAAATTCAGTGCAATGGACTGGGCATATAGCTTCTTCTCTCAGCTGCCCAGCTTTTTGGTAGTGATTTTTCTGTACATTGAGTAACACTGACAAATCCATAGCAGATGTGGTGAATAATTATTTTTATTATTTCTCAGGATGTGGGCATTGCTGGCAATGCCAGCATTTATTCCCCATCCCAAATTTCCCTGAGAAGGTGGTAGTAGGCCTTGTTTTTATTTTTAAAAGTCTAAATTGTCATAAAATTTTGCAGAAATACATAATAATAAAGATACTAAACAACATTAAAATACTGCTTAAATATGGTGGTTATGAATGTTTTGCCTATGTCCTAACAATAAGGAATTGTGCTGATAACAGGAAGAAAAGAAATGATGAACTATTCCAGAACAAGACCTATATATACTTGAGTTGGGGTGTGCAGGAACACCACATGAATAATATGGCACATTTCACATCAAACTTTAAAAAGGGGCAGTATCCCAGTAGATTTGCCTCATTTGGATGATAGCTAATTCAGCTGCATATTAAAGTTGAACAAATTATGAATTAACATATTTTGAGCTCAGATTGTTTTTCGATAGCCAATAAAAACATTTAACTCACACGTTCTAGCATTTAACAATTCCTTATTTGAAAGTGAAACAGCCAGTAACACAGCAAATATTGTCAACACGCGATAGCATTAAGTAGTATATCTTACTGTCATCAAAAACTCCAGCATGTGCGAGCAGTATGGTGGCAATTCTGGGATCCTTTTCAAGTTGCATGATGTGCTTACTCTCATTTGAGAGAAGAGTGCAAACATTAATTGCAAAATCCACTTCATTAGGGAGTCCAGACGTAAGGGAAAGCACCAGTTTATTGTAGTCACTAAGTGTGACAAACTCGGTATTAAGTCCATAGCTTTGTCGGATATATTCTAAAAGAAAAAGAAGCAATTTAGCACAAATAAACGTTCAATTTAAAGTTATCAGAGAAAAAATTTACAATGAACAGATTTAAAAGGTTTAGTATTTTCATCAACACAAATAAATTGATATGTTAAACCCTTCTTAAATAAATTCCTTCCATGAATTTTAAACTCAAAGAAGGGGAAAAAATTCAATGGAAATTTTCTTCTCAACTACATGCAATGGTTTAGTGAATACATTTTCAATTAGCAACATATTTAGGTTGGTAATTACCACTCCAACTACTATATGCACAAGTAAATTCTACTCTGCACCACCATTTCTGTGCTTCTACACAGCCTTATGACATTAAAAAGATTGAGGGAAGAAAAGAGCCAAACAAAAAACATTTGCTGACCCTAGTACTTTTCTTAACATTAAAAATGCTAGTGTAAACAGTACTCCATGATCTTTATAAAACATATAGAAGTGCTCTACACTTTCCATGAGGTGAAAGTACATTACTTCTGTAATTTCTCAAGTCTCCGCCAAGCAATTATTTTTTTCTGTCAGTTTTTAAATACTTTCCAACAGAGATGCAGCAACGGATATTTCTGTCAATGTTACATTTAATGAAAATACATTTTCATAGTCCAAAACTGAGAGAGCATGGAGCATCACATGGGATTACAGTATGGGTTATTGTCAATTCAAATACCAAAGAACTCAACCATGCACTGAACCAGCAAACTGTATTCTTATGTCACACATTTGTCCATTGAGGATAAAAGGCTGCAATTTAATCAACCACACAGCATTTCACAGGGTGCAAACTTAATAGGCGACTTAAAATTGAAGCAGGTTTCATTGTTGCATGCACTACCCATATCCTGTCCCATATGGCAGCTTGCAGAGAAAACCCATATATAGACCAGTGAATGGATAAGGATGGCCAGCTCCATGCCAGAGTCCATCCATTACAACACTTAGAAAAATGAGGTCAGACCAACAATTGATAGCATAACAGTATGGCCCACAGGTCGTGTGCTCAAATCACACCATGGCAAGCTGTGAAGCAGAATTCAATAAATCTGGTGATTTATGTACTGACACCAGAAAGAAAAACATAAAACGACCCCATCATCATATGTTCTTCATGGTAAGGAAGCTGCCACCCCTACCCAGCCTGGCATACATATGACCAATGCTTCCTCTAAATATTACTGTGGGTACGCGGCCTGTTTATTTAAATGCGCGGTACCTTTAAATTTGCAATGCGGCCGCACTTGCGCAGTATCTTCAACGGGACAGCTTGAGAGTGGTCTGCACGGTACCTTCACAGACTGCTGCCAGGCCGCGCACACGCACAGCTTACAGAAAACATTGCATATGACCCGAGTCCACACTATGTGGTTGACTCTTAATGCCATCTGAAGTGGCTTAACAAGCCACTCAGTTATCAGGACAACTAGGGATGGACAATAAATGCAGTCTTGGCCAGTGTTGCCCACATCCTGTAAAATAAAATTCTATATTATGACATGAGCAACAAGAGTCATTGAAACTCGTGGAAAGTTGAGAATGGTAGAGTAGGAATCAAGGGAAATAGCAACATTTCCAGCCTTTTCTAACAGTTAAAAATAAGAACTATTTTATGACAGAAAAAAAACAAAAAATGTTATACCAAGCTATTTTAGAGCTGCTTTTTGTAGCGGGACATTGCCCTCTACAGGCTAAATTAATTTACTCTCACCAACTAAAAGCAGATTAGGTCTAAATTTAATATTGTTGCGCCCATTTTTAATCAATTTTGCATGGCAGAGGTCCGCGCCTGATCTGTACGGGCGCTCGGCCTACTGCCAAGTTGGTTGGGGCCTTTATGCAGCCCTGACGGCCTCCTGAAATGAGGCCAGGCCAGGTCTCATTTCAATATTGAAATGAGGCTCCTGCACTCGTTTTTGACTCGGATTTGCAAATTAATTTATCCCAGTCGGAGCTTGCGATGTGTGCTAGTCCATCCTCACCGGCCCTCCCAATCTCCATCTCCCCTTCCACCTCCTTCGCCCTGGGCCTCAGTACTGGGCAAAATTGTAATACCCCAACAGGTGTACTGTGTCGGGATGCCGAATTGGCTATCCGCAGCTTGCCTGATTTATTCTGATGAGGCCAGAGGACAAATCTAGTTTGTTCTTTGGGCTTGTGCGTTCCAGCATGCCATCGCTGTGCACCTGTAACTGCACCCGGTTTGTGGGACTAAGGAATATAGAAACATAAGACATAGAAACATAAAAGATAGGAGCAGGATAAGGCTATTCGGCCCCTCGAGTCTGCTCTGCCATTTAATGAGATCATGGCTGATCATCCAAATTCAGTACCCTGTCCCTGATTTCTCCCCATATCCCTTGATCCCCTTAGCCTTAAGAAATATATCTAACTCCTTCTTGGATATATTTAATGAATTGGCCTCAACTGTCTTCTGTGGTAGAGAATTCCACAGGTTCACCACTCTCAGGGTGAAGAAATTCCTCCTCATCTCTGTCCTAAATGGCCTACCCCTTATCCTTAGACTGTGACCCCTGGGTCTGGGCTCCCCCGCCATCGGTAACAGCCTTCCTGCATCTAGTCTGTCTAGTCCTGTTAGAATTTTATAGGTTTCAATGAGATCCCCTCTCATTCTTCTAAACTCTAGCGAATATAAGCCTAATCGACCCAATCTCTCCTCATACGTCATTCCTGCCATCCCAAGTATCAGTCTGGTGAAACTTTGCTGCACTCACTCCATGGCAAGAACATCCTTCCTCAGATAAGGCGACCAAAACTGCACACAATACTCAAGATGTGGTCTCACCAAGGCCCTGTACAACTGCAGCAAGACATCCTTGCTCCTGTACTCGAATACACTCGCTATCAAGGCCAGCATACCATTTGCCTTCTTAACCACCTGCTGCACCTGCATGCTTATCTTCAGCGACTGGTGCACAAGGACACCCAGGTCTCGTTGCACTTCCCCTTCTCCCAATCTATTGTCGTTCAGGTAATAATCTGCCTTCCTGTTTTTGCCACCAAAGTGGATAACCTCGCATTTATCCACATTATACTGCATCTGCCCAATCGCCCAACCTGTCCAAAACGTACTGGAGTTTCTCTGCATCCTCCTCACAGCACACACGCCCACCCAGCTTTGTGTTGTCTGCAAATTTGGAGATATTACATCTAGTTCCCTCGTCTAGATATTAATATATATTGTGAATAACTGGGGTCCTAGCACCAATCCCTGCGGTACCCCACTAGTCACTGCCTTCCACTCAGAAAAAGACCCGTTTATTCCAACTCTTTGCTTCCTGTCTGCCAACCAGTTTTCTATCCAAGTCAGTACCTTACCCCCAATCCCATGTGCTTTAACTTTGCACGCTAGTCTCTTATGCGGGACCTTATCGAAAGCCTTCTGAAAGTCAAAATACACCACATCCACTGGTTCTCCCTTATCTATTCTACCAGTTACATCCTCATAAAATTCCAGTAGATTAGTCAAGCACGATTTACCTTTTGTAAATCCATGTTGACTTTGTCCGATCCTGTCACTGTTTTCCAAGTGCTCTGCTATTACATCTTTTATAATGGACTCTAGCATTTTCCCCACTACCGATGTCAGGCTTACCGATCTCTAATTCCCCGTTTTCTCTCTACCACCTTTTTTAAATAGTGGGGTTACATTAGCTACCCTCCAATCCATGGGAACTTTTCCAGAGTCTATAGAAATTTGGAAGATGACCAGCAATGCATCTACTATTTCTAGGGCCACTTCCTTAAGTACCCTAGGATGTAGATTATCAGGCCCTGGGGATTTATCGGTCTTCAATCCCATCAATTTCCCTAACACCATTTCCCTACAAATACTGATTTCATTCAGTTCCTCCCTCTCATTAGACCCTATGTTCCCCGACATCTCTGGGAGTTTATTTGTGTCCTCCTTTGTGAAGACAGAACCAAAGTATGTATTTAATTGGTCTGCCATGTCTTTGTTCCCCATTATAAATTCCCCTGATTCTGACCGCAAGGGACCTACGCTTGACTTCACCAATCTTTTTCTCTTCACATATCTATAGAAGCTTTTAGTCAGTTTTTATGTTCCCTGCAAGCTTACTCTCATACTCTATTTTCCCCCTCTTAATTAATCCCTTTGTCCTCCTTTGCTGAATCCTAAACTGCTCCCAATCCTCAGGTTTGCTGCTTTTTCTGGCCAATTTATATGTCCTCTCCTTGGATCTTATGCTATCCCTAATTTCCTTGTTAGCCACGGTTGAGTCACCTTTTTTGTTTTATTTTTATGCCAAACGGGGATGAACAAATTTTGTACTTCATCTATGCGATCTTTAAATGTTTGCCATTGCCTATTCACCGTCAACCCTTTAAGTAACATTCCCCAATCCATCCTAGCCAACTCGCGCCTCATACCATCGTAGTCTCCTTTATTTAAATTCAGTACCCAAAGTCTCTGAATCAACTACTTCACTCTCCATCTTAATGAAGAATTCTATCATATTATGATCGCTCCGCCCCAAGGGGCCTCGCACAACAAGATTGCTAATTAATCCTTTCTTATTACATAATACCCAGTCTAAGATGGCCTGATCTCTAGTTGGTTCCTCGACATATTGGTCCAGGAAACCATCCCTTATACACTCTAGGAATTCCTCTTCCACAGTATTACTACTAATTTGGTTAGTCCAATCTATATGTAGATTAAAGTCACCCATGATAACTGCTGTGCCCTTATTGCACGCATCTCCAATTTCCCGTTTAATGCCATCCCCAACCTCAGCATTACTGTTTGGGGGTCTGTATACAACTCCCACTAACGTTTTCAGCCCCATGGTATTTCTCAGCTCTACCCATACAGATTCCACATCATCAGAGCTAATATCCTTTCTTACTATTGTGTTAATCTCCTCTTTAACCAGCAATGCTACCCCACCGCCTTTCCTTTTTGCCTGTCCTTCCTGAATATTGAATACATTTAGGACCCAATAGATCTTTTTCTAAGCCACACAGAAGTAAAGACTACTACAAGAGAACATCCACAGCATGTTCTCTATTCAATTCCAAAGTAGAATACAAAACCAGGAGTCAACTCCAGAAGCAGTAACAAAATTCTGAAGGTGCCAACATGTTACATCATTGGACTGCCAACCTTTTTCTCACGACTCCAAAAAGCAGGTTAACACACACAAATACATTGAGCTATCACATTTTTATTGTGCAGTTTACCCAGAAGAAAGCCTCCCATGTTACCTAGATGACATGAATAAAAAGAAATGAAAAACGGTCGAGGAAAAGTTTACAGTAATTAAATGGAAAAAACAAGCAATCAAATTCATCACTTATTTTGCACCACATTTTAACAGCTTTGACATTAAATGGCTAGAATACGGAAAAATCCTCCAGTTATAATATTCCTACTCAATTTTTAAAGCAATTGAGAAATTATAAGTTGAAAAGAAAACTGAATTTCAGCTGAATTTGCATCAATGCTAATCATCCATCCACTCGATGTTATCTGAGCAGTGAAATCTTTGCAGAACTTCAACATCTATAGGGCACAAGAAGCTGGGAGAATGTTTTTTGGTGGGGACTTGTTGAAGAACAACTGATCACTAGTGCGAATTTTAACTGGATCACTAATGTGTTCATATGTGGGAGATTAAACAATGTTTGTAAAGTAGATGAAATAGCAGCTATGCTGGTGAATTTTAGTTGAACCAAAAAAGGTCAAATTGCAGCTGTGAAGAAATAATAAAATAGCTCTTCCTTCAGAATATTAATTCCTCACAGATATACCCAATTGCCAACTCCTTAATTGGAGTTTATATTAAGTAAATTGGTTGTACATGACCACATGGATAGAGAGATGGTTGGATGGCAATGGAAAGATTAGGAGCGAAAATAAGTTTAACAGCTTTGACATGACATGGAATTTTGATGTTCCACAAGGCTCTATGTTTGGATCACTCTTGTTGACATAATGCTTAACTGCCAGGCAATAGGCACCACATGCTGCCTTTCTAATCATGGAATTCAGAAGCTCTCTACTGGCACCAAATATTTCTGGCCATTACTTTCTCTCCTAACTCCAACTGCCTTTCTGAAAACTTGGATTGTTGCATTGTCTGGTGATTCTCTGACAAATTTCCTACAAGACCAGTGCAGGAGAATTTCTGCACTTATAATTGCATGTTTGCTGTGATAATTAATTGTAATTACTGGTGTTATTGTACTACTGGAAGTCTAATTCTCCAAAGGAAATTGCTGAGGCATTGTGGCTGCTGATTTGGTGCATCACGGCAAGCAAATCATTTCCTCAAAATCAACTAAAAACCACCAGAAGTGCCATTCCACCCACAACATGAAAGATGCAGATATTCTTGAAGCTGCAATTTAAAAAAAGTGTACTGAGACAAACTTCCTTTATGAAGTACTTAAGTTAATTATATAGCAAAACAACTTCTCAGAGAGGCAGATAATACCATTGCATTTTCTTGTTGCTTGTCCAAACCTTTATGGTATAGAGTGAGAGCAGTGGATTTCTCAAGTATGATGCACAAAAGTAATGAACGCATAACTTGCCACACAAAAAGATTTATTCCAGCTCTTTCCTTCATGTAGAAGATCCTTAGGTTCATAAAAACATTTTGTTGTTGCTGCTTAAACATATATTCTTGACATTTTGTAACTGTTATATGCTGAACGCCACAAAAAGGCAAATTAATTTCAGAAAGTTTGATCTGAAATATTCCATATGGCCTGCATCAGCCTGCTTTTTCTTTGCCTTTATTTTAATTCTTTAAGTACTGGAAGTATAACAATTTTCAAGACACCCTTCTTTTTACCCAGTTGCAAAAATGATGTTTGGAAAATTTCCAATGATGGGTGTTATAAATTGGAATATAAAGTGCCACAGAATATTTCATGAAAGCTGTAAGGTTAGTACATTTCTGAATTTGGAGCAGAACCAGTAGACCAGTAATATGATTTAACGATCATTTACCTGACAATATATGCTGCTGGTAACTGTATGACGAAGGTACCCCACCAACAGGAACTGGTCCCCGTTGACCACCTGAACTAAGCTCGTCATCATCCTCCCCAAAGTGATGTACCTTTTCATAAGCTTCAAGGAAACTGGAATAAATCAAGGTATTATCAATGAGCAGCAGCAAACAACATGATCGTCAGCAATGAAGGATATTGAGCTTACAACTCAAGACTAAGCAATACATTTCCCAGCTATAAAATCAATGTTCTCTTTTGCTGTCAAGATTGCAGCTTTAAATTAATCTGAATACAGTGAACAAGTATCTTGTCATTTATTACAGATTATTCTCCTTTGGTGTTGAGCCAACAGAATAACCAAGTTTTACAATTGCTCAATATTATATACAGCTAAAAGTGTGATTCACAGTAGAATTGGCATCATAAATCTCTTGTTCTAAAAGTTCATCAGTGCCTGAAGGTAACAGCATTATAGAAATCCTAGAAATACTGCTACTGTAGATGTTTAGCTTTCAAAACAAATTTTTCAAGAAACATTGGAGCATAATGTTTACAAGGAGGTGTTGAATTATTTGTGAAGTATATTTGGAAACTTTATATTTACGTTTTAAGCAATAGCCTAGATATATGGAGGGAGGGAGAGGAAACAAGGTTAACTGTATTTATACATTTAAATCTCAACATATCTATTACTTTTGAACTTAAACAGTTCAATGTTCCTTTTTTTAAAAATGTAACAATCATTTCCAGTAAGTAGTCAATGACGTGTGAAGATCGTATAATTAGTTTTCACAGTTACAACCAAGATGAAGACGATAAACTGCTGAACACATCCATCCCTTGCATGAGCTTAATAAAGTTCCATTGTAAATCAACCAAGGACCTTGGCATCACATATTTCAGAATGGTTCCATACAGTGGTGATTCTATTTAACCCCATACATAATTGTTGGATTCTTTATTCATGTCCTTCCTAAATTATAGTTATCATTTGAATTTAACACAATCCTACATGTTAAAGTAGGAAGTTTAAGGGAATAACTGATCCAAGAGAATCATTCTGGTTATCACAATCAAAGCAAAAAACCCAGTACATTCCAATAGGCTGTAAGAGAGTCAGTCAAACCTCATCAACCAATTGCATTATTTACTCGAAGAAAGCTGCTTCATTGATTCTTTACTTTAATTCTCACCACAGGACTTGGAAAATTGCCCAAAAAAAGGCTGAGGTTTCCTCACACATGCACACAAGGCGAGCAGAGAAATTGCAGCCCTCGTTCCCAAGCCAAAATTGGGATTTAGAAGCGAGCATCCTTTACCCCGCTGATCTGTGGGATAAAGCAAGCTACTAAGCACAGGTCTAATTTCAAAAGAAAGGCACTTCAGTGCTCTCCTCACACCTGCAAACCTCTGCTATCATGGCTGAAGCTGGCCTGAAAAAAAATCAGTGCAGGTGCTTTTGGTTGTTTAGCATTTGGAAAAGGTTTCTGTTCGTGTGCCGGCAGTGGACACCTTCCAGGACATAATATTTAGTTTTCGTACTAGATAGTAACAACGTTTATTTTAAATATTTTCGCAGGTACAGGGGATCATTCTGCTTAAGGGATTCTAAACATTCTGTACCAAAGTGATTCCCTTAAGTGAACTTTGCTGTACTGTTTCAATAAGTGCAGTTGACCGACTCACAAGCAACATTATTCCCATCTGTTTGGAATCATATTACAGGTTAGCATGTAGGATACTCTTGACCCTGAACTTTAAACTGTATTTGCAACTCAGAATAGCAGATTGGGGTGTGTGTGTGTGTGTGTGTGTGTGTGTGTGTGTGTATGTATGGTGGGGGAGATAAAAAAGTTTCCATTTTATGCTCGTTGCTCTAAAAACTTCTAGTACAGCTTTAAAACTTGCTCATTACCAACATGTTTTATACAGTCATACTTCAATTTCAACTGTTGCTCAGTATGCGGAATCCCTTATAACATAGGATAGTCTACTCTTGATAATTCAAAGCCACTTTTTTGCATTAACAAAAGTAATTATCCAATAATGTGAATTAAGTAATGTAAACATTAGACAGTGGCCAGGGAGAGGATGGAGTAGGTGGCTAATGAATGGAGAATGTTACCTGCCACTGGTCAGCCCACATTATCTAGGTCCTACTGTATGCTGGCATTTGTTGCTTCATTATTGGAGGAGTTGTGAATGGATCGGAATGATGGCGAGTGTATAGATTGTGATGCCTTGTGCATCACAGTTGTGTGGGACAGGTTGGATGGACCAGTGGGTCTTTTCCTCTCTGTCACTGTTGATATGCAAGTCTCCATCTTCCTCTCTCTCCCCCCTTACCCTTCCGAAAAGGCAGGTTTTTTAGTTTAACTGCCTCATTTAAAAGAGCACCATTTTCTAGATTGTACATTCTATGATATGTATACCATTATTACATTGTTGTGCACATTCAAAAACTTAGAACGGTTAACAGACCCAGTTTAATTGGCTAAACATCAGGCGCAAACAGGTGGAAACGGGCTGTAGCAAAATTCCTGAACAGCAATGCCCCCACTACCTGATCAGACTTTTCCTGTTACAGGGTAATTACACATTTGCTTCCCCTTTCTATATTTTGCTATTATATAAACGAGCAGAAAAATCTAATAGTGTAAAAAAAAAGTCCATACTTTATGCATACGTGATTTGATCTAAAGTTATGATATTTATAATTATTTAATCTCGTGTTGCTTCATGTACGGTTTCTCCTGCCTATGGAGCTGTCTCCCAGATAGGGTCATTGTGCATAGAGAGTTAACAATCATTTTATGGATTAAGCTTTCACTATTGGTATTTCAGTAGAAATTTCTCCAACTCTCCAAGCAGCAAGCAGCTATCAGGGTCTATTTTCTAAAACATCGGTTATTTTTAGTTGCCTACAGCTGCACCCTGCTGCTATGCCACTTAATATACAAAATGATAAAGCTTACAATGCTGAATGTAAATGTTATTTTTTTTAGCTCAATGATAAATTCCTTCAAACTTACCACACTCCCTTTGTGAGAAGTTCAGTGGGGGAACATTCAGTGTTATCCAGGCTTTGAGAAACACCTGGATCTTTAAACCTCTCACCTGCCCATTAAAGCTGACAGGCAGCTAAATCTTGTTCTTCATAAGCTCATATCTGACCTATTTAAACCAGGGTTGCATGTGATCTTACATTAACCACACTATTGATTCTTCATTGCATGCAGAGTGAGCTATCATATTTTGGTGTTTAATCTAACTTAATTCATTTGGTATTCAGAGAAGGCCAGATCTGAAGTTTTAATATAAAATCCGGTTTCCCTCAGGAAGTTACAACTGCACACCTCCTCCGTGAAGAGAAAGTTATCTTTTTGATGTTCGTAGTGCTTTACCTTTTGGTGCGGCAAAAATCAAATATTAATGAATAATGAAGAATGACATCAGTTGCATTTGTTAATATATAAGTCTCCATGTGTGGCATATATTCACTTTGTTTTTTTATAATCTCATTACATGGACTCTGTAAAACACATTAAGGAAACTCAGGACACCATTGTTAAATATCCTAAATAAATAAAAGAATATTGGCTTCATGCAGTTTTTTTAAAAATTTGGTTAATTAAATGTTGTTTAAAAAAATCATGCGGATAGGAACAGCTGATTTTTTAAATTATTATTCATGCTTTTCTTTGGTCTAGAGGGTACCTATTTACTGCAAATCTGAGTAAAGTTTACCATTCATGAAAAATACTACCACAGTGCACTAAATGTACTGCAGTACCATTTACGGGGTTCTGCAGTGAAGTCATTCTTCTGTTCCTATGCTGCTATCTTCTGCTCATCATCTTTCATATCGAACTCTGACTGCATGATGACTTGCTGCACACACTGTTTTATGCCTCTCTTGGCAGAAAGAGAGCAATGGCAAGAGGGAGGACAGATTGTGCGGAAGAGACACTGCAGCATTCCAAATTTAGGACCCCGAGATTGGCTATATAAGCTTAAGAGTAGAAATTAAAGAGTGTTCTTATAAGGTGTCAAGAGTAATGTCCAAAACATGTGCTGATGGGCACTGGAGCGAACCATTTTTTTTTATGCTTTGGGTTGGGGGTGGGGAGACAGGGGAGCAAAGGTGATACAGCATCTTTTATGAAACAAATTCAGTTTTTTCATTCTTTAATTAAATGCAAGTTTATCATTTAATTCTCGTTTCTAACTGGAGCCATTTTATATCTCGAACACCACTGTTGTCATTTTTAAAAGGTCATAAATAAGATCTACTCATCTCAGTCCTTCAATGTTTACTGGATTCTGGATTGGCAGAAGTGTTTTCACAGAGGAATGCCGAAAATGTGTACCTTTTGTAAAGCTTGGATTATGTTTTTGAAAGTAGACACAGCAGTGTGAAATGAATTGAGAAAAGATATTGGCCCGGAATTTGTGGTTGTAATGAAGACGAAACCGTCAGCGTTCGTTATTACTCTGTAAAACTGACAGCAACTTCTGCAGTCTGCACATGCGCATTTAAATGCCGAAATCCTGAAGTTACTGTCGGTGATATCCTGCACCTCCACGGAACTTCCACTTTTTACGCTCTATTCTTGCTGTAATGACACTTGAAAAAGTTAAGCCTTGTTGAATGAGGTGTATTTGGGTTTTTAATGGCGTACTAAGTCATAATTACTGCTGAACAACCTCTCTGGCCCTGAAAAATGAATTTTTATTTGTGGAATGTCAAATTTCTGGATTCCATGTTAAAAATTCCAGAGATGTTTTAAAATAATAAAAATCATTTTTTTCTTTTTAAAGTTTGTATATATTTCATCTTCTACCTTAATCCCAAGTGTATGTCCCAATCTTTATTTCGCTTTCTGCAAAACTATAAAAAGTGAATGATAAAGCCCGCCTGTTAATTCCTGGTTTGCTGTCTGTGAGAATTCTTCAACGTGATTGACTGCTTAGCCTGCTTGATGACATCACTGTTGCTGGACGCCAGAGATCCCGTATACATGGTGCCAGAATGAAATTAACGTCGGGAAAAGGTGAAATCCACGCCACAGAACCGCTAAAAGCTTGTAGGCAGCCTTCTTCGAGGTCAGTGGCGAGCGCTGTCACTTTGCTCCTGACTGCAAAATCCAGGCCATTAACAACTCGGGGGAGGGGGGGGGGGGGGCGGGGGTATTTTAGATGGCAACAATGGGTAAAAAAGATGCAACTGTAGCAAAAATGTGTGTCTCACAAATTTGACCTTAGTAGCTACTGGGAGCACAGAAAAACTCAAATTGTATTTGGATGCCTACTGTAAAAGCAATCATAGATTTCCTGTAGCATAATGATACATGCTCTCCACAGATGCTGACTGACCTGCTGAGTGTTCCCAGCATTTTCTGTTTTTTGTTTTATGCTCCAGCATTCCTGCTTAAGTATTCACCTCATAGAAACCTAATAGAGACAAAGTCCACCATTATGAGTTTATGCATGGCCAGTCCCTCAGATAGTATACACTTGGGATAATGCGAGTCACAACAGCAATCTCTCTCCACAGATATCCATCAGATCACAGCTAAGTCTATGACTAAACATAAGGTATGCCAGCAAAGAAATTCATCAGTTGTGACAACTGCAACCATTAAAACACATTGAATGCATCTCAAGTAGATAACAAAAACTTGCATTTATATAGCGCTCTTAACATAGGAGTAAACGTCCCAAGGCACTTCACAGAAGTGTAATGAGATCAAAATCGACACCGAGCCAAAGACGGGGATATTAGGAGGGATGTCTAAAAGCAAAGAGCCAAGTTTTAAGGAGGGGCTTAAAGGAGAAGAGGGCAAGGTGAAGTTTAGAGAAGGAATGTGCGAGCTTAAGACCTAGACAGCCGAAGGCACTGCCGCTAATAGTGGGGTGGGATGCACAGGAGGCCAGGGTTGGAGCAATTTTAAACCTTCTGGTCCACAGCACAAAACTGTTAAGTCACCACTAATTGATACTAAATAGTTAACAGGATAACTGGTATTGAAAATAGAAACAAATGTCACGCTGATGCAGTGGGAAGTGCTCTTCTCTAGTTCGAGCTCTGCCGCACTGTTGGGGCAAAACAGGGGGAGCTTTATTCTGCATCTAAGCATGCTTTACCTAACCTTGGAGCTTTGATGCGGAGACTTATTCTCCAAAACTAACATCCTACACCTTAATGAGCTCAACATGCCCAGAAATCAAAGTAAAAAGAATGCTTAGCTATATAGCCAGAACAGTGGAAGTCAGGCTCAAATCGTACAGTAATTTGGTAATGCAACTCAAGTACAATGTCCAATTCTCGTCACCGAGACACAAGACAATCAAGCCCTGGAGGCAGTTCAGAGAAGAGACTGAATTATGAGTGAATAATGCAGAAACCTGGATTTTTCAGCCTCAAAAGGAGAGTACCAAAAGGCAATTTTATAGGAGGTATAACAAATGAAAGAGAAAAGCAAAAATAATTCATATAGACGCTCACAATGCCCGCAGGAATCACAAAGCACTTTACAATCAAGTAAAGTCCCTGTTAATATGTAGGCCATTGCAGCACCCAATTTTGCACACAGTAGGGTACCACAAACAGCAAATGAATGTATGACCAGATAATCTATTTGTTGGTGGTACTGGTTTAGGGAGGAATGTTGACCAGGACACTAGGAAAACCCTTGTCTGAATAGTCCCATGGGATCCTTTATATCAATTTGAACAGGCAGATGGGGCCAAGGTTCAATGTCACATCCAAAAGATAGCACCTGCAACAATGCAGCACTCCCTCAGTACTGCACTGAGGCATCAGCCTACATTATATGCTTAAATTCCAGGCACGACTTGAACCCACAACCTTCTCACTCAACTAAGCCAACCTGACAGTGTAAGATAATAAGCAGTATAGAAAAGGTAGATCCAGAACACTACTTCAAACGACACTATGAAACGCTATGGGGACATAGGGTCATAACTTCAAACTAGTAAAAGACAAATTTAAGACTGATGAAGTAGTAGTTGGATGGAGTGCTGGGGCATCTTCAGTAGTTTTCCTGAATGGGTGAGCCAAGATGGACAAGATGGTCTTCCTCTTCTATAGCTATTGTGTGATCTTGCATCAATTAGGAATGAGCACCTGATGCGCTATTAACAATACCAAAGACTACGAAATGGACTTATATGAAGTAGGCTTTTATTGACTAAGAACTAGAGCATGCCTCTGCTAGTGAATCCATCCTAAGAGCTACCGGGGGAAGGGTGGTGAGTCACCTTTATACCCGGGCTTAGGGGTGGAGCCAGGGGCTGAGGCATGCCTGGACTTGTACAGGGTTAACAGTGGTTTACCACACAGGCATGTACAGGTTAACAGTGGTTTACCACATTCACCCCTCGTTTAAAAAAGAGTCCGGCGGGGTGAAGTGTTTCAAAAGTTCGTATACGAAAGTCTCTCCGGGGGTCTTGTCTGCCGTAATGATCTTCGTGGTGCCGGTTGCGGCGGTTCTTTGCCCGCGGCCGCTTCTCGCGTGGGACGGAGCACTGGCGTGTCGTCCTCTCGGGGTAGGGATGGCACCGGCATGTCGTCAGTTCGTGGTAGACACCCCGGTGGTGCACACCCCGGTGGTGCATCATGGGTAGTGGTGGTGGGTGGAGGTAGTGGATGGTGATCGATGGTGTTTCGGGTGGTACCTGAGGGTGCGAGGTCTCGAATTGAGACTGTGTCCTCCCGCCCATCAGGATACGCCACGTAGGCGTACTGTGGGTTGGCGTGGAGGTGGTGAACCTTTTCGACCAGGGGGTCCGTCTTATGGCTCCTCACGTGTTTCCTGAGCAGGACGGGTCCCGGAGACGTCAGCCATGGCGGTAGTGATGTCCCCGAGGTGGATTTCCTGGGGAAGACGAACATCTTCCCGTGAGGGGTGGCGTTTGTGGCAGTACAGAGCAGTGATCGTATGGAGTGGAGCGCATCGGGGAGGACATCTTGCCAGCGGGAGATTGGGAGGCCCTTGGATTTTAGGGCGAGCATGGCGGTCTTCCACACCGTTGTGTTCTCCCTCTCTACCTGTCCGTTACCCCGGGGGTTGTAGCTGGTAGTCCTGCTCGTGGCTATGCCCTTCTCGAGCAGGTACTGGCGCAGCTCGTCGCTCATGAACGACGAGCCCCTGTCGCTGTGGATGTAATTGGGGAAGCCAAATATGGCGAACAGGTCGTGGAGGCACCTGATGACTGTGGCGCTGGTCATGTCCGGGCAGGGGATGGCGAAGGGGAAACGGGAGTACTCGTCAATAATATTGAGGAAGTACGTGTTGCGGTCAGAGGAGGGAAGGGGCCCCTTGAAATCGACGCTGAGACGTTCAAAGGGGCGGGTGGCTTTAATCAGGTGTGCCCTGTCTGGCCTATAAAAATGCAGTTTGCATTCGGCGCAGACCTGGCAGTTCCTGGTCATGGTCCTGACCTCCTCGATGGAGTAAGGCAGGTTGCGAGCTTTAATAAAGTGGAAGAACCTGGTGACCCCCCGGGTGGCAGAGATCATTGTGGAGGGTCCGTAGCCTATCGACTTGTGCGTTGGCACATGTCCCACGGGATAGGGCGTCTGGGGGCTCATTAAGTTTCCCGGGCCGGTATAAGATATCGTAGTTGTAGGTGGATAACTCGATCCTCCACCGCAATATCTTATCATTTTTGATTTTCCCCCTTTGTCTGTTGTTAAACATAAATGCTACTGACCGTTGGTCAGTGAGCAGGGTGAAACGTTTACCGGCCAGGTAATGCCTCCAGTGCCGTACAGCCTCCACTATCGCCTGGGCCTCCTTCTCGACTGAGGAGTGTCGAATTTCGGGGCCCTGGAGGGTCCGTGAAAAGAAGGCCACGGGTCTCCCCGCCTGGTTAAGGGTTGCGGCTAGGGCGAAGTCGGATGCATCGCTCTCCACTTGGAAAGGGATGGACTCATCCACTGCGTGCATTGTGGCCTTCGCAATGTCCTCTTTTATGAGGGTGAAGGCCGCACGGGCCTCTGCCGTCAGGGGGAAGGAGGTTGACTTGATGAGGGGCCGAGCTTTGTCCGCATAGTTGGGCACCCACTGGGCGTAGTAAGAGAAGAACCCTAGGCATCTCTTCAGGGCTTTTAGGCAGTGGGGGGGGGGGGGTAGTTCCAGGAGGGGGCGCATTCGGTCGGGGTCGGGGCCGATGACTCCGTTTTCCACCACGCAGCCAAGAATAGCGAGGCGCGCGGTGCGGAACATACATTTTTCTCTGTTGTATGTCAGATTCAGCCGTTGGGCCGTACGGAGGAATTTTTCTAGGTTGGCGTCGTGGTCCTGCCGGTCATGGCCGCAGATGGCGACGTTGTCTAGATAGGGGAAGGTGGCCTGCAGCGCGTTCTGGTCAACCATCCGGTCCATCTCCCTTTGGAAGACCGAGACCCCGTTGGTGACGCCGAAGGGGACTCGGAGGAAGTGGTAGAGGCGACCGTCAGCCTCGAAGGCCGTGTACTGGCGCTCCTCAGGCCTGATGGGGAGCTGGTGGTATGCCGACTTCAGATCAATCGTCGAGAATACCCGGTATTGTGCTATCTGGTTGACCATGTCAGATATGCGGGGAAGTGGGTATGCGTCTAATTGCGTGTATCGATTGATCGTCTGGCTGTAATCAATAACCAGGCGCTGTTTTTCGCCGGTCTTTACTACCACCACTTGGGCTCGCCATGGGCTGGTGCTGCCCTCGATAATCCATTCCCTCAGGAGTCTTTGTACTTCTGATTTAATAAAGCTCCTATCCCCGGCACTGTACCGCCTGCTTTTAGTAGCAATTGGCTTGCAGTCTTTGGCGAGGTTAGCGAACAACGGGGGGGGGGGGGGGGGGGTTTGACCTTCAGGGTGGACAGGCTGCATACTTTGCGCGGCGCCGTGTTTAAATTCTGCTGGCTGCAGACTGTAAGTGGGGGCAGGGGCCCGCCATATGCCATCGTGACGCTCTCCAGATGGCACTGGAAGTCTAATCCTAGCAGTACGGGAGCGCAGAGCTGTGGCAGGACGAGGAATTTAAACTCTCTGTACTCCACGCCGTTCACTGTCAGAGTCGCTACAGAGTAGCCGCCGACGTCCGCTGTATGGGACTTTGAGGCCATAAAGACCTGGTTGCGTGTGCGCATAACCGATAGGGAGTAGCGTCGCACCGTGTCGGGGTGGATGAAGCTCTCCGTGCTTCCGCAGTCGAAAAGGCAATTTATGGCATGGCCATTTACCTTTACGTTCATCATGGACCTGGCTAGTTGATGGGGCCTAGATTGGTCCAGGGTGATGGAGGCCATCGTCGAGGTCGGTGGGTCGCTGTAGTATTCGTCCGTGCCGAGGGCCTGGTCCCGAGATGGTGTCCAAGATGGCGGCTCCCCCTCGGCTGGTGTCCAAAATGGCGGCCCGCACGGCTCACACGTGGTTGGTGGGGTCCAAAATGGCGGCCTGTACGGTTCACACGCGGCGCTGCTGGAATTGGGGGTCGATTTCGCCTTGCACATTCTCGCGTAGTGGCCTTTCTTGCCGCATTTGGAGCAGGTCGCGTCCTTTGCTGGGCATTGCTGTCTGGGGTGCTTGGCCTGGCCGCAGAAGTAGCATTTCTGGCCTCTGGTCATTGCAGCTGTAGTTGGGCTGCTGGCGGCTTGTGGCCTTACCGGGTCCGAAGATGGCTGCTCCCGTGGCATCCACGTAGCCATCCGGTCGGGGGGGTAGGCGTCCATGTTCTGGAGGGCCACGTCTAATGAGTTAGTGAGGGCCACCGTCTTCTGCAGGTCGAGCCCCCTCTGTTCCAGCAGCCTCTGCCGAGTAGAGTTGGACCTGATGCCGGCTACGTAGGCGTCTCGGATCAGGTCTTCCGTGCATTCCTTGGCCGTCACCGCTTTGCAATTACAGTCCCGGCCGAGGACTCTCAGTGCCAGTAAATATTCAGCGCCCGATTCCCCGGGGCGCTGTTTTCGGGTAGCCAGGAGGTGTCTGGCGTAGACCTCGTTAACAGGCCTCACGTATTGTTCCTTTAGCGTCGCGATGGCGGCCGCGTAAGTAGTGGCATCTCGGATGATCGAGTAGACTCGGTGGCTCACCCTTGAGTTCAAGACAAGCCGTTTCGCGTCATCTGTAGTGACAGTAGTGCTGGAGGCCTCCAGGAAGGCTTCGAAACAGCTCAGCCAGTGTTCAAAGTTATTGGCTGCATCTGCTGCTTGAGGATCCAGGTCTAAACGTTCCGGCTTCAAGATTTGCTCCATGTTGAATATTAGTCAATAAAATTGATGCGCTATCAACAATACCAAAGACTACGAAATGGACTTATATGAAGTGGCTTTTATTGACTAAGAACTAGAGCATGCCTTTGCTAGTGAATCCATCCTAAGAGCTCCCGGGGGAAGGGTGGTGAGTCACCTTTATACCCGGGCTTAGGGGTGGAGCCAGGGGCTGAGACATGCCTGGACTTGTACAGGTTTAACAGTGGTTTACCACACAGGCATGTACAGGTTAACAGTGGTTTACCACAGCACCCTAATCTTCTAGTTGCATCAATTAGGAATGAGCACCCTAATCTTCTAGTTGCATCAATTAGGAATGAGCGCCCTAATCTTCTAGTTGCATTAAACAGAAGTGGTCATTTTAAATCAACAGGTCAGATTTTACCTGAAACTATTCTCATGCTCCTGACCCTTCAAAAAAAAAATACTTGCGTAGAACAGAATCGTACAGCACAGGAGGCCACCATTTACGAGTCTGCGCCAGCTCTTTCGAAGGGCAATCCAGTTAGTCCCACGCCCTCGCTCTTTTCCCATATTCCTGCAATTTATTCACCTTCAAGTATTTATCCAATTCCCTTTTGAAGGCTACTATTGAACCTGAATTCACCACCCCATCAGGCAGAGCATTTCAAATCCTAACCACTCGTTTTGTAAAAAGTTTTCCCTCATGTCGCCTCTGGTTCTTTGGCCAATCACCTTAATCTGTGCCCTCTGGTTATCGACTTTTCAGCCATTCCATTTTGCTGGCTAGTAGAGGTTAAGCATTAGTTCCCACTGTTTTAATTTTCTTTTGTCTTACAGATGGTGATTTTATAGCTCGATAATATCACTGCTGAGTTGTATATGCTCTACATGCATGTCTTTTATATTTTGGTCAAAACCAGAAGCAGCAAAAAGTGATTGTCAATATAAATATATATGTAGATTGTCATCAGGAGTCCAATTTGTTTGAAACAATACAGGTATGTACTACAGATTTCACTATTATAGCCTTTCATACTACAACTAAACCAAATAATTTTCAGGTAAGAACAGCAGAGGGAGAGCAATGACATGCAGATGAGGAGCAATTCAGAAAAATATTCCCATTTTTCTTCAGCATCAGTCTATTATTGCACGCACACTTTTGAAAATCAGACTCAAATTGCATTATTTATCTAAATATTTGAACAGCTATTATATACGTTCAAATTATTGGTTATTTTAGACCCTTTTACAAGTCTAATTTCAGTTTTGGAACACAAATATTTCAACAGTATTTTGTGTATATTCTGTATCAACCAGGGCTCCTTGTAAACATTATTTAAGCACAAAGGAATTTGAAATTATATTTTAATAAATAAACTCTGAATTACTGAGTTATACAAATTTTTTCATTCCGCTTCATTTCCCAAAAATTACATATCTCTAAATTACAGATCATAGTTTTTTTCCCCAACATATTAGCATCCTCAGCATCTGGTGTCTGTAACATCCACAGATCATCATTCATTATCAAAAGCAATGAACATTTGGGACCAGATTGTGGATGTCACTTGACTACACATTATTGCAGATGTAGATTTTCCCCTGTCATTCTGTATCTCTGATACCAAACATCCAACATCATGCACCTCAGCTATCACGCATGATTGTTCTTCTTTACCAAACACTATACTTATGTAACACCAGTTATTTTCACAAAACAGAACAAGGAAGGAAAAGACACTGGTATATATAAGTTGCACAGAACAATCATTGGCTTGGGATAAACTATATGCTTACTGGGTCCTGGGCGATCGAAGGCAGGAGAGGCAAGATGTTTTTATACTGTATTTACATAAAAGTAAGGGGGAAAGGCAAATAGTTATATGATTAGTAGCACATATGGAGCAACTTAAGCAGCCATTTTAAATCTGAAAATATTGAATTCAAATATATTTTGATGGGTTAGGCCTCGAGTCAGGAATCAGTAAATTGCCACAGAAAATTGAACTACCACTACAACTATAAGCGAATTCTGACAATCAAGTTTTAGGCTTATTCCTTTCTGAAAATACATGTACCACAGAGAATGTTTTGTCTTGGGTGTAAACAAAAACATTTTACATCAACCTCTTGTAAGTGACCAGTGTTAAAAGAAAACCTTTTTGAATAAAATTTGAATGGAACAGAACTTGATGTACAAGTTAAAGAAGTCACTCAAAGCTCATGTACTTTTTCAATAATTATCCAAACTTGGCAATCATAACTGTATACATTATAGAAACACAGACATAAAAGATAGGAGCAGGAGTAGGCCATTCGGCCCCTCGAGCCTATTCCGCCATTTAATGAGATCATGGCTGATCATCCAAATTCAGTACCTTGTCCCTGCCTTTTCCCCATATCCCTTTAGCCTTAAGAAATATATCTAACTCCTTCTTGAATATATTTAATGAATTGGCCTCAACTACCTTCACTCTATGCTCGTTGCTAAAGTTATCAATTCATAGTAAATTCAGATGTCATCTTACAAAAACATTGCAAACGTTTTGTTGATAAATTATGTTCTACCCATAAACGAACATGTATCCGCGGATGCGTTCCCCCTAGCAAACATGGACAAAGTACATGTAAAAAAAACCTCGCATTTAATACAATGTAGTCACAAATATGATTGAGGCAGCACCACTCAAATCTATTCATATGAATGTGCATATGGAGACTCTGATTGTGATGAGATACAGAACATAACTGATTGGATGAGGGGAGAGGAAATTAGGGAAGAAGTGAGGTTATATATGACTGTTCTAGTCTTAACACTTAGGTGAAAGGCCACATGGATGGGTGGACAATGTGCAGAGAAGAGACTTTTTTTTACTGCCATCATGTATTCATATTAGGATTCTCCCTTGACACTACAATTCTACAGGGAAGGTATAGCAATTTTTTCAGGGTGGGGGTATGTGTTGGGAGGTACAGATTCAGAAATGGACAGATGAACGAGGTATTTTACCAGCTGCTGCAGGAACACAACAATCCGCTGGCAATTAAATGCGGGTCATCTCGGGGCCATTTCAAAATGGGTCTGCTGCTAGAAGCTTTTGGCAATTACACTGGCTATTTTTGAAGTAACATTTTTTTCAAGGCTATCAAGAAGTTTCTTTTTTTTTTGGATGAATTTTAAGCTAAGGGGCGATTTTCTGAGGTCGTTCCAGGAAGGTTTCCTCTGAATCAACAGGATAAATGGCACTTGCAGATGTCTGGAGGGGAGAGGGTTGATACAGTAGCCTGTTCTATAAAATTTGGGGGAATTCCACTTTAGTAAATGGGCCACACAAGACGCAATTCCATTAGAATGTAATGACCCCTCACCGGGTTTCGTATACAATAGATTTGTCTACTACTTTTAACACAAAATGTACATTTATTAATGGTGTTAGAACATCTCGAAAAACAGCATTAATTGTGTTTCAGCTTATCAAATAATCCTTGTCCTGCTAACCAGAGTCCTTTATACATCTTGCTCTTGGGCAGTCTTAATCAAATTTCTCAGACACATGGCACAAAACTACCCACAATTTGTCAGTCTCATTCAGCAACTATAAAGTACAGGAAACTTTGTGATATCCAGCACCGACGGGACCGGCGTGTTGCCGATCTATCAAAACTGCCGGACATACAAAGTTAATGTTGAAGCATACGGAGGTTTTCATCTCCATATCTGACAACAAACACTGTTGCTTAGCAACAGCTTCTAAAGAGTCAGCTGCGTCTCTAGCTGAAGCTGTTGCTATAGCTACAGACCTTGCAGTGCCTGACTGGGAAAAAAAGAACGAGAACTAAAAAAACTTATAGAAAACGGCTCCTGATTTTTGCCGTTACATCGAGTATTCCGGACATACAACCTCCGGATAAACCAAAGTTTCCTGTAGTGTTGTGTGTGTGGTGGAGGCGGGGTGGGGAAGGGACAACAGGGAAAAGTCATTAGTGCGGAAGGGGTGCTCTTCTGATGAAGTTAAGGCACATTGCTGAGACAGAACAAAGGAAACTTTACATCTTGCCCTGCAATATCTGACCTCAGTGAACTGGACAAATAGTCATTAAAAACAGAGTTGCAGGTTTTTCCTCACAAAAGCTTTTGTGAAGTTTTACTTTTGGTTATTTACTTCACTAAGGATTTTTTTCAACTGGAAAGAGTCCAATTATGCATATTCCACATGGTCTGCTGGAAGGGCAAAAAACTCAACAAACCCAAAAGCATTTTCTTACTGCACTGCTTTGGAGAGAATATTGTATCGCATTGGCTTCAGGGAGGGAAAGATTAAGATCTTGTTTCTAACTATACTTTCTTTTAGCTGCTGCAACAAATGTTTACATTTCACAATTGGGAAAAATAAATAGGCACAACAGATGACAATTTTGCTTACAGGTGAATATTCTAATCCCTTCACGTAATTCAGAATTTGCTGAAGTTGCTCACAAATTGGGTTTTATCTTTGCTCTCCAAACAAAATTATGACAGGTTTCAAAGCAACTTATTCAGTTGACAAGCAAACTACCGCACTGCCCAAAATGTCTGGATTACCCCAAAACAATTTAACCCAGTTATTAATCAGCTTCTAATTATCAGTTCCCAAAAATGACAATCGGGTGTGTACATTCAACTATAAAATCTAAATGAGAAGCTAAGAATTCCCTCTTCCTGGTTCTTCAATTAAAATGTTCTTTTTTGGTGTTGAAAATCCCCATGGTCCCAAAGTACAAATTACCTGATGTCTTAAGCAGCAAAATATACCTCTATCTGCTATATATTAAATTCAGTACATAGGCACAACTTTCATTGAAAACTCATTACAAGTACCCATTACTCCTGCTGGTGGCACTGTGATAGATATTCTCAATAATGTTAAAGGTGCCAAATAGCTGCTCTTTTATAGTTAAGCGTATATTACCCGAAATTACGCAATCTGGTCACCAGGTTCCACTGAAAAAAAAACAGGAGATTGAATTTTTAAAGCTTTTATTTCAGGCAAATGATGAATTCATATATTAAATAATTATACTTTATGAACTCCTCACAGGAAATCAAAAACAGTATGTGAGAAAATAAAGTGCTGAGACAACAGTAGGAACAACAGCTGTTTCTGTTTCGTTTTATTATTGACAAAAAATAAAACAGATTGTTTATAAAGAATAGATTTTTTAAGTCAATCACTTTTGGTTGTATATATTTTCAGTTAAAAAAAATCTCTTCAGAACCATTTTTGATACTTAATCTTTTTGGAAACTACAGTGTTTTGAGGTAATTTTGTTTGTGGAAATTTATGTTTATTAAAAAACATGTAAGCCGGCCAGCTCACTAATTAATAGTGCATTCCTGGTGCACACCAGGATTGCATATTAACAATCCACGCACCCCTACCCCACATTTTCTGTCCATTAATTTTAACAAGCACAAAGCACATACCTAAAATGCTTGAAGGCAAGAATATAAGGAGGAGTACCAGCTGACAATGGGAAAAGTGGTAATGGGGATACCTGACTTATGGAAACACATGCGTTGCAGTCCCGATGATGTGAAAGGGCCCAATAGCAGTTTGGGTCCTATTCTCCTGGCTCCCATTCTCCACCCAATACTGCCAGATCCCAGCAATCCCCAATGCTCCAAAACTTCCTCCCAAGTAATGCTGGGTCGCAGGATCTCCCTCCTTGAAATTCCTCCCTCAATACAACTAGATCATATGATACTCCCCTTATTATTAGAATGCCTTCCCAGTGCTCCCCAATCCCATAACCCATCTCTATTGCGCCAAAACATTGAGAAACCCCTCCCCAATACCTAGGTCCCAGGATCATTTCTCCATTACATCCAGATGCTGCCCAAATAATCTCCTTTTCCAGTGCTCTTGGAACCAGGGATGGCTCCTGC